>NC_079211.1:83572028-83883698 GCF_029633865.1 Lampris incognitus | reverse complement strand
CAATGAAGTTTATATACTGACTGGAAACCAAACAAGTTCATATACTGACTGGACCCCAAAGAAGTTCAAATACTGACTGGACATCACACAAGTTCATATACTGACTGGACCCCAAAGAAGTTCAAATACTGCCTGGACACCAAACAAGTTTATGTACTGACTGGACAACAAACAAGTTTATGTACTGACTGGACACCAAACAAGTTCATATATTGACTGGACCCCCAAGAAGTTCAAATAGTGACTGGACACCAATGAAGTTTATGTACTGACTGGGCCCCAACGAAGTTGATATACTGACTGGACACCAAAGAAGTTCAAATACTGACTGGACACCAACGAAGTTTATATACTTACTGGACACGAAAAAGTTCATATACTGACTGGACCGCAACGAAGTTGATATACTGACTGGACACCAAACAAGTTTATGTACTGACTGGACACCAAACAAGTTTATATACTGACTGGACCCCAACGAAGTTCAAATACTGACTGGACCCCAAAGAAGTTCAAATACTGACTGGACCCCAACGAAGTTTATATACTGACTGGACCCCAACGAAGTTTATGTACTGACTGGACCCCAAACAAGTTTATGTACTGACTGGACACCAAACAAGTTCATATACTGACTGGACACCAAACAAGTTCATACACTAACTTGACACCAAACAAGTTCATATACTGACTGGACACCAAACAAGATTATATACTGACTGGACACCAGACAAGTTTATGGACTGACTGGACACCAAACAAGTTTATATACTGACTGGACACCAAACAGGTTTATATACTGATTGGACCCCAACGAAGTTCAAATACTGACTTGACCCCAACGAAGTTGATATACTGACTGGACCCCAAACAAGTTTATGTACTGACTGGACACCAAACAAGTTTATATACTGACTGGACACCAAACAAGTTTTTATACTGACTGGACACAAAAGAGGTTATATACTGACTGGACACCAAAGAGGTTATATACTGACTGGACACCAAAGAGGTTATATACTGACTGGACACCAAAGAGGTTTATATACTGACTACACACAAACAAGTTCATATACTGACTGGAACCCAACGAAGTTTATATACTGACTGGACACCAAACAAGTTTATGGACTGACTGGACACCAAAAAAGTTTATATACTGGCTGGACACCACACAAGTTTATATACTGACTGGACACCACACAAGTTTATATACTGACTGGACACCAAACACGTTTATGTACTGACTGGACACCAAACAAATTTATATACTGACTGGACACCAAACAAGTTCATATACTGACTGGACACCAAATAAGTTTATGTACTGACTGGACACCAAACAAGTTTATATACTGACTGGACACCAAACAAGTTTATGGACTGACTGGACACCAAACAAGTTTATATACTGACTGGACACCACACAAGTTTATATACTGACTGGACACCACACAAGTTTATATACTGACTGGACACCAAACAAGTTTATATACTGACTGGACACCAAACAAGTTTATGGACTGACTGGACACCAAACAAGTTCACGTACTGACTGGACACCAAACAAGTTTAGGTACTGACTGGACACCAAACAAGTTTATGTACTGACTGGACACCAAACAAGTTTATATACTGACTGGACACCACACAAGTTTATATACTGACTGGACACCAAACAAGTTTATATACTGACTGGACACCAAACAAGTTTATGGACTGACCGGACACCAAACAAGTTCACGTACTGACTGGACACCAAACAAGTTTAGGTACTGACTGGACACCAAACAAGTTTATGTACTGACTGGACACCAAACAAGTTTATATACTGGCTGGACACCAGACAAGTTTATGGACTGACTGGACACCAAACAAGTTTATATACTGGCTGGACACCAGACAAGTTTATGGACTGACTGGACACTAAAAAGTTTATATACTGACTGGACACCAGACAAGTTTATGGACTGACTGGACACCAAACAAGTTTATATACTGTCTGGACACCAAACAAGTTTATATACTGACTGGACACCAAACAAATTTATATACTGACTGGACACCAAACAAGTTCATATACTGACTGGACACCAAACAAGTTTATGTACTGACTGGACACCAAACAAGTTTATATACTGACTGGACACCAAACAAATTTATGTACTGACTGGACACCAAATAAGTTTATATACTGACTGAACACCAAACAAGTTTATGTACTGACTGGACACCAAAAAAGTTCATATACTGACTGGACACCAAACAAGTTTATATGCTGACTGGACACCAAACAAGTTTATATACTGACTGGACCCCAAAGAAGTTCAAATACTGAATGGTGCCCAACGAAGTTTATATACTGACTGGACCCCAACGAAGTTTATATACTGACTGGACACCAAACAAGTTTATATACTGACTGGACACCAAACAAGTTTCTATACCGGCTGGACACCAAACAAGTTTATATACTGACTGGACACCAAACAAGTTTATAAACTGACTGGACACCAACGAAGTTCACATACTAACTGGACAACAAACAAGTTTATATACTGACTGGACACCAAACAAGTTTATGTACTGACTGGACACCAAACAAGTTCATATACTGACTGGACACCAAACAAGTTTATATACTGACTGGACACCAAACAAGTTTATATACTGACTGGACACCAAACAAGTTTATGTACTGACTGGGCACCAAATAAGGGTATATACTGACTGGACACCAAACAAGTTTATATACTGACTGGACACCAAACAAGCTTATATACTGACTGGACACCAGACAAGTTTATATACTGACTGGACACCAAACAAGTTTATATACTGACTGGACACCAACCAAATTTATATACTGACTGGACACCAAACAAGTTCATATACTGACTGGACACCAAACAAGTTTATGTACTGACAGGACACCAAACAAGTTTATATACTGACTGGACACCAAACAAGTTTATGTACTGCCTGGACACAAAACAAATTTATATACTGACTGGACACCAAACAAGTTCATATACTGACTGGACACCAAATAAGTTTATGTACTGACTGGACACCAAACAAGTTTATATACTGACTGGACACCAAACAAGTTTATGGACTGACTGGACACCAAAAAAGTTTATATACTGGCTGGACACCACACAAGTTTATATACTGACTGGACACCACACAAGTTTATATACTGACTGGACACCAAACACGTTTATGTACTGACTGGACACCAAACAAATTTATATACTGACTGGACACCAAACAAGTTCATATACTGACTGGACACCAAATAAGTTTATGTACTGACTGGACACCAAACAAGTTTATGTACTGACTGGACACCAAACAAGTTTATGGACTGACTGGACACCAAACAAGTTTATATACTGACTGGACACCACACAAGTTTATATACTGACTGGACACCACACAAGTTTATATACTGACTGGACACCAAACAAGTTTATATACTGACTGGACACCAAACAAGTTTATGGACTGACTGGACACCAAACAAGTTCACGTACTGACTGGACACCAAACAAGTTTAGGTACTGACTGGACACCAAACAAGTTTATGTACTGACTGGACACCACACAAGTTTATATACTGACTGGACACCACACAAGTTTATATACTGACTGGACACCAAACAAGTTTATATACTGACTGGACACCAAACAAGTTTATGGACTGACCGGACACCAAACAAGTTCACGTACTGACTGGACACCAAACAAGTTTAGGTACTGACTGGACACCAAACAAGTTTATGTACTGACTGGACACCAAACAAGTTTATATACTGGCTGGACACCAGACAAGTTTATGGACTGACTGGACACCAAACAAGTTTATATACTGGCTGGACACCAGACAAGTTTATGGACTGACTGAACACTAAAAAGTTTATATACTGACTGGACACCAGACAGGTTTATGGACTGACTGGACACCAAACAAGTTTATATACTGACTGGACACCAAACAAATTTATATACTGACTGGACACCAAACAAGTTCATATACTGACTGGACACCAAACAAGTTTATGTACTGACTGGACACCAAACAAGTTTATATACTGACTGGACACCAAACAAGTTTATGTACTGACTGGACACCAAATAAGTTTATATACTGACTGGACACCAAACAAGTTTATGTACTGACTGGACACCAAAAAAGTTCATATACTGACTGGACACCAAACAAGTTTATATGCTGACTGGACACCAAACAAGTTTATATACTGACTGGACACCAGACAAGTTTATATACTGACTGGACACCAAACAAGTTTATATACTGACTGGACACCAAACAAATTTATATACTGACTGGACACCAAACAAGTTCATATACTGACTGGACACCTAACAAGTTTATATACTGACTGGACACCAAACAAGTTTATATACTGACTGGACACCGAACAAGTTCATATACTGACTGGACACCAAACAAGTTGATATATTGACTGGACACCA
Organism: Lampris incognitus; assembly: GCF_029633865.1. Taxonomy (NCBI): domain Eukaryota; kingdom Metazoa; phylum Chordata; class Actinopteri; order Lampriformes; family Lampridae; genus Lampris; species Lampris incognitus. The sequence continues at coordinate 83,879,195 of NC_079211.1, read as the reverse complement.
ATAAGTTTATGTACTGACTGGACACCAAACAAGTTTATATACTGATTGGACCCCAAAGAAGTTCAAATACTGACTGGACACCAATGAAGTTTATATACTGACTGGAAACCAAACAAGTTCATATACTGACTGGACCCCAAAGAAGTTCAAATACTGACTGGACATCACACAAGTTCATATACTGACTGGACATCACACAAGTTCATATACTGACTGGACCCCAAAGAAGTTCAAATACTGCCTGGACACCAAACAAGTTTATGTACTGACTGGACAACAAACAAGTTTATGTACTGACTGGACACCAAACAAGTTCATATATTGACTGGACCCCAAAGAAGTTCAAATAGTGACTGGACACCAATGAAGTTTATGTACTGACTGGGCCCCAACGAAGTTGATATACTGACTGGACACCAAAGAAGTTCAAATACTGACTGGACACCAACGAAGTTTATATACTTACTGGACACGAAAAAGTTCATATACTGACTGGACCGCAACGAAGTTGATATACTGACTGGACACCAAACAAGTTTATGTACTGACTGGACACCAAACAAGTTTATATACTGACTGGACCCCAACGAAGTTCAAATACTGACTGGACCCCAAAGAAGTTCAAATACTGACTGGACCCCAACGAAGTTTATATACTGACTGGACCCCAACGAAGTTTATGTACTGACTGGACCCCAAACAAGTTTATGTACTGACTGGACACCAAACAAGTTCATATACTGACTGGACACCAAAGAAGTTCATACACTAACTTGACACCAAACAAGTTCATATACTGACTGGACACCAAACAAGATTATATACTGACTGGACACCAGACAAGTTTATGGACTGACTGGACACCAAACAAGTTTATATACTGACTGGACACCAAACAGGTTTATATACTGATTGGACCCCAACGAAGTTCAAATACTGACTTGACCCCAACGAAGTTGATATACTGACTGGACCCCAAACAAGTTTATGTACTGACTGGACACCAAACAAGTTTATATACTGACTGGACACCAAACAAGTTTTTATACTGACTGGACACAAAAGAGGTTATATACTGACTGGACACCAAAGAGGTTATATACTGACTGGACACCAAAGAGGTTATATACTGACTGGACACCAAAGAGGTTTATATACTGACTACACACAAACAAGTTCATATACTGACTGGAACCCAACGAAGTTTATATACTGACTGGACACCAAACAAGTTTATGGACTGACTGGACACCAAACAAGTTTATATACTGGCTGGACACCACACAAGTTTATATACTGACTGGACACCACACAAGTTTATATACTGACTGGACACCAAACACGTTTATGTACTGACTGGACACCAAACAAATTTATATACTGACTGGACACCAAACAAGTTCATATACTGACTGGACACCAAATAAGTTTATGTACTGACTGGACACCAAACAAGTTTATATACTGACTGGACACCAAACAAGTTTATGGACTGACTGGACACCAAACAAGTTTATATACTGACTGGACACCACACAAGTTTATATACTGACTGGACACCACACAAGTTTATATACTGACTGGACACCAAACAAGTTTATATACTGACTGGACACCAAACAAGTTTATGGACTGACTGGACACCAAACAAGTTCACGTACTGACTGGACACCAAACAAGTTTAGGTACTGACTGGACACCAAACAAGTTTATGTACTGACTGGACACCACACAAGTTTATATACTGACTGGACACCACACAAGTTTATATACTGACTGGACACCAAACAAGTTTATATACTGACTGGACACCAAACAAGTTTATGGACTGACCGGACACCAAACAAGTTCACGTACTGACTGGACACCAAACAAGTTTAGGTACTGACTGGACACCAAACAAGTTTATGTACTGACTGGACACCAAACAAGTTTATATACTGGCTGGACACCAGACAAGTTTATGGACTGACTGGACACCAAATAAGTTTATATACTGGCTGGACACCAGACAAGTTTATGGACTGACTGGACACTAAAAAGTTTATATACTGACTGGACACCAGACAAGTTTATGGACTGACTGGACACCAAACAAGTTTATATACTGTCTGGACACCAAACAAGTTTATATACTGACTGGACACCAAACAAATTTATATACTGACTGGACACCAAACAAGTTCATATACTGACTGGACACCAAACAAGTTTATGTACTGACTGGACACCAAACAAGTTTATATACTGACTGGACACCAAACAAGTTTATGTACTGACTGGACACCAAATAAGTTTATATACTGACTGAACACCAAACAAGTTTATGTACTGACTGGACACCAAACAAGTTCATATACTGACTGGACACCAAACAAGTTTATATGCTGACTGGACACCAAACAAGTTTATATACTGACTGGACACCAGACAAGTTTATATACTGACTGGACACCAAACAAGTTTATATACTGACTGGACACCAAACAAATTTATATACTGACTGGACACCAAACAAGTTCATATACTGACTGGACACCTAACAAGTTTATATACTGACTGGACACCAAACAAGTTTATATACTGACTGGACACCGAACAAGTTCATATACTGACTGGACACCAAACAAGTTGATATACTGACTGGACACCAATAAGTTTATGTACTGACTGGACACCAAACAAGTTTATATACTGATTGGACCCCAACGAAGTTGATATACTGACTGGACCCCAAAGAAGTTCAAATACTGACTGGACACCAATGAAGTTTATATACTGACTGGAAACCAAACAAGTTCATATACTGACTGGACCCCAAAGAAGTTCAAATACTGACTGGACATCACACAAGTTCATATACTGACTGGACCCCAAAGAAGTTCAAATACTGCCTGGACACCAAACAAGTTTATGTACTGACTGGACAACAAACAAGTTTATGTACTGACTGGACACCAAACAAGTTCATATATTGACTGGACCCCAAAGAAGTTCAAATAGTGACTGGACACCAATGAAGTTTATGTACTGACTGGGCCCCAACGAAGTTGATATACTGACTGGACACCAAAGAAGTTCAAATACTGACTGGACACCAACGAAGTTTATATACTTACTGGACACGAAAAAGTTCATATACTGACTGGACCGCAACGAAGTTGATATACTGACTGGACACCAAACAAGTTTATGTACTGACTGGACACCAAACAAGTTTATATACTGACTGGACCCCAACGAAGTTCAAATACTGACTGGACCCCAAAGAAGTTCAAATACTGACTGGACACCAAACAAGTTTATATACTGACTGGACCCCAACGAAGTTTATGTACTGACTGGACCCCAAACAAGTTTATGTACTGACTGGACACCAAACAAGTTCATATACTGACTGGACACCAAACAAGTTCATACACTAACTTGACACCAAACAAGTTCATATACTGACTGGACACCAAACAAGATTATATACTGACTGGACACCAGACAAGTTTATGGACTGACTGGACACCAAACAAGTTTATATACTGACTGGACACCAAACAGGTTTATATACTGATTGGACCCCAACGAAGTTCAAATACTGACTTGACCCCAACGAAGTTGATATACTGACTGGACCCCAAACAAGTTTATGTACTGACTGGACACCAAACAAGTTTATATACTGACTGGACGCCAAACAAGTTTTTATACTGACTGGACACAAAAGAGGTTATATACTGACTGGACACCAAAGAGGTTATACACTGACTGGACACCAAAGAGGTTATATACTGACTGGACACCAAAGAGGTTTATATACTGACTACACACAAACAAGTTCATATACTGACTGGAACCCAACGAAGTTTATATACTGACTGGACCCTAACGAAGTTTATATACTGACTGGACACCAAACAAGTTTATATACTGGCTGGACACCAAACAAGTTTATATACTGATTGGACCCCAAAAAAGTTTATATACTGACTGGACCCCAAAGAAGTTCAAATACTTACTGGACACCAATGAAGTTTATATACTGACTGGACACCAAACAAGTTTATGTACTGACTGGACACCAAACAAGTTTATATACTGACTGGACACCGAACAAGTTCATATACTGACTGGACACCAAACAAGTTCATATACTGACTGGACACCAAATAAGTTTATGTACTGACTGGACACCAAACAAGTTTATATATTGACTGGACACCAAACAAGTTTATATACTGATTGGACCCCAACGAAGTTGATATACTGACTGGACCCCAAAGAAGTTCAAATACTGACTGGACACCAATGAAGTTTATATACTGACTGGACACCAAACAAGTTCATATACTGACTGGACCCCAAAGAAATTCAAATACTGACTGGACATCAAACAAGTTCATATACTGACTGGACCCCAAAGAAGTTCAAATACTGACTGGACACCAAACAAGTTTATGTACTGACTGGACACCAAACAAGTTTATATACTGACTGGACACCAACGAAGTTTATATACTTACTGGACACGAAAAAGTTCATATACTGACTGGACCGCAACGAAGTTGATATACTGACTGGACACCAAACAAGTTTATGTACTGACTGGACACCAAACAAGTTTATATACTGACTGGACCCCAACGAAGTTCAAATACTGACTGGACCCCAAAGAAGTTCAAATACTGACTGGACCCCAACGAAGTTTATATACTGACTGGACCCCAACGAAGTTTATGTACTGACTGGACCCCAAACAAGTTTATGTACTGACTGGACACCAAACAAGTTCATATACTGACTGGACACCAAACAAGTTCATACACTAACTTGACACCAAACAAGTTCATATACTGACTGGACACCAAACAAGATTATATACTGACTGGACACCAGACAAGTTTATGGACTGACTGGACACCAAACAAGTTTATATACTGACTGGACACCAAACAGGTTTATATACTGATTGGACCCCAACGAAGTTCAAATACTGACTTGACCCCAACGAAGTTGATATACTGACTGGACCCCAAACAAGTTTATGTACTGACTGGACACCAAACAAGTTTATATACTGACTGGACACAAAACAAGTTTTTATACTGACTGGACACAAAAGAGGTTATATACTGACTGGACACCAAAGAGGTTATATACTGACTGGACACCAAAGAGGTTATATACTGACTGGACACCAAAGAGGTTTATATACTGACTACACACAAACAAGTTCATATACTGACTGGAACCCAACGAAGTTTATATACTGACTGGACCCTAACGAAGTTTATATACTGACTGGACACCAAACAAGTTTATATACTGGCTGGACACCAAACAAGTTTATATACTGATTGGACCCCAAAAAAGTTTATATACTGACTGGACCCCAAAGAAGTTCAAATACTTACTGGACACCAATGAAGTTTATATACTGACTGGACACCAAACAAGTTTATGTACTGACTGGACACCAAACAAGTTTATATACTGACTGGACACCGAACAAGTTCATATACTGACTGGACACCAAACAAGTTCATATACTGACTGGACACCAAATAAGTTTATGTACTGACTGGACACCAAACAAGTTTATATACTGACTGGACACCAAACAAGTTTATATACTGATTGGACCCCAACGAAGTTGATATACTGACTGGACCCCAAAGAAGTTCAAATACTGACTGGACACCAATGAAGTTTATATACTGACTGGACACCAAACAATTCATATACTGACTGGACCCCAAAGAAATTCAAATACTGACTGGACATCAAACAAGTTCATATACTGACTGGACCCCAAAGAAGTTCAAATACTGACTGGACACCAAACAAGTTTATGTACTGACTGGACACCAAACAAGTTTATATACTGACTGGACACCAAACAAGTTTATATACTGACTGGACACCAAACAAGTTCATATACTGACTGGACACCAAACAAGTTTATATACTGACCGGACACCAACGAAGTTCACATACTGACTGGACAACAAACAAGTTTATATACTGACTGGACACCAAACAAGTTTATATACTGACCGGACACCAAACAAGTTCATATACTGACTGGACACCAAACAAGTTTATGTACTGACTGGACACCAAACAAGTTTATATACTGACTGGACACCAAACAAGTTCATATACTGACTGGACACAAAACAAGTTTATATACTGACTGGACACGAAACAAGTTTATATACTGATTGGACCCCAACAAAGTTTATATACTGACTGGACCCCAAAGAAGTTCAAATACTTACTGGACACCAATGAAGTTTATATACTGACTGGACACCAAACAAGTTTATGTACTGACTGGACACCAAACAAGTTTATATACTGACTGGACACCGAACAAGTTCATATACTGACTGGACACCAAACAAGTTCATATACTGACTGGACACCAAATAAGTTCATGTACTGACTGGACACCAAACAAGTTTATATACTGACTGGACACCAAACAAGTTTATATACTGATTGGACCCCAACGAATTTGATATACTGACTGGACCCCAAAGAAGTTCAAATACTGACTGGACACCAATGAAGTTTATATACTGACTGGACACCAAACAAGTTCATATACTGACTGGACCCCAAAGAAGTTCAAATACTGACTGGACATCAAACAAGTTCATATACTGACTGGACCCCAAAGAAGTTCAAATACTGACTGGACACCAAACAATTTTATGTACTGACTGGACACCAAACAAGTTTATATACTGACTGGACACCAAACAAGTTTATATACTGACTGGACACCAAACAAGTTCATATACTGACTGCACACCAAACAAGTTTATATACTGACTGGACACCAACGAAGTTCATATACTGACTGGACAACAAACAAGTTTATATACTGACTGGACACCAAACAAGTTTATATACTGACTGGACACCAAATAAGTTCATATACTGACTGGACACCAAACAAGTTTATGTACTGACTGGACACCAAACAAGTTTATATACTGACTGGACACCAAACAAGTTCATATACTGACTGGACACCAAACAAGTTTATATACTGACTGGACACAAAACAAGTTTATGTACTGACTGGACACCAAACAAGTTCATATACTGACTGGACGCCAAACAAGTTTATATACTGACTGGACACCAAACAAGTTTATATACAGACTGGACACCAAACAAGTTTATATACTGACTGGACACCAACAAGTTCATATACTGACTGGACACCAAACAAGTTTATGTACTGACTGGACACCAAACAAGTTTATATACTGACTGGACACCAAACAAGTTTATGTACTGACTGGACACCAAATAAGTTTATATACTGACTGAACACCAAACAAGTTTATGTACTGACTGGACACCAAACAAGTTCATATACTGACTGGACACCAAACAAGTTTATATGCTGACTGGACACCAAACAAGTTTATATACTGGCTGGACACCAGACAAGTTTATATACTGACTGGACACCAAACAAGTTTATATACTGACTGGACACCAAACAAATTTATATACTGACTGGACACCAAACAAGTTCATATACTGACTGGACACCTAACAAGTTTATATACTGACTGGACACCAAACAAGTTTATATACTGACTGGACACCGAACAAGTTCATATACTGACTGGACACCAAACAAGTTGATATACTGACTGGACACCAATAAGTTTATGTACTGACTGGACACCAAACAAGTTTATATACTGATTGGACCCCAACGAAGTTGATATACTGACTGGACCCCAAAGAAGTTCAAATACTGACTGGACACCAATGAAGTTTATATACTGACTGGAAACCAAACAAGTTCATATACTGACTGGACCCCAAAGAAGTTCAAATACTGACTGGACATCACACAAGTTCATATACTGACTGGACCCCAAAGAAGTTCAAATACTGCCTGGACACCAAACAAGTTTATGTACTGACTGGACAACAAACAAGTTTATGTACTGACTGGACACCAAACAAGTTCATATATTGACTGGACCCCAAAGAAGTTCAAATAGTGACTGGACACCAATGAAGTTTATGTACTGACTGGGCCCCAACGAAGTTGATATACTGACTGGACACCAAAGAAGTTCAAATACTGACTGGACACCAACGAAGTTTATATACTTACTGGACACGAAAAAGTTCATATACTGACTGGACCGCAACGAAGTTGATATACTGACTGGACACCAAACAAGTTTATGTACTGACTGGACACCAAACAAGTTTATATACTGACTGGACCCCAACGAAGTTCAAATACTGACTGGACCCCAAAGAAGTTCAAATACTGACTGGACACCAAACAAGTTTATATACTGACTGGACCCCAACGAAGTTTATGTACTGACTGGACCCCAAACAAGTTTATGTACTGACTGGACACCAAACAAGTTCATATACTGACTGGACACCAAACAAGTTCATACACTAACTTGACACCAAACAAGTTCATATACTGACTGGACACCAAACAAGATTATATACTGACTGGACACCAGACAAGTTTATGGACTGACTGGACACCAAACAAGTTTATATACTGACTGGACACCAAACAGGTTTATATACTGATTGGACCCCAACGAAGTTCAAATACTGACTTGACCCCAACGAAGTTGATATACTGACTGGACCCCAAACAAGTTTATGTACTGACTGGACACCAAACAAGTTTATATACTGACTGGACGCCAAACAAGTTTTTATACTGACTGGACACAAAAGAGGTTATATACTGACTGGACACCAAAGAGGTTATACACTGACTGGACACCAAAGAGGTTATATACTGACTGGACACCAAAGAGGTTTATATACTGACTACACACAAACAAGTTCATATACTGACTGGAACCCAACGAAGTTTATATACTGACTGGACCCTAACGAAGTTTATATACTGACTGGACACCAAACAAGTTTATATACTGGCTGGACACCAAACAAGTTTATATACTGATTGGACCCCAAAAAAGTTTATATACTGACTGGACCCCAAAGAAGTTCAAATACTTACTGGACACCAATGAAGTTTATATACTGACTGGACACCAAACAAGTTTATGTACTGACTGGACACCAAACAAGTTTATATACTGACTGGACACCGAACAAGTTCATATACTGACTGGACACCAAACAAGTTCATATACTGACTGGACACCAAATAAGTTTATGTACTGACTGGACACCAAACAAGTTTATATATTGACTGGACACCAAACAAGTTTATATACTGATTGGACCCCAACGAAGTTGATATACTGACTGGACCCCAAAGAAGTTCAAATACTGACTGGACACCAATGAAGTTTATATACTGACTGGACACCAAACAAGTTCATATACTGACTGGACCCCAAAGAAATTCAAATACTGACTGGACATCAAACAAGTTCATATACTGACTGGACCCCAAAGAAGTTCAAATACTGACTGGACACCAAACAAGTTTATGTACTGACTGGACACCAAACAAGTTTATATACTGACTGGACACCAACGAAGTTTATATACTTACTGGACACGAAAAAGTTCATATACTGACTGGACCGCAACGAAGTTGATATACTGACTGGACACCAAACAAGTTTATGTACTGACTGGACACCAAACAAGTTTATATACTGACTGGACCCCAACGAAGTTCAAATACTGACTGGACCCCAAAGAAGTTCAAATACTGACTGGACCCCAACGAAGTTTATATACTGACTGGACCCCAACGAAGTTTATGTACTGACTGGACCCCAAACAAGTTTATGTACTGACTGGACACCAAACAAGTTCATATACTGACTGGACACCAAACAAGTTCATACACTAACTTGACACCAAACAAGTTCATATACTGACTGGACACCAAACAAGATTATATACTGACTGGACACCAGACAAGTTTATGGACTGACTGGACACCAAACAAGTTTATATACTGACTGGACACCAAACAGGTTTATATACTGATTGGACCCCAACGAAGTTCAAATACTGACTTGACCCCAACGAAGTTGATATACTGACTGGACCCCAAACAAGTTTATGTACTGACTGGACACCAAACAAGTTTATATACTGACTGGACACAAAACAAGTTTTTATACTGACTGGACACAAAAGAGGTTATATACTGACTGGACACCAAAGAGGTTATATACTGACTGGACACCAAAGAGGTTATATACTGACTGGACACCAAAGAGGTTTATATACTGACTACACACAAACAAGTTCATATACTGACTGGAACCCAACGAAGTTTATATACTGACTGGACCCTAACGAAGTTTATATACTGACTGGACACCAAACAAGTTTATATACTGGCTGGACACCAAACAAGTTTATATACTGATTGGACCCCAAAAAAGTTTATATACTGACTGGACCCCAAAGAAGTTCAAATACTTACTGGACACCAATGAAGTTTATATACTGACTGGACACCAAACAAGTTTATGTACTGACTGGACACCAAACAAGTTTATATACTGACTGGACACCGAACAAGTTCATATACTGACTGGACACCAAACAAGTTCATATACTGACTGGACACCAAATAAGTTTATGTACTGACTGGACACCAAACAAGTTTATATACTGACTGGACACCAAACAAGTTTATATACTGATTGGACCCCAACGAAGTTGATATACTGACTGGACCCCAAAGAAGTTCAAATACTGACTGGACACCAATGAAGTTTATATACTGACTGGACACCAAACAATTCATATACTGACTGGACCCCAAAGAAATTCAAATACTGACTGGACATCAAACAAGTTCATATACTGACTGGACCCCAAAGAAGTTCAAATACTGACTGGACACCAAACAAGTTTATGTACTGACTGGACACCAAACAAGTTTATATACTGACTGGACACCAAACAAGTTTATATACTGACTGGACACCAAACAAGTTCATATACTGACTGGACACCAAACAAGTTTATATACTGACCGGACACCAACGAAGTTCACATACTGACTGGACAACAAACAAGTTTATATACTGACTGGACACCAAACAAGTTTATATACTGACCGGACACCAAACAAGTTCATATACTGACTGGACACCAAACAAGTTTATGTACTGACTGGACACCAAACAAGTTTATATACTGACTGGACACCAAACAAGTTCATATACTGACTGGACACAAAACAAGTTTATATACTGACTGGACACGAAACAAGTTTATATACTGATTGGACCCCAACAAAGTTTATATACTGACTGGACCCCAAAGAATTTCAAATACTTACTGGACACCAATGAAGTTTATATACTGACTGGACACCAAACAAGTTTATGTACTGACTGGACACCAAACAAGTTTATATACTGACTGGACACCGAACAAGTTCATATACTGACTGGACACCAAACAAGTTCATATACTGACTGGACACCAAATAAGTTCATGTACTGACTGGACACCAAACAAGTTTATATACTGACTGGACACCAAACAAGTTTATATACTGATTGGACCCCAACGAATTTGATATACTGACTGGACCCCAAAGAAGTTCAAATACTGACTGGACACCAATGAAGTTTATATACTGACTGGACACCAAACAAGTTCATATACTGACTGGACCCCAAAGAAGTTCAAATACTGACTGGACATCAAACAAGTTCATATACTGACTGGACCCCAAAGAAGTTCAAATACTGACTGGACACCAAACAATTTTATGTACTGACTGGACACCAAACAAGTTTATATACTGACTGGACACCAAACAAGTTTATATACTGACTGGACACCAAACAAGTTCATATACTGACTGCACACCAAACAAGTTTATATACTGACTGGACACCAACGAAGTTCATATACTGACTGGACAACAAACAAGTTTATATACTGACTGGACACCAAACAAGTTTATATACTGACTGGACACCAAATAAGTTCATATACTGACTGGACACCAAACAAGTTTATGTACTGACTGGACACCAAACAAGTTTATATACTGACTGGACACCAAACAAGTTCATATACTGACTGGACACCAAACAAGTTTATATACTGACTGGACACAAAACAAGTTTATGTACTGACTGGACACCAAACAAGTTCATATACTGACTGGACGCCAAACAAGTTTATATACTGACTGGACACCAAACAAGTTTATATACAGACTGGACACCAAACAAGTTTATATACTGACTGGACACCAACAAGTTCATATACTGACTGGACCCCAACTAAGTTTATATACTGACTGGACACCAAACAAGTTTATATACTGACTGGACACCAAACAAGTTTATCTACTGACTGGACAACAAATAAGTTTATGTACTGACTGGACAACAAACAAGTTTATGTACTGACTGGACACCAAACAAGTTCATATATTGACTGGACCCCAAAGAAGTTCAAATAGTGACTGGACACCAATGAAGTTTATGTACTGACTGGGCCCCAACGAAGTTGATATACTGACTGGACACCAAACAAGTTTATGTACTGACTGGACACCAAACAAGTTTATATACTGACTGGACCCCAACGAAGTTCAAATACTGACTGGACCCCAAAGAAGTTCAAATACTGACTGGACCCCAACGAAGTTTATATACTGACTGGACCCCAACGAAGTTTATGTACTGACTGGACCCCATACAAGTTTATGTACTGACTGGACACCAAACAAGTTCATATACTGACTGGACACCAAACAAGTTTATGGACTGACTGGACACCAAAGAAGTTCATACACTGACTGGACACCAAACAAGTTTATGTACTGACTGGACACCAAACAAGTTTATATACTGACTGGACCCCAACGAAGTTCAAATACTGACTGGACCCCAAAGAAGTTCAAATACTGACTGGACCCCAACGAAGTTTATATACTGACTGGACCCCAACGAAGTTTATGTACTGACTGGACCCCAAACAAGTTTATGTACTGACTGGACACCAAACAAGTTCATATACTGACTGGACACCAAACAAGTTCATACACTAACTTGACACCAAACAAGTTCATATACTGACTGGACACCAAACAAGATTATATACTGACTGGACACCAGACAAGTTTATGGACTGACTGGACACCAAACAAGTTTATATACTGACTGGACACCAAACAGGTTTATATACTGATTGGACCCCAACGAAGTTCAAATACTGACTTGACCCCAACGAAGTTGATATACTGACTGGACCCCAAACAAGTTTATGTACTGACTGGACACCAAACAAGTTTATATACTGACTGGACACCAAACAAGTTTTTATACTGACTGGACACAAAAGAGGTTTTATACTGACTGGACACCAAAGAGGTTATATACTGACTGGACACCAAAGAGGTTATATACTGACTGGACACCAAAGAGGTTTATATACTGACTACACACAAACAAGTTCATATACTGACTGGAACCCAACGAAGTTTATATACTGACTGGACCCTAACGAAGTTTATATACTGACTGGACACCAAATAAGTTTATATACTGGCTGGACACCAAACAAGTTTATATACTGATTGGACCCCAAAAAAGTTTATATACTGACTGGACCCCAAAGAAGTTCAAATACTTACTGGACACCAATGAAGTTTATATACTGACTGGACACCAAACAAGTTTATGTACTGACTGGACACCAAACAAGTTTATATACTGACTGGACACCGAACAAGTTCATATACTGACTGGACACCAAACAAGTTCATATACTGACTGGACACCAAATAAGTTTATGTACTGACTGGACACCAAACAAGTTTATATACTGACTGGACACCAAACAAGTTTATATACTGATTGGACCCCAACGAAGTTGATATACTGACTGGACCCCAAAGAAGTTCAAATACTGACTGGACACCAATGAAGTTTATATACTGACTGGACACCAAACAAGTTCATATACTGACTGGACCCCAAAGAAATTCAAATACTGACTGGACATCAAACAAGTTCATATACTGACTGGACCCCAAAGAAGTTCAAATACTGACTGGACACCAAACAAGTTTATGTACTGACTGGACACCAAACAAGTTTATATACTGACTGGACACCAACGAAGTTTATATACTTACTGGACACGAAAAAGTTCATATACTGACTGGACCGCAACGAAGTTGATATACTGACTGGACACCAAACAAGTTTATGTACTGACTGGACACCAAACAAGTCTATATACTGACTGGACCCCAACGAAGTTCAAATACTGACTGGACCCCAAAGAAGTTCAAATACTGACTGGACCCCAACGAAGTTTATATACTGACTGGACCCCAACGATGTTTATGTACTGACTGGACCCCAAACAAGTTTATGTACTGACTGGACACCAAACAAGTTCATATACTGACTGGACACCAAACAAGTTCATACACTAACTTGACACCAAACAAGTTCATATACTGACTGGACACCAAACAAGATTATATACTGACTGGACACCAGACAAGTTTATGGACTGACTGGACACCAAACAAGTTTATATACTGACTGGACACCAAACAGGTTTATATACTGATTGGACCCCAACGAAGTTCAAATACTGACTTGACACCAACGAAGTTGATATACTGACTGGACCCCAAACAAGTTTATGTACTGACTGGACACCAAACAAGTTTATATACTGACTGGACACAAAACAAGTTTTTATACTGACTGGACACAAAAGAGGTTATATACTGACTGGACACCAAAGAGGTTATATACTGACTGGACACCAAAGAGGTTTATATACTGACTACACACAAACAAGTTCATATACTGACTGGAACCCAACGAAGTTTATATACTGACTGGACCCTAACGAAGTTTATATACTGACTGGACACCAAACAAGTTTATATACTGGCTGGACACCAAACAATTCATATACTGACTGGACCCCAAAGAAATTCAAATACTGACTGGACATCAAACAAGTTCATATACTGACTGGTCCCCAAAGAAGTTCAAATACTGACTGGACACCAAACAAGTTTATGTACTGACTGGACACCAAACAAGTTTATATACTGACTGGACACCAAACAAGTTTATATACTGACTGGACACCAAACAAGTTCATATACTGACTGGACACCAAACAAGTTTATATACTGACCGGACACCAACGAAGTTCACATACTGACTGGACAACAAACAAGTTTATATACTGACTGGACACCAAACAAGTTTATATACTGACCGGACACCAAACAAGTTCATATACTGACTGGACACCAAACAAGTTTATGTACTGACTGGACACCAAACAAGTTTATATACTGACTGGACACCAAACAAGTTCATATACTGACTGGACACAAAACAAGTTTATATACTGACTGGACACGAAACAAGTTTATATACTGATTGGACCCCAACAAAGTTTATATACTGACTGGACCCCAAAGAAGTTCAAATACTTACTGGACACCAATGAAGTTTATATACTGACTGGACACCAAACAAGTTTATGTACTGACTGGACACCAAACAAGTTTATATACTGACTGGACACCGAACAAGTTCATATACTGACTGGACACCAAACAAGTTCATATACTGACTGGACACCAAATAAGTTCATGTACTGACTGGACACCAAACAAGTTTATATACTGACTGGACACCAAACAAGTTTATATACTGATTGGACCCCAACGAATTTGATATACTGACTGGACCCCAAAGAAGTTCAAATACTGACTGGACACCAATGAAGTTTATATACTGACTGGACACCAAACAAGTTCATATACTGACTGGACCCCAAAGAAGTTCAAATACTGACTGGACATCAAACAAGTTCATATACTGACTGGACCCCAAAGAAGTTCAAATACTGACTGGACACCAAACAATTTTATGTACTGACTGGACACCAAACAAGTTTATATACTGACTGGACACCAAACAAGTTTATATACTGACTGGACACCAAACAAGTTCATATACTGACTGCACACCAAACAAGTTTATATACTGACTGGACACCAACGAAGTTCATATACTGACTGGACAACAAACAAGTTTATATACTGACTGGACACCAAACAAGTTTATATACTGACTGGACACCAAATAAGTTCATATACTGACTGGACACCAAACAAGTTTATGTACTGACTGGACACCAAACAAGTTTATATACTGACTGGACACCAAACAAGTTCATATACTGACTGGACACCAAACAAGTTTATATACTGACTGGACACAAAACAAGTTTATGTACTGACTGGACACCAAACAAGTTCATATACTGACTGGACGCCAAACAAGTTTATATACTGACTGGACACCAAACAAGTTTATATACAGACTGGACACCAAACAAGTTTATATACTGACTGGACACCAACAAGTTCATATACTGACTGGACCCCAACTAAGTTTATATACTGACTGGACACCAAACAAGTTTATATACTGACTGGACACCAAACAAGTTTATCTACTGACTGGACAACAAATAAGTTTATGTACTGACTGGACAACAAACAAGTTTATGTACTGACTGGACACCAAACAAGTTCATATATTGACTGGACCCCAAAGAAGTTCAAATAGTGACTGGACACCAATGAAGTTTATGTACTGACTGGGCCCCAACGAAGTTGATATACTGACTGGACACCAAACAAGTTTATGTACTGACTGGACACCAAACAAGTTTATATACTGACTGGACCCCAACGAAGTTCAAATACTGACTGGACCCCAAAGAAGTTCAAATACTGACTGGACCCCAACGAAGTTTATATACTGACTGGACCCCAACGAAGTTTATGTACTGACTGGACCCCATACAAGTTTATGTACTGACTGGACACCAAACAAGTTCATATACTGACTGGACACCAAACAAGTTTATGGACTGACTGGACACCAAAGAAGTTCATACACTGACTGGACACCAAACAAGTTTATGCACTGACTGGACACCAAACAAGTTTATATACTGACTGGACCCCAACGAAGTTCAAATACTGACTGGACCCCAAAGAAGTTCAAATACTGACTGGACCCCAACGAAGTTTATATACTGACTGGACCCCAACGAAGTTTATGTACTGACTGGACCCCAAACAAGTTTATGTACTGACTGGACACCAAACAAGTTCATATACTGACTGGACACCAAACAAGTTCATACACTAACTTGACACCAAACAAGTTCATATACTGACTGGACACCAAACAAGATTATATACTGACTGGACACCAGACAAGTTTATGGACTGACTGGACACCAAACAAGTTTATATACTGACTGGACACCAAACAGGTTTATATACTGATTGGACCCCAACGAAGTTCAAATACTGACTTGACCCCAACGAAGTTGATATACTGACTGGACCCCAA
This sequence comes from Lampris incognitus, assembly GCF_029633865.1. Taxonomy (NCBI): domain Eukaryota; kingdom Metazoa; phylum Chordata; class Actinopteri; order Lampriformes; family Lampridae; genus Lampris; species Lampris incognitus. The sequence goes on along the minus strand of NC_079211.1, from coordinate 83,861,793 downwards.
ACAAGTTTATGTACTGACTGGACACCAAACAAGTTTATATACTGACTGGACACCAAACAAGTTTTTATACTGACTGGACACAAAAGAGGTTTTATACTGACTGGACACCAAAGAGGTTATATACTGACTGGACACCAAAGAGGTTATATACTGACTGGACACCAAAGAGGTTTATATACTGACTACACACAAACAAGTTCATATACTGACTGGAACCCAACGAAGTTTATATACTGACTGGACCCTAACGAAGTTTATATACTGACTGGACACCAAATAAGTTTATATACTGGCTGGACACCAAACAAGTTTATATACTGATTGGACCCCAAAAAAGTTTATATACTGACTGGACCCCAAAGAAGTTCAAATACTTACTGGACACCAATGAAGTTTATATACTGACTGGACACCAAACAAGTTTATGTACTGACTGGACACCAAACAAGTTTATATACTGACTGGACACCGAACAAGTTCATATACTGACTGGACACCAAACAAGTTCATATACTGACTGGACACCAAATAAGTTTATGTACTGACTGGACACCAAACAAGTTTATATACTGACTGGACACCAAACAAGTTTATATACTGATTGGACCCCAACGAAGTTGATATACTGACTGGACCCCAAAGAAGTTCAAATACTGACTGGACACCAATGAAGTTTATATACTGACTGGACACCAAACAAGTTCATATACTGACTGGACCCCAAAGAAATTCAAATACTGACTGGACATCAAACAAGTTCATATACTGACTGGACCCCAAAGAAGTTCAAATACTGACTGGACACCAAACAAGTTTATGTACTGACTGGACACCAAACAAGTTTATATACTGACTGGACACCAACGAAGTTTATATACTTACTGGACACGAAAAAGTTCATATACTGACTGGACCGCAACGAAGTTGATATACTGACTGGACACCAAACAAGTTTATGTACTGACTGGACACCAAACAAGTCTATATACTGACTGGACCCCAACGAAGTTCAAATACTGACTGGACCCCAAAGAAGTTCAAATACTGACTGGACCCCAACGAAGTTTATATACTGACTGGACCCCAACGATGTTTATGTACTGACTGGACCCCAAACAAGTTTATGTACTGACTGGACACCAAACAAGTTCATATACTGACTGGACACCAAACAAGTTCATACACTAACTTGACACCAAACAAGTTCATATACTGACTGGACACCAAACAAGATTATATACTGACTGGACACCAGACAAGTTTATGGACTGACTGGACACCAAACAAGTTTATATACTGACTGGACACCAAACAGGTTTATATACTGATTGGACCCCAACGAAGTTCAAATACTGACTTGACACCAACGAAGTTGATATACTGACTGGACCCCAAACAAGTTTATGTACTGACTGGACACCAAACAAGTTTATATACTGACTGGACACAAAACAAGTTTTTATACTGACTGGACACAAAAGAGGTTATATACTGACTGGACACCAAAGAGGTTATATACTGACTGGACACCAAAGAGGTTTATATACTGACTACACACAAACAAGTTCATATACTGACTGGAACCCAACGAAGTTTATATACTGACTGGACCCTAACGAAGTTTATATACTGACTGGACACCAAACAAGTTTATATACTGATTGGACCCCAAAAAAGTTTATATACTGACTGGACCCCAAAGAAGTTCAAATACTTACTGGACACCAATGAAGTTTATATACTGACTGGACACCAAACAAGTTTATGTACTGACTGGACACCAAACAAGTTTATATACTGACTGGACACCGAACAAGTTCATATACTGACTGGACACCAAACAAGTTCATATACTGACTGGACACCAAATAAGTTTATGTACTGACTGGACACCAAACAAGTTTATATACTGACTGGACACCAAACAAGTTTATATACTGATTGGACCCCAACGAAGTTGATATACTGACTGGACCCCAAAGAAGTTCAAATACTGACTGGACACCAATGAAGTTTATATACTGACTGGACCCCAAAGAAGTTCAAATACTTACTGGACACCAATGAAGTTTATATACTGACTGGACACCAAACAAGTTTATGTACTGACTGGACCCCAAAGAAGTTCAAATACTTACTGGACACCAATGAAGTTTATATACTGACTGGACACCAAACAAGTTTATGTACTGACTGGACACCAAACAAGTTTATATACTGACTGGACACCGAACAAGTTCATATACTGACTGGACACCAAACAAGTTCATATACTGACTGGACACCAAATAAGTTTATGTACTGACTGGACACCAAACAAGTTTATATACTGACTGGACACCAAACAAGTTTATATACTGATTGGACCCCAACGAAGTTGATATACTGACTGGACCCCAAAGAAGTTCAAATACTGACTGGACACCAAACAAGTTCATATACTGACTGGACCCCAAAGAAATTCAAATACTGACTGGACATCAAACAAGTTCATATACTGACTGGACCCCAAAGAAGTTCAAATACTGACTGGACACCCATCAAGTTTATGTACTGACTGGACACCAAACAAGTTTATATACTGACTGGACACCAAACAAGTTTATATACTGACTGGACACCAAACAAGTTCATATACTGACTGGACACCAAACAAGTTTATATACTGACCGGACACCAACGAAGTTCACATACTGACTGGACAACAAACAAGTTTATATACTGACTGGACACCAAACAAGTTTATATACTGACTGGACACCAAACAAGTTCATATACTGACTGGACACCAAACAAGTTTATGTACTGACTGGACACCAAACAAGTTTATATACTGACTGGACACCAAACAAGTTCATATACTGACTGGACACAAAACAAGTTTATATACTGACTGGACACGAAACAAGTTTATATACTGATTGGACCCCAACAAAGTTTATATACTGACTGGACCCCAAAGAAGTTCAAATACTTACTGGACACCAATGAAGTTTATATACTGACTGGACACCAAACAAGTTTATGTACTGACTGGACACGAAACAAGTTTATATACTGATTGGACCCCAACAAAGTTTATATACTGACTGGACCCCAAAGAAGTTCAAATACTTACTGGACACCAATGAAGTTTATATACTGACTGGACACCAAACAAGTTTATGTACTGACTGGACACCAAACAAGTTTATATACTGACTGGACACCGAACAAGTTCATATACTGACTGGACACCAAACAAGTTCATATACTGACTGGACACCAAATAAGTTCATGTACTGACTGGACACCAAACAAGTTTATATACTGACTGGACACCAAACAAGTTTATATACTGATTGGACCCCAACGAATTTGATATACTGACTGGACCCCAAAGAAGTTCAAATACTGACTGGACACCAATGAAGTTTATATACTGACTGGACACCAAACAAGTTCATATACTGACTGGACCCCAAAGAAGTTCAAATACTGACTGGACATCAAACAAGTTCATATACTGACTGGACCCCAAAGAAGTTCAAATACTGACTGGACACCAAACAATTTTATATACTGACTGGACACCAAACAAGTTTATATACTGACTGGACACCAAACAAGTTTATATACTGACTGGACACCAAACAAGTTCATATACTGACTGCACACCAAACAAGTTTATATACTGACTGGACACCAACGAAGTTCACATACTGACTGGACAACAAACAAGTTTATATACTGACTGGACACCAAACAAGTTTATATACTGACTGGACACCAAATAAGTTCATATACTGACTGGACACCAAACAAGTTTATGTACTGACTGGACACCAAACAAGTTTATATACTGACTGGACACCAAACAAGTTCATATACTGACTGGACACCAAACAAGTTTATATACTGACTGGACACAAAACAAGTTTATGTACTGACTGGACACCAAACAAGTTCATATACTGACTGGACGCCAAACAAGTTTATATACTGACTGGACACCAAACAAGTTTATATACTGACTGGACACCAAACAAGTTTATATACTGACTGGACACCAACAAGTTCATATACTGACTGGACCCCAACTAAGTTTATATACTGACTGGACACCAAACAAGTTTATATACTGACTGGACACCAAACAAGTTTATCTACTGACTGGACAACAAATAAGTTTATGTACTGACTGGACAACAAACAAGTTTATGTACTGACTGGACACCAAACAAGTTCATATATTGACTGGACCCCAAAGAAGTTCAAATAGTGACTGGACACCAATGAAGTTTATGTACTGACTGGGCCCCAACGAAGTTGATATACTGACTGGACACCAAAGAAGTTCAAATACTGACTGGACACCAACGAAGTTTATATACTTACTGGACACGAAAAAGTTCATATACTGACTGGACCGCAACTAAGTTGATATACTGACTGGACACCAAACAGGTTTATGTACTGACTGGACTCCAAACAAGTTTATATACTGACTGGACCCCAACGAAGTTCAAATACTGACTGCACCCCAAAGAAGTTCAAATACTGACTGGACCCCAACGAAGTTTATATACTGACTGGACCCCAACGAAGTTTATGTACTGACTGGACCCCATACAAGTTTATGTACTGACTGGACACCAAACAAGTTCATATACTGACTGGACACCAAACAAGTTTATGGACTGACTGGACACCAAAGAAGTTCATACACTGACTGGACACCAAACAAGTTTATGTACTGACTGGACACAAAGAAGTTCATATACTGACTGGACCCCAACGAAGTTTATATACTGACTGGACCCCAAAGACGTTCAAATACTGACTGGACACCAATGAAGTTCATATACTGACTGGACAACAAACAAGTTTATATACTGACTGGACACCAAACAAGTTTATATACTGACTGGACACCAAACAAGTTCATATACTGACTGGACACCAAACAAGTTTATGTACTGACTGGACACCAAACAAGTTTATATACTGACTGGACACCAAACAAGTTCATATACTGACTGGACACAAAACAAGTTTATATACTGACTGGACACGAAACAAGTTTATATACTGATTGGACCCCAACAAAGTTTATATACTGACTGGACCCCAAAGAAGTTCAAATACTTACTGGACACCAATGAAGTTTATATACTGACTGGACACCAAACAAGTTTATGTACTGACTGGACACGAAACAAGTTTATATACTGATTGGACCCCAACAAAGTTTATATACTGACTGGACCCCAAAGAAGTTCAAATACTTACTGGACACCAATGAAGTTTATATACTGACTGGACACCAAACAAGTTTATGTACTGACTGGACACCAAACAAGTTTATATACTGACTGGACACCGAACAAGTTCATATACTGACTGGACACCAAACAAGTTCATATACTGACTGGACACCAAATAAGTTCATGTACTGACTGGACACCAAACAAGTTTATATACTGACTGGACACCAAACAAGTTTATATACTGATTGGACCCCAACGAATTTGATATACTGACTGGACCCCAAAGAAGTTCAAATACTGACTGGACACCAATGAAGTTTATATACTGACTGGACACCAAACAAGTTCATATACTGACTGGACCCCAAAGAAGTTCAAATACTGACTGGACATCAAACAAGTTCATATACTGACTGGACCCCAAAGAAGTTCAAATACTGACTGGACACCAAACAATTTTATATACTGACTGGACACCAAACAAGTTTATATACTGACTGGACACCAAACAAGTTTATATACTGACTGGACACCAAACAAGTTCATATACTGACTGCACACCAAACAAGTTTATATACTGACTGGACACCAACGAAGTTCACATACTGACTGGACAACAAACAAGTTTATATACTGACTGGACACCAAACAAGTTTATATACTGACTGGACACCAAATAAGTTCATATACTGACTGGACACCAAACAAGTTTATGTACTGACTGGACACCAAACAAGTTTATATACTGACTGGACACCAAACAAGTTCATATACTGACTGGACACCAAACAAGTTTATATACTGACTGGACACAAAACAAGTTTATGTACTGACTGGACACCAAACAAGTTCATATACTGACTGGACGCCAAACAAGTTTATATACTGACTGGACACCAAACAAGTTTATATACTGACTGGACACCAAACAAGTTTATATACTGACTGGACACCAACAAGTTAATATACTGACTGGAACCCAACTAAGTTTATATACTGACTGGACACCAAACAAGTTTATATACTGACTGGACACCAAACAAGTTTATCTACTGACTGGACAACAAATAAGTTTATGTACTGACTGGACAACAAACAAGTTTATGTACTGACTGGACACCAAACAAGTTCATATATTGACTGGACCCCAAAGAAGTTCAAATAGTGACTGGACACCAATGAAGTTTATGTACTGACTGGGCCCCAACGAAGTTGATATACTGACTGGACACCAAAGAAGTTCAAATACTGACTGGACACCAACGAAGTTTATATACTTACTGGACACGAAAAAGTTCATATACTGACTGGACCGCAACTAAGTTGATATACTGACTGGACACCAAACAGGTTTATGTACTGACTGGACTCCAAACAAGTTTATATACTGACTGGACCCCAACGAAGTTCAAATACTGACTGCACCCCAAAGAAGTTCAAATACTGACTGGACCCCAACGAAGTTTATATACTGACTGGACCCCAACGAAGTTTATGTACTGACTGGACCCCATACAAGTTTATGTACTGACTGGACACCAAACAAGTTCATATACTGACTGGACACCAAACAAGTTTATGGACTGACTGGACACCAAAGAAGTTCATACACTGACTGGACACCAAACAAGTTTATGTACTGACTGGACACAAAGAAGTTCATATACTGACTGGACCCCAACGAAGTTTATATACTGACTGGACCCCAAAGACGTTCAAATACTGACTGGACACCAATGAAGTTTATATACTGACTGGACACCAAACATGTTCATATACTGACTGGACACCAAACAAGTTCATATACTGACTCGACCCCAACGAAGTTCATATACTGACTGGACACCAAACAAGTTTATGTACTGACTGGACACCAAACAAGTTTATATACTGACTGGACACCAAACAAGTTTATATGCTGATTGGACCCCAACGAAATTTATATACTGACTGGACCCCAAAGAAGTTCAAATACTGAATGGTGCCCAACGAAGTTTATATACTGACTGGACCCCAACGAAGTTTATATACTGACTGGACACCAAACAAGTTTATATACTGACTGGACACCAAACAAGTTTCTATACCGGCTGGACACCAAACAAGTTTATATACTGACTGGACCCCAAAGAAGTTCAAATACTGACTGGACACCAATGAAGTTCATATACTGACTGGACATCAAACAAGTTCATATACTGACTGGACCCCAAAGAAGTTCAAATACTGACTGGACACCAAACAATTTTATGTACTGACTGGACACCAAACAAGTTTATATACTGACTGGACACCAAACAAGTTTATATACTGACTGGACACCAAACAAGTTCATATACTGACTGCACACCAAACAAGTTTATATACTGACTGGACACCAACGAAGTTCACATACTGACTGGACAACAAACAAGTTTATATACTGACTGGACACCAAACAAGTTTATATACTGACTGGACACCAAATAAGTTCATATACTGACTGGACACCAAACAAGTTTATGTACTGACTGGACACCAAACAAATTTATATACTGACTGGACACCAACGAAGTTCACATACTGACTGGACAACAAACAAGTTTATATACTGACTTGACACCAAACAAGTTTATATACTGACTGGACACCAAATAAGTTCATATACTGACTGGACACCAAACAAGTTTATGTACTGAATGGACACCAAACAAGTTTATATACTGACTGGACACCAAACAAGTTCATATACTGACTGGACACCAAACAAGTTTATATACTGACTGGACACAAAACAAGTTTATGTACTGACTGGACACCAAACAAGTTCATATACTGACTGGACGCCAAACAAGTTAATATACTGACTGGACACCAAACAAGTTTATATACTGACTGGACACCAAACAAGTTTATATACTGACTGGACACCAACAAGTTCATATACTGACTGGACCCCAACTAAGTTTATATACTGACTGGACACCAAACAAGTTTATATACTGACTGGACACCAAACAAGTTTATGTACTGACTGGACAACAAATAAGTTTATGTACTGACTGGACAACAAACAAGTTTATGTACTGACTGGACACCAAACAAGTTCATATATTGACTGGACCCCAAAGAAGTTCAAATAGTGAAAGAACACCAATGAAGTTTATGTACTGACTGGGCCCCAACGAAGTTGATATACTGACTGGACACCAAAGAAGTTCAAATACTGACTGGACACCAACGAAGTTTATATACTTACTGGACACGAAAAAGTTCATATACTGACTGGACCGCAACTAAGTTGATATACTGACTGGACACCAAACAAGTTTATGTACTGACTGGACACCAAACAAGTTTATATACTGACTGGACCCCAACGAAGTTCAAATACTGACTGGACCCCAAAGAAGTTCAAATACTGACTGGACCCCAACGAAGTTTATGTACTGACTGGACCCCAAACAAGTTTATGTACTGACTGGACACCAAACAAGTTCATATACTGACTGGACACCAAACAAGTTTATGGACTGACTGGACACCAAACAAGTTCATACACTGACTGGACACCAAACAAGTTTATGTACTGACTGGTCACAAAGAAGTTCATATACTGACTGGACCCCAACGAAGTTTATATACTGACTGGACCCCAAAGACGTTCAAATACTGACTGGACACCAATGAAGTTTATATACTGACTGGACACCAAACAAGTTCATATACTGACTGGACACCAAACAAGTTCATATACTGACTCGACCCCAACGAAGTTCATATACTGACTGGACACCAAACAAGTTTATGTACTGACTGGAAACCAAACAAGTTTATATACTGACTGGACACCAAACAAGTTTATATGCTGATTGGACCCCAACGAAATTTATATACTGACTGGACCCCAAAGAAGTTCAAATACTGAATGGTGCCCAACGAAGTTTATATACTGACTGGACCCCAACGAAGTTTATATACTGACTGGACACCAAACAAGTTTATATACTGACTGGACACCAAACAAGTTTCTATACCGGCTGGACACCAAACAAGTTTATATACTGACTGGACAACAAACAAGTTTATATACTGACTGGACAACAAACAAGTTTACATACTGACTGGACACCAAACAAGTTTATAAACTGACTGGACACCAACGAAGTTCACATACTAACTGGACAACAAACAAGTTTATATACTGACTGGACACCAAACAAGTTTATGTACTGACTGGACACCAAACAAGTTTATATACTGACTGGACACCAAACAAGTTTATATACTGACTGGACACCAAACAAGTTTATATACTGACTGGACACCAAACAAGTTTATGTACTGACTGGACACCAAATAAGGGTATATACTGACTGGACACCAAACAAGTTTACATACTGACTGGACACCAAACAAGCTTATATACTGACTGGACACCAGACAAGTTTATATACTGACTGGACACCAAACAAGTTTATATACTGACTGGACACCAAACAAATTTATATACTGAATGGACACCAAACAAGTTCATATACTGACTGGACACCAAACAAGTTTATGTACTGACAGGACACCAAACAAGTTTATATACTGACTGGACACCAAACAAGTTTATGTACTGCCTGGACACGAAACAAATTTATATACTGACTGGACACCAAACAAGTTCATATACTGACTGGACACCAAATAAGTTTATGTACTGACTGGACACCAAACAAGTTTATATACTGACTGGACACCAAACAAGTTTATGGACTGACTGGACACCAAAAAAGTTTATATACTGGCTGGACACCACACAAGTTTATATACTGACTGGACACCACACAAGTTTATATACTGACTGGACACCAAACACGTTTATGTACTGACTGGACACCAAACAAATTTATATACTGACTGGACACCAAACAAGTTCATATACTGACTGGACACCAAATAAGTTTATGTACTGACTGGACACCAAACAAGTTTATATACTGACTGGACACCAAACAAGTTTATGGACTGACTGGACACCAAACAAGTTTATATACTGACTGGACACCACACAAGTTGATATACTGACTGGACACCACACAAGTTTATATACTGACTGGACACCAAACAAGTTTATATACTGACTGGACACCAAACAAGTTTATGGACTGACTGGCCACCAAACAAGTTCACGTACTGACTGGACACCAAACAAGTTTAGGTACTGACTGGACACCAAACAAGTTTATGTACTGACTGGACACCACACAAGTTTATATACTGAGTGGACACCACACAAGTTTATATACTGACTGGACACCAAACAAGTTTATATACTGACTGGACACCAAACAAGTTTATGGACTGACCGGACACCAAACAAGTTCACGTACTGACTGGACACCAAACAAGTTTAGGTACTGACTGGACACCAAACAAGTTTATGTACTGACTGGACACCAAACAAGTTTATATACTGGCTGGACACCAGACAAGTTTATGGACTGACTGGACACCAAACAAGTTTATATACTGGCTGGACACCAGACAAGTTTATGGACTGACTGGACACTAAAAAGTTTATATACTGACTGGACACCAGACAAGTTTATGGACTGACTGGACACCAAACAAGTTTATATACTGTCTGGACACCAAACAAGTTTATATACTGACTGGACACCAAACAAATGTATATACTGACTGGACCCCAACGAAGTTCAAATACTGACTGGACCCCAAAGAAGTTCAAATACTGACTGGACACCAACGAAGTTTATATACTTACTGGACACGAAAAAGTTCATATACTGACTGGACCGCAACGAAGTTGATATACTGACTGGACACCAAACAAGTTTATGTACTGACTGGACACCAAACAAGTTTATATACTGACTGGACCCCAACGAAGTTCAAATACTGACTGGACCCCAAAGAAGTTCAAATACTGACTGGACCCCAACGAAGTTTATATACTGACTGGACCCCAACGAAGTTTATGTACTGACTGGACCCCAAACAAGTTTATGTACTGACTGGACACCAAACAAGTTCATATACTGACTGGGCACCAAACAAGTTCATACACTAACTTGACACCAAACAAGTTCATATACTGACTGGACACCAAACAAGATTATATACTGACTGGACACCAGACAAGTTTATGGACTGACTGGACACCAAACAAGTTTATATACTGACTGGACACCAAACAGGTTTATATACTGATTGGACCCCAACGAAGTTCAAATACTGACTTGACCCCAACGAAGTTGATATACTGACTGGACCCCAAACAAGTTTATGTACTGACTGGACACCAAACAAGTTTATATACTGACTGGACGCCAAACAAGTTTTTATACTGACTGGACACAAAAGAGGTTATATACTGACTGGACACCAAAGAGGTTATACACTGACTGGACACCAAAGAGGTTATATACTGACTGGACACCAAAGAGGTTTATATACTGACTACACACAAACAAGTTCATATACTGACTGGAACCCAACGAAGTTTATATACTGACTGGACCCTAACGAAGTTTATATACTGACTGGACACCAAACAAGTTTATATACTGGCTGGACACCAAACAAGTTTATATACTGATTGGACCCCAAAAAAGTTTATATACTGACTGGACCCCAAAGAAGTTCAAATACTTACTGGACACCAATGAAGTTTATATACTGACTGGACACCAAACAAGTTTATGTACTGACTGGACACCAAACAAGTTTATATACTGACTGGACACCGAACAAGTTCATATACTGACTGGACACCAAACAAGTTCATATACTGACTGGACACCAAATAAGTTTATGTACTGACTGGACACCAAACAAGTTTATATATTGACTGGACACCAAACAAGTTTATATACTGATTGGACCCCAACGAAGTTGATATACTGACTGGACCCCAAAGAAGTTCAAATACTGACTGGACACCAATGAAGTTTATATACTGACTGGACACCAAACAAGTTCATATACTGACTGGACCCCAAAGAAATTCAAATACTGACTGGACATCAAACAAGTTCATATACTGACTGGACCCCAAAGAAGTTCAAATACTGACTGGACACCAAACAAGTTTATGTACTGACTGGACACCAAACAAGTTTATATACTGACTGGACACCAACGAAGTTTATATACTTACTGGACACGAAAAAGTTCATATACTGACTGGACCGCAACGAAGTTGATATACTGACTGGACACCAAACAAGTTTATGTACTGACTGGACACCAAACAAGTTTATATACTGACTGGACCCCAACGAAGTTCAAATACTGACTGGACCCCAAAGAAGTTCAAATACTGACTGGACACCAACGAAGTTTATATACTGACTGGACCCCAACGAAGTTTATGTACTGACTGGACCCCAAACAAGTTTATGTACTGACTGGACACCAAACAAGTTCATATACTGACTGGACACCAAACAAGTTCATACACTAACTTGACACCAAACAAGTTCATATACTGACTGGACACCAAACAAGATTATATACTGACTGGACACCAGACAAGTTTATGGACTGACTGGACACCAAACAAGTTTATATACTGACTGGACACCAAACAGGTTTATATACTGATTGGACCCCAACGAAGTTCAAATACTGACTTGACCCCAACGAAGTTGATATACTGACTGGACCCCAAACAAGTTTATGTACTGACCGGACACCAAACAAGTTTATATACTGACTGGACACAAAACAAGTTTTTATACTGACTGGACACAAAAGAAGTTATATACTGACTGGACACCAAAGAGGTTATATACTGACTGGACACCAAAGAGGTTATATACTGACTGGACACCAAAGAGGTTTATATACTGACTACACACAAACAAGTTCATATACTGACTGGAACCCAACGAAGTTTATATACTGACTGGACCCTAACGAAGTTTATATACTGACTGGACACCAAACAAGTTTATATACTGGCTGGACACCAAACAAGTTTATATACTGATTGGACCCCAAAAAAGTTTATATACTGACTGGACCCCAAAGAAGTTCAAATACTTACTGGACACCAATGAAGTTTATATACTGACTGGACACCAAACAAGTTTATGTACTGACTGGACACCAAACAAGTTTATATACTGACTGGACACCGAACAAGTTCATATACTGACTGGACACCAAACAAGTTCATATACTGACTGGACACCAAATAAGTTTATGTACTGACTGGACACCAAACAAGTTTATATACTGACTGGACACCAAACAAGTTTATATACTGATTGGACCCCAACGAAGTTGATATACTGACTGGACCCCAAAGAAGTTCAAATACTGACTGGACACCAATGAAGTTTATATACTGACTGGACACCAAACAATTCATATACTGACTGGACCCCAAAGAAATTCAAATACTGACTGGACATCAAACAAGTTCATATACTGACTGGACCCCAAAGAAGTTCAAATACTGACTGGACACCAAACAAGTTTATGTACTGACTGGACACCAAACAAGTTTATATACTGACTGGACACCAAACAAGTTTATATACTGACTGGACACCAAACAAGTTCATATACTGACTGGACACCAAACAAGTTTATATACTGACCGGACACCAACGAAGTTCACATACTGACTGGACAACAAACAAGTTTATATACTGACTGGACACCAAACAAGTTTATATACTGACTGGACACCAAACAAGTTCATATACTGACTGGACACCAAACAAGTTTATGTACTGACTGGACACCAAACAAGTTTATATACTGACTGGACACCAAACAAGTTCATATACTGACTGGACACAAAACAAGTTTATATACTGACTGGACACGAAACAAGTTTATATACTGATTGGACCCCAACAAAGTTTATATACTGACTGGACCCCAAAGAAGTTCAAATACTTACTGGACACCAATGAAGTTTATATACTGACTGGACACCAAACAAGTTTATGTACTGACTGGACACGAAACAAGTTTATATACTGATTGGACCCCAACAAAGTTTATATACTGACTGGACCCCAAAGAAGTTCAAATACTTACTGGACACCAATGAAGTTTATATACTGACTGGACACCAAACAAGTTTATGTACTGACTGGACACCAAACAAGTTTATATACTGACTGGACACCGAACAAGTTCATATACTGACTGGACACCAAACAAGTTCATATACTGACTGGACACCAAATAAGTTCATGTACTGACTGGACACCAAACAAGTTTATATACTGACTGGACACCAAACAAGTTTATATACTGATTGGACCCCAACGAATTTGATATACTGACTGGACCCCAAAGAAGTTCAAATACTGACTGGACACCAATGAAGTTTATATACTGACTGGACACCAAACAAGTTCATATACTGACTGGACTCCAAAGAAGTTCAAATACTGACTGGACATCAAACAAGTTCATATACTGACTGGACCCCAAAGAAGTTCAAATACTGACTGGACACCAAACAATTTTATGTACTGACTGGACACCAAACAAGTTTATATACTGACTGGACACCAAACAAGTTTATATACTGACTGGACACCAAACAAGTTCATATACTGACTGCACACCAAACAAGTTTATATACTGACTGGACACCAACGAAGTTCATATACTGACTGGACAACAAACAAGTTTATATACTGACTGGACACCAAACAAGTTTATATACTGACTGGACACCAAATAAGTTCATATACTGACTGGACACCAAACAAGTTTATGTACTGACTGGACACCAAACAAGTTTATATACTGACTGGACACCAAACAAGTTCATATACTGACTGGACACCAAACAAGTTTATATACTGACTGGACACAAAACAAGTTTATGTACTGACTGGACACCAAACAAGTTCATATACTGACTGGACGCCAAACAAATTTATATACTGACTGGACACCAAACAAGTTTATATACAGACTGGACACCAAACAAGTTTATATACTGACTGGACACCAACAAGTTCATATACTGACTGGACCCCAACTAAGTTTATATACTGACTGGACACCAAACAAGTTTATATACTGACTGGACACCAAACAAGTTTATCTACTGACTGGACAACAAATAAGTTTATGTACTGACTGGACAACAAACAAGTTTATGTACTGACTGGACACCAAACAAGTTCATATATTGACTGGACCCCAAAGAAGTTCAAATAGTGACTGGACACCAATGAAGTTTATGTACTGACTGGGCCCCAACGAAGTTGATATACTGACTGGACACCAAACAAGTTTATGTACTGACTGGACACCAAACAAGTTTATATACTGACTGGACCCCAACGAAGTTCAAATACTGACTGGACACCAATGAAGTTTATATACTGACTGGACACCAAACAAGTTTATGTACTGACTGGACACCAAACAAGTTTATATACTGACTGGACACCGAACAAGTTCATATACTGACTGGACACCAAACAAGTTCATATACTGACTGGACACCAAATAAGTTTATGTACTGACTGGACACCAAACAAGTTTATATACTGACTGGACACCAAACAAGTTTATATACTGATTGGACCCCAACGAAGTTGATATACTGACTGGACCCCAAAGAAGTTCAAATACTGACTGGACACCAATGAAGTTTATATACTGACTGGACACCAAACAATTCATATACTGACTGGACCCCAAAGAAATTCAAATACTGACTGGACATCAAACAAGTTCATATACTGACTGGACCCCAAAGAAGTTCAAATACTGACTGGACACCAAACAAGTTTATGTACTGACTGGACACCAAACAAGTTTATATACTGACTGGACACCAAACAAGTTTATATACTGACTGGACACCAAACAAGTTCATATACTGACTGGACACCAAACAAGTTTATATACTGACCGGACACCAACGAAGTTCACATACTGACTGGACAACAAACAAGTTTATATACTGACTGGACACCAAACAAGTTTATATACTGACTGGACACCAAACAAGTTCATATACTGACTGGACACCAAACAAGTTTATGTACTGACTGGACACCAAACAAGTTTATATACTGACTGGACACCAAACAAGTTCATATACTGACTGGACACAAAACAAGTTTATATACTGACTGGACACGAAACAAGTTTATATACTGATTGGACCCCAACAAAGTTTATATACTGACTGGACCCCAAAGAAGTTCAAATACTTACTGGACACCAATGAAGTTTATATACTGACTGGACACCAAACAAGTTTATGTACTGACTGGACACGAAACAAGTTTATATACTGATTGGACCCCAACAAAGTTTATATACTGACTGGACCCCAAAGAAGTTCAAATACTTACTGGACACCAATGAAGTTTATATACTGACTGGACACCAAACAAGTTTATGTACTGACTGGACACCAAACAAGTTTATATACTGACTGGACACCGAACAAGTTCATATACTGACTGGACACCAAACAAGTTCATATACTGACTGGACACCAAATAAGTTCATGTACTGACTGGACACCAAACAAGTTTATATACTGACTGGACACCAAACAAGTTTATATACTGATTGGACCCCAACGAATTTGATATACTGACTGGACCCCAAAGAAGTTCAAATACTGACTGGACACCAATGAAGTTTATATACTGACTGGACACCAAACAAGTTCATATACTGACTGGACTCCAAAGAAGTTCAAATACTGACTGGACATCAAACAAGTTCATATACTGACTGGACCCCAAAGAAGTTCAAATACTGACTGGACACCAAACAATTTTATGTACTGACTGGACACCAAACAAGTTTATATACTGACTGGACACCAAACAAGTTTATATACTGACTGGACACCAAACAAGTTCATATACTGACTGCACACCAAACAAGTTTATATACTGACTGGACACCAACGAAGTTCATATACTGACTGGACAACAAACAAGTTTATATACTGACTGGACACCAAACAAGTTTATATACTGACTGGACACCAAATAAGTTCATATACTGACTGGACACCAAACAAGTTTATGTACTGACTGGACACCAAACAAGTTTATATACTGACTGGACACCAAACAAGTTCATATACTGACTGGACACCAAACAAGTTTATATACTGACTGGACACAAAACAAGTTTATGTACTGACTGGACACCAAACAAGTTCATATACTGACTGGACGCCAAACAAATTTATATACTGACTGGACACCAAACAAGTTTATATACAGACTGGACACCAAACAAGTTTATATACTGACTGGACACCAACAAGTTCATATACTGACTGGACCCCAACTAAGTTTATATACTGACTGGACACCAAACAAGTTTATATACTGACTGGACACCAAACAAGTTTATCTACTGACTGGACAACAAATAAGTTTATGTACTGACTGGACAACAAACAAGTTTATGTACTGACTGGACACCAAACAAGTTCATATATTGACTGGACCCCAAAGAAGTTCAAATAGTGACTGGACACCAATGAAGTTTATGTACTGACTGGGCCCCAACGAAGTTGATATACTGACTGGACACCAAACAAGTTTATGTACTGACTGGACACCAAACAAGTTTATATACTGACTGGACCCCAACGAAGTTCAAATACTGACTGGACCCCAAAGAAGTTCAAATACTGACTGGACCCCAACGAAGTTTATATACTGACTGGACCCCAACGAAGTTTATGTACTGACTGGACCCCATACAAGTTTATGTACTGACTGGACACCAAACAAGTTCATATACTGACTGGACACCAAACAAGTTTATGGACTGACTGGACACCAAAGAAGTTCATACACTGACTGGACACCAAACAAGTTTATGTACTGACTGGACACCAAACAAGTTTATATACTGACTGGACCCCAACGAAGTTCAAATACTGACTGGACCCCAAAGAAGTTCAAATACTGACTGGACCCCAACGAAGTTTATATACTGACTGGACCCCAACGAAGTTTATGTACTGACTGGACCCCAAACAAGTTTATGTACTGACTGGACACCAAACAAGTTCATATACTGACTGGACACCAAACAAGTTCATACACTAACTTGACACCAAACAAGTTCATATACTGACTGGACACCAAACAAGATTATATACTGACTGGACACCAGACAAGTTTATGGACTGACTGGACACCAAACAAGTTTATATACTGACTGGACACCAAACAGGTTTATATACTGATTGGACCCCAACGAAGTTCAAATACTGACTTGACCCCAACGAAGTTGATATACTGACTGGACCCCAAACAAGTTTATGTACTGACTGGACACCAAACAAGTTTATATACTGACTGGACACCAAACAAGTTTTTATACTGACTGGACACAAAAGAGGTTATATACTGACTGGACACCAAAGAGGTTATATACTGACTGGACACCAAAGAGGTTATATACTGACTGGACACCAAAGAGGTTTATATACTGACTACACACAAACAAGTTCATATACTGATTGGAACCCAACGAAGTTTATATACTGACTGGACCCTAACGAAGTTTATATACTGACTGGACACCAAACAAGTTTATATACTGGCTGGACACCAAACAAGTTTATATACTGATTGGACCCCAAAAAAGTTTATATTCTGACTGGACCCCAAAGAAGTTCAAATACTTACTGGACACCAATGAAGTTTATATACTGACTGGACACCAAACAAGTGTATGTACTGACTGGACACCAAACAAGTTTATATACTGACTGGACACCGAACAAGTTCATATACTGACTGGACACCAAACAAGTTCATATACTGACTGGACACCAAATAAGTTTATGTACTGACTGGACACCAAACAAGTTTATATACTGACTGGACACCAAACAAGTTTATATACTGATTGGACCCCAACGAAGTTGATATACTGACTGGACCCCAAAGAAGTTCAAATACTGACTGGACACCAATGAAGTTTATATACTGACTGGACACCAAACAAGTTCATATACTGACTGGACCCCAAAGAAATTCAAATACTGACTGGACATCAAACAAGTTCATATACTGACTGGACCCCAAAGAAGTTCAAATACTGACTGGACACCAAACAAGTTTATGTACTGACTGGACACCAAACAAGTTTATATACTGACTGGACACCAACGAAGTTTATATACTTACTGGACACGAAAAAGTTCATATACTGACTGGACCGCAACGAAGTTGATATACTGACTGGACACCAAACAAGTTTATGTACTGACTGGACACCAAACAAGTTTATATACTGACTGGACCCCAACGAAGTTCAAATACTGACTGGACCCCAAAGAAGTTCAAATACTGACTGGACCCCAACGAAGTTTATATACTGACTGGACCCCAACGATGTTTATGTACTGACTGGACCCCAAACAAGTTTATGTACTGACTGGACACCAAACAAGTTCATATACTGACTGGACACCAAACAAGTTCATACACTAACTTGACACCAAACAAGTTCATATACTGACTGGACACCAAACAAGATTATATACTGACTGGACACCAGACAAGTTTATGGACTGACTGGACACCAGACAAGTTTATATACTGACTGGACACCAAACAGGTTTATATACTGATTGGACCCCAACGAAGTTCAAATACTGACTTGACACCAACGAAGTTGATATACTGACTGGACCCCAAACAAGTTTATGTACTGACTGGACACCGAACAAGTTCATATACTGACTGGACACCAAACAAGTTCATATACTGACTGGACACCAAATAAGTTCATGTACTGACTGGACACCAAACAAGTTTATGTACTGACTGGACACCAAACAAGTTTTTATACTGACTGGACACCAAAGAGGTTATATACTGACTGGACACCAAAGAGGTTTATATACTGACTACACACAAACAAGTTCATATACTGACTGGAACCCAACGAAGTTTATATACTGACTGGACCCTAACGAAGTTTATATACTGACTGGACACCAAACAAGTTTATATACTGGCTGGACACCAAACAAGTTTATATACTGATTGGACCCCAAAAAAGTTTATATACTGACTGGACCCCAAAGAAGTTCAAATACTTACTGGACACCAATGAAGTTTATATACTGACTGGACACCAAACAAGTTTATGTACTGACTGGACACCAAACAAGTTTATATACTGACTGGACACCGAACAAGTTCATATACTGACTGGACACCAAACAAGTTCATATACTGACTGGACACCAAATAAGTTTATGTACTGACTGGACACCAAACAAGTTTATATACTGACTGGACACCAAACAAGTTTATATACTGATTGGACCCCAACGAAGTTGATATACTGACTGGACCCCAAAGAAGTTCAAATACTGACTGGACACCAATGAAGTTTATATACTGACTGGACACCAAACAAGTTCATATACTGACTGGACCCCAAAGAAATTCAAATACTGACTGGACATCAAACAAGTTCATATACTGACTGGACCCCAAAGAAGTTCAAATACTGACTGGACACCCATCAAGTTTATGTACTGACTGGACACCAAACAAGTTTATATACTGACTGGACACCAAACAAGTTTATATACTGACTGGACACCAAACAAGTTCATATACTGACTGGACACCAAACAAGTTTATATACTGACCGGACACCAACGAAGTTCACATACTGACTGGACAACAAACAAGTTTATATACTGACTGGACACCAAACAAGTTTATATACTGACTGGACACCAAACAAGTTCATATACTGACTGGACACCAAACAAGTTTATGTACTGACTGGACACCAAACAAGTTTATATACTGACTGGACACCAAACAAGTTCATATACTGACTGGACACAAAACAAGTTTATATACTGACTGGACACGAAACAAGTTTATATACTGATTGGACCCCAACAAAGTTTATATACTGACTGGACCCCAAAGAAGTTCAAATACTTACTGGACACCAATGAAGTTTATATACTGACTGGACACCAAACAAGTTTATGTACTGACTGGACACGAAACAAGTTTATATACTGATTGGACCCCAACAAAGTTTATATACTGACTGGACCCCAAAGAAGTTCAAATACTTACTGGACACCAATGAAGTTTATATACTGACTGGACACCAAACAAGTTTATGTACTGACTGGACACCAAACAAGTTTATATACTGACTGGACACCGAACAAGTTCATATACTGACTGGACACCAAACAAGTTCATATACTGACTGGACACCAAATAAGTTCATGTACTGACTGGACACCAAACAAGTTTATATACTGACTGGACACCAAACAAGTTTATATACTGATTGGACCCCAACGAATTTGATATACTGACTGGACCCCAAAGAAGTTCAAATACTGACTGGACACCAATGAAGTTTATATACTGACTGGACACCAAACAAGTTCATATACTGACTGGACCCCAAAGAAGTTCAAATACTGACTGGACATCAAACAAGTTCATATACTGACTGGACCCCAAAGAAGTTCAAATACTGACTGGACACCAAACAATTTTATGTACTGACTGGACACCAAACAAGTTTATATACTGACTGGACACCAAACAAGTTTATATACTGACTGGACACCAAACAAGTTCATATACTGACTGCACACCAAACAAGTTTATATACTGACTGGACACCAACGAAGTTCACATACTGACTGGACAACAAACAAGTTTATATACTGACTGGACACCAAACAAGTTTATATACTGACTGGACACCAAATAAGTTCATATACTGACTGGACACCAAACAAGTTTATGTACTGACTGGACACCAAACAAGTTTATATACTGACTGGACACCAAACAAGTTCATATACTGACTGGACACCAAACAAGTTTATATACTGACTGGACACAAAACAAGTTTATGTACTGACTGGACACCAAACAAGTTCATATACTGACTGGACGCCAAACAAGTTTATATACTGACTGGACACCAAACAAGTTTATATACTGACTGGACACCAAACAAGTTTATATGCTGACTGGACACCAACAAGTTCATATACTGACTGGACCCCAACTAAGTTTATATACTGACTGGACACCAAACAAGTTTATATACTGACTGGACACCAAACAAGTTTATCTACTGACTGGACAACAAATAAGTTTATGTACTGACTGGACAACAAACAAGTTTATGTACTGACTGGACACCAAACAAGTTCATATATTGACTGGACCCCAAAGAAGTTCAAATAGTGACTGGACACCAATGAAGTTTATGTACTGACTGGGCCCCAACGAAGTTGATATACTGACTGGACACCAAAGAAGTTCAAATACTGACTGGACACCAACGAAGTTTATATACTTACTGGACACGAAAAAGTTCATATACTGACTGGACCGCAACTAAGTTGATATACTGACTGGACACCAAACAGGTTTATGTACTGACTGGACTCCAAACAAGTTTATATACTGACTGGACCCCAACGAAGTTCAAATACTGACTGGACCCCAAAGAAGTTCAAATACTGACTGGACCCCAACGAAGTTTATATACTGACTGGACCCCAACGAAGTTTATGTACTGACTGGACCCCATACAAGTTTATGTACTGACTGGACACCAAACAAGTTCATATACTGACTGGACACCAAACAAGTTTATGGACTGACTGGACACCAAAGAAGTTCATACACTGACTGGACACCAAACAAGTTTATGTACTGACTGGACACAAAGAAGTTCATATACTGACTGGACCCCAACGAAGTTTATATACTGACTGGACCCCAAAGACGTTCAAATACTGACTGGACACCAATGAAGTTTATATACTGACTGGACACCAAACATGTTCATATACTGACTGGACACCAAACAAGTTCATATACTGACTCGACCCCAACGAAGTTCATATACTGACTGGACACCAAACAAGTTTATGTACTGACTGGACACCAAACAAGTTTATATACTGACTGGACACCAAACAAGTTTATATGCTGATTGGACCCCAACGAAATTTATATACTGACTGGACCCCAAAGAAGTTCAAATACTGAATGGTGCCCAACGAAGTTTATATACTGACTGGACCCCAACGAAGTTTATATACTGACTGGACACCAAACAAGTTTATATACTGACTGGACACCAAACAAGTTTCTATACCGGCTGGACACCAAACAAGTTTATATACTGACTGGACCCCAAAGAAGTTCAAATACTGACTGGACACCAATGAAGTTCATATACTGACTGGACATCAAACAAGTTCATATACTGACTGGACCCCAAAGAAGTTCAAATACTGACTGGACACCAAACAATTTTATGTACTGACTGGACACCAAACAAGTTTATATACTGACTGGACACCAAACAAGTTTATATACTGACTGGACACCAAACAAGTTCATATACTGACTGCACACCAAACAAGTTTATATACTGACTGGACACCAACGAAGTTCACATACTGACTGGACAACAAACAAGTTTATATACTGACTGGACACCAAACAAGTTTATATACTGACTGGACACCAAATAAGTTCATATACTGACTGGACACCAAACAAGTTTATGTACTGACTGGACACCAAACAAGTTTATATACTGACTGGACACCAACGAAGTTCACATACTGACTGGACAACAAACAAGTTTATATACTGACTGGACACCAAACAAGTTTATATACTGACTGGACACCAAATAAGTTCATATACTGACTGGACGCCAAACAAGTTTATGTACTGAATGGACACCAAACAAGTTTATATACTGACTGGACACCAAACAAGTTCATATACTGACTGGACACCAAACAAGTTTATATACTGACTGGACACAAAACAAGTTTATGTACTGACTGGACACCAAACAAGTTCATATACTGACTGGACGCCAAACAAGTTAATAAACTGACTGGACACCAAACAAGTTTATATACTGACTGGACACCAAACAAGTTTATATACTGACTGGACACCAACAAGTTCATATACTGACTGGACCCCAACTAAGTTTATATACTGACTGGACACCAAACAAATTTATATACTGACTGGACACCAAACAAGTTTATGTACTGACTGGACAACAAATAAGTTTATGTACTGACTGGACAACAAACAAGTTTATGTACTGACTGGACACCAAACAAGTTCATATATTGACTGGACCCCAAAGAAGTTCAAATAGTGAAAGAACACCAATGAAGTTTATGTACTGACTGGGCCCCAACGAAGTTGATATACTGACTGGACACCAAAGAAGTTCAAATACTGACTGGACACCAACGAAGTTTATATACTTACTGGACACGAAAAAGTTCATATACTGACTGGACCGCAACTAAGTTGATATACTGACTGGACACCAAACAAGTTTATGTACTGACTGGACACCAAACAAGTTTATATACTGACTGGACCCCAACGAAGTTCAAATACTGACTGGACCCCAAAGAAGTTCAAATACTGACTGGACCCCAACGAAGTTTATATACTGACTGGACCCCAACGAAGTTTATGTACTGACTGGACCCCAAACAAGTTTATGTACTGACTGGACACCAAACAAGTTCATATACTGACTGGACACCAAACAAGTTTATGGACTGACTGGACACCAAAGAAGTTCATACACTGACTGGACACCAAACAAGTTTATGTACTGACTGGACACAAAGAAGTTCATATACTGACTGGACCCCAACGAAGTTTATATACTGACTGGACCCCAAAGACGTTCAAATACTGACTGGACACCAATGAAGTTTATATACTGACTGGACACCAAACAAGTTCATATACTGACTGGACACCAAACAAGTTCATATACTGACTCGACCCCAACGAAGTTCATATACTGACTGGACACCAAACAAGTTTATGTACTGACTGGAAACCAAACAAGTTTATATACTGACTGGACACCAAACAAGTTTATATGCTGATTGGACCCCAACGAAATTTATATACTGACTGGACCCCAAAGAAGTTCAAATACTGAATGGTGCCCAACGAAGTTTATATACTGACTGGACCCCAACGAAGTTTATATACTGACTGGACACCAAACAAGTTTATATACTGACTGGACACCAAACAAGTTTCTATACCGGCTGGACACCAAACAAGTTTATATACTGACTGGACAACAAACAAGTTTATATACTGACTGGACTACAAACAAGTTTACATACTGACTGGACACCAAACAAGTTTATAAACTGACTGGACACCAACGAAGTTCACATACTAACTGGACAACAAACAAGTTTATATACTGACTGGACACCAAACAAGTTTATGTACTGACTGGACACCAAACAAGTTTATATACTGACTGGACACCAAACAAGTTTATATACTGACTGGACACCAAACAAGTTTATATACTGACTGGACACCAAACAAGTTTATGTACTGACTGGACACCAAATAAGGGTATATACTGACTGGACACCAAACAAGTTTATATACTGACTGGACACCAAACAAGCTTATATACTGACTGGACACCAGACAAGTTTATATACTGACTGGACACCAAACAAGTTTATATACTGACTGGACACCAAACAAATTTATATACTGAATGGACACCAAACAAGTTCATATACTGACTGGACACCAAACAAGTTTATGTACTGACAGGACACCAAACAAGTTTATATACTGACTGGACACCAAACAAGTTTATGTACTGCCTGGACACGAAACAAATTTATATACTGACTGGACACCAAACAAGTTCATATACTGACTGGACACCAAATAAGTTTATGTACTGACTGGACACCAAACAAGTTTATATACTGACTGGACACCAAACAAGTTTATGGACTGACTGGACACCAAAAAAGTTTATATACTGGCTGGACACCACACAAGTTTATATACTGACTGGACACCACACAAGTTTATATACTGACTGGACACCAAACACGTTTATGTACTGACTGGACACCAAACAAATTTATATACTGACTGGACACCAAACAAGTTCATATACTGACTGGACACCAAATAAGTTTATGTACTGACTGGACACCAAACAAGTTTATATACTGACTGGACACCAAACAAGTTTATGGACTGACTGGACACCAAACAAGTTTATATACTGACTGGACACCACACAAGTTGATATACTGACTGGACACCACACAAGTTTATATACTGACTGGACACCAAACAAGTTTATATAATGACTGGACACCAAACAAGTTTATGGACTGACTGGCCACCAAACAAGTTCACGTACTGACTGGACACCAAACAAGTTTAGGTACTGACTGGACACCAAACAAGTTTATGTACTGACTGGACACCACACAAGTTTATATACTGAGTGGACACCACACAAGTTTATATACTGACTGGACACCAAACAAGTTTATATACTGACTGGACACCAAACAAGTTTATGGACTGACCGGACACCAAACAAGTTCACGTACTGACTGGACACCAAACAAGTTTAGGTACTGACTGGACACCAAACAAGATTATGTACTGACTGGACACCAAACAAGTTTATATACTGGCTGGACACCAGACAAGTTTATGGACTGACTGGACACCAAACAAGTTTATATACTGGCTGGACACCAGACAAGTTTATGGACTGACTGGACACTAAAAAGTTTATATACTGACTGGACACCAGACAAGTTTATGGACTGACTGGACACCAAACAAGTTTATATACTGTCTGGACACCAAACAAGTTTATATACTGACTGGACACCAAACAAATGTATATACTGACTGGACCCCAACGAAGTTCAAATACTGACTGGACCCCAAAGAAGTTCAAATACTGACTGGACACCAACGAAGTTTATATACTTACTGGACACGAAAAAGTTCATATACTGACTGGACCGCAACTAAGTTGATATACTGACTGGACACCAAACAAGTTTATGTACTGACTGGACACCAAACAAGTTTATATACTGACTGGACCCCAACGAAGTTCAAATACTGACTGGACCCCAAAGAAGTTCAAATACTGACTGGACCCCAACGAAGTTTATATACTGACTGGACCCCAACGAAGTTTATGTACTGACTGGACCCCAAACAAGTTTATGTACTGACTGGACACCAAACAAGTTCATATACTGACTGGACACCAAACAAGTTTATGGACTGACTGGACACCAAAGAAGTTCATACACTGACTGGACACCAAACAAGTTTATGTACTGACTGGACACAAAGAAGTTCATATACTGACTGGACCCCAACGAAGTTTATATACTGACTGGACCCCAAAGACGTTCAAATACTGACTGGACACCGAACAAGTTTATATACTGACTGGACACCAAACAAGTTCATATACTGACTGGACACCAAACAAGTTCATATACTGACTCGACCCCAACGAAGTTCATATACTGACTGGACACCAAACAAGTTTATGTACTGACTGGACACCAAACAAGTTTATATACTGACTGGACACCAAACAAGTTTATATGCTGATTGGACCCCAACGAAATTTATATACTGACTGGA
The DNA here is from genome assembly GCF_029633865.1 of Lampris incognitus. Taxonomy (NCBI): domain Eukaryota; kingdom Metazoa; phylum Chordata; class Actinopteri; order Lampriformes; family Lampridae; genus Lampris; species Lampris incognitus. Next base: position 83,834,015 of record NC_079211.1, on the reverse strand, counting down.
CCCCAAAGAAGTTCAAATACTGAATGGTGCCCAACGAAGTTTATGTACTGACTGGACCCCAACGAAGTTTATATACTGACTGGACACCAAACAAGTTTCTATACCGGCTGGACACCAAACAAGTTTATATACTGACTGGACCCCAAAGAAGTTCAAATACTGACTGGACACCAATGAAGTTTATATACTGACTGGACACCAAACAAGTTTCTATACCGGCTGGACACCAAACAAGTTTATATACTGACTGGACCGCAAAGAAGTTCAAATACTGACTGGACACCAATGAAGTTTATATACTGACTGGACATCAAACAAGTTCATATACTGACTGGACCCCAAAGAAGTTCAAATACTGACTGGACACCAAACAATTATATGTACTGACTGGACACCAAACAAGTTTATATACTGACTGGACACCAAACAAGTTTATATACTGACTGGACACCAAACAAGTTCATATACTGACTGCACACCAAACAAGTTTATATACTGACTGGACACCAACGAAGTTCACATACTGACTGGACAACAAACAAGTTTATATACTGACTGGACACCAAACAAGTTTATATACTGACTGGACACCAAATAAGTTCATATACTGACTGGACACCAAACAAGTTTATGTACTGACTGGACACCAAACAAGTTTATATACTGACTGGACACCAACGAAGTTCACATACTGACTGGACAACAAACAAGTTTATATACTGACTGGACACCAAACAAGTTTATATACTGACTGGACACCAAATAAGTTCATATACTGACTGGACACCAAACAAGTTTATGTACTGACTGGACACCAAACAAGTTTATATACTGACTGGACACCAAACAAGTTCATATACTGACTGGACACCAAACAAGTTTATATACTGACTGGACACAAAACAAGTTTATGTACTGACTGGACACCAAACAAGTTCATATACTGACTGGACGCCAAACAAGTTTATATACTGACTGGACACCAAACAAGCTTATATACTGACTGGACACCAAACAAGTTTATATACTGACTGGACACCAACAAGTTCATATACTGACTGGACCCCAACTAAGTTTATATACTGACTGGACACCAAACAAGTTTATATACTGACTGGACACCAAACAAGTTTATGTACTGACTGGACAACAAATAAGTTTATGTACTGACTGGACAACAAACAAGTTTATGTACTGACTGGACACCAAACAAGTTCATATATTGACTGGACCCCAAAGAAGTTCAAATAGTGACTGGACACCAATGAAGTTTATGTACTGACTGGGCCCCAACGAAGTTGATATACTGACTGGACACCAAAGAAGTTCAAATACTGACTGGACACCAACGAAGTTTATATACTTACTGGACACGAAAAAGTTCATATACTGACTGGACCGCAACTAAGTTGATATACTGACTGGACACCAAACAAGTTTATGTACTGACTGGACACCAAACAAGTTTATATACTGACTGGACCCCAACGAAGTTCAAATACTGACTGGACCCCAAAGAAGTTCAAATACTGACTGGACCCCAACGAAGTTTATATACTGACTGGACCCCAACGAAGTTTATGTACTGACTGGACCCCAAACAAGTTTATGTACTGACTGGACACCAAACAAGTTCATATACTGACTGGACACCAAACAAGTTTATGGACTGACTGGACACCAAAGAAGTTCATACACTGACTGGACACCAAACAAGTTTATGTACTGACTGGACACAAAGAAGTTCATATACTGACTTGACCCCAACGAAGTTTATATACTGACTGGACCCCAAAGACGTTCAAATACTGACTGGACACCAATGAAGTTTATATACTGACTGGACACCAAACAAGTTCATATACTGACTGGACACCAAACAAGTTCATATACTGACTCGACCCCAACGAAGTTCATATACTGACTGGACACCAAACAAGTTTATGTACTGACTGGACACCAAACAAGTTTATATACTGACTGGACACCAAACAAGTTTATATGCTGATTGGACCCCAACGAAATTTATATACTGACTGGACCCCAAAGAAGTTCAAATACTGAATGGTGCCCAACGAAGTTTATATACTGACTGGACCCCAACGAAGTTTATATACTGACTGGACACCAAACAAGTTTATATACTGACTGGACACCAAACAAGTTTCTATACCGGCTGGACACCAAACAAGTTTATATACTGACTGGACAACAAACAAGTTTATATACTGACTGGACAACAAACAAGTTTACATACTGACTGGACACCAAACAAGTTTATAAACTGACTGGACACCAACGAAGTTCACATACTAACTGGACAACAAACAAGTTTATATACTGACTGGACACCAAACAAGTTTATGTACTGACTGGACACCAAACAAGTTTATATACTGACTGGACACCAAACAAGTTTATATACTGACTGGACACCAAACAAGTTTATATACTGACTGGACACCAAACAAGTTTATGTACTGACTGGACACCAAATAAGGGTATATACTGACTGGACACCAAACAAGTTTATATACTGACTGGACACCAAACAAGCTTATATACTGACTGGACACCAGACAAGTTTATATACTGACCGGACACCAAACAAGTTTATATACTGACTGGACACCAAACAAATTTATATACTGAATGGACAACAAACAAGTTCATATACTGACTGGACACCAAACAAGTTTATGTACTGACAGGACACCAAACAAGTTTATATACTGACTGGACACCAAACAAGTTTATGTACTGCCTGGACACGAAACAAATTTATATACTGACTGGACACCAAACAAGTTCATATACTGACTGGACACCAAATAAGTTTATGTACTGACTGGACACCAAACAAGTTTATATACTGACTGGACCCCAACGAAGTTTATATACTGACTGGACCCCAAAGACGTTCGAATACTGACTGGACACCAATGAAGTTTATATACTGACTGGACATCAAACAAGTTCATATACTGACTGGACACCAAACAAGTTCATATACTGACTCGACCCCAACGAAGTTCATATACTGACTGGACACCAAACAAGTTTATGTACTGACTGGACACCAAACAAGTTTATATACTGACTGGACACCAAACAAGTTTATATGCTGATTGGACCCCAACGAAATTTATATACTGACTGGACCCCAAAGAAGTTCAAATACTGAATGGTGCCCAACGAAGTTTATATACTGACTGGACCCCAACGAAGTTTATATACTGACTGGACACCAAACAAGTGTATATACTGACTGGACACCAAACAAGTTTCTATACCGGCTGGACACCAAACAAGTTTATATACTGACTGGACAACAAACAAGTTTATATACTGACTGGACACCAAACAAGTTTACATACTGACTGGACACCAAACAAGTTTATAAACTGACTGGACACCAACGAAGTTCACATACTAACTGGACAACAAACAAGTTTATATACTGACTGGACACCAAACAAGTTTATGTACTGACTGGACACCAAACAAGTTTATATACTGACTGGACACCAAACAAGTTTATATACTGACTGGACACCAAACAAGTTTATATACTGACTGGACACCAAACAAGTTTATGTACTGACTGGACACCAAATAAGGGTATATACTGACTGGACACCAAACAAGTTTATATACTGACTGGACACCAAACAAGCTTATATACTGACTGGACACCAGACAAGTTTATATACTGACTGGACACCAAACAAGTTTATATACTGACTGGACACCAAACAAATTTATATACTGACTGGACACCAAACAAGTTTATATACTGACTGGACACCAAACAAAGTTTATGTACTGACTGGACACCAAATAAGTTTATATACTGACTGGACACCAAACAACTTTATATACTGACTGGACACCAAACAAGTTTATATACTGACTGGACACTAAACAAGTTTATATACTGACTGGACACCAAACAAGTTTATATACTGACTGGACACCAAACAAATTTATGTACTGACTGGAAACCAAATAAGTTTATATACTGACTGGACACCAATCAAGTTCATATACTGACTGGACACCAAATAAGTTTATGTACTGACTGGACACCAAACAAGTTTATATACTGACTGGACACCTACAAGTGTATGGACTGACTGGATACCAAACAAGTTTATATACTGACTGGACACCAAACAAGTTCATATACTGACTGGACACCAAACAAGTTTATGTACTGACTGGACACGAAACAAATTTATATACTGACTGGAAACCAAATAAGTTTATATACTGACTGGACACCTATAAGTGTATGGACTGACTGGATACCAAACAAGTTTATATACTGACTGGACACCAAACAAGTTCATATACTGACTGGACACCAAACAAGTTTATATACTGACTGGACACCAAACAAATTTATGTACTGACTGGAAACCAAATAAGTTTATATACTGACTGGACACCAATCAAGTTCATATACTGACTGGACACCAAATAAGTTTATGTACTGACTGGACACCAAACAAGTTTATATACTGACTGGACACCTACAAGTGTATGGACTGACTGGATACCAAACAAGTTTATATACTGACTGGACACCAAACAAGTTCATATACTGACTGGACACAAAACAAGTTTATGTACTGACTGGACACGAAACAAATTTATATACTGACTGGACACCAAACAAGTTCATATACTGACTGGACACCAAATAAGTTTATATACTGACTGGACACCAAACAAGTTTATGGACTGACCGGACACCAAACAAGTTCACGTACTGACTGGACACCAAACAAGTTTAGGTACTGACTGGACACCAAACAAGATTATGTACTGACTGGACACCAAACAAGTTTATATACTGGCTGGACACCAGACAAGTTTATGGACTGACTGGACACCAAACAAGTTTATATACTGGCTGGACACCAGACAAGTTTATGGACTGACTGGACACTAAAAAGTTTATATACTGACTGGACACCAGACAAGTTTATGGACTGACTGGACACCAAACAAGTTTATATACTGTCTGGACACCAAACAAGTTTATATACTGACTGGACACCAAACAAATGTATATACTGACTGGACCCCAACGAAGTTCAAATACTGACTGGACCCCAAAGAAGTTCAAATACTGACTGGACACCAACGAAGTTTATATACTTACTGGACACGAAAAAGTTCATATACTGACTGGACCGCAACTAAGTTGATATACTGACTGGACACCAAACAAGTTTATGTACTGACTGGACACCAAACAAGTTTATATACTGACTGGACACCAACGAAGTTCAAATACTGACTGGACCCCAAAGAAGTTCAAATACTGACTGGACCCCAACGAAGTTTATATACTGACTGGACCCCAACGAAGTTTATGTACTGACTGGACCCCAAACAAGTTTATGTACTGACTGGACACCAAACAAGTTCATATACTGACTGGACACCAAACAAGTTTATGGACTGACTGGACACCAAAGAAGTTCATACACTGACTGGACACCAAACAAGTTTATGTACTGACTGGACACAAAGAAGTTCATATACTGACTGGACCCCAACGAAGTTTATATACTGACTGGACCCCAAAGACGTTCAAATACTGACTGGACACCGAACAAGTTTATATACTGACTGGACACCAAACAAGTTCATATACTGACTGGACACCAAACAAGTTCATATACTGACTCGACCCCAACGAAGTTCATATACTGACTGGACACCAAACAAGTTTATGTACTGACTGGACACCAAACAAGTTTATATACTGACTGGACACCAAACAAGTTTATATGCTGATTGGACCCCAACGAAATTTATATACTGACTGGACCCCAAAGAAGTTCAAATACTGAATGGTGCCCAACGAAGTTTATGTACTGACTGGACCCCAACGAAGTTTATATACTGACTGGACACCAAACAAGTTTCTATACCGGCTGGACACCAAACAAGTTTATATACTGACTGGACCCCAAAGAAGTTCAAATACTGACTGGACACCAATGAAGTTTATATACTGACTGGACACCAAACAAGTTTCTATACCGGCTGGACACCAAACAAGTTTATATACTGACTGGACCGCAAAGAAGTTCAAATACTGACTGGACACCAATGAAGTTTATATACTGACTGGACATCAAACAAGTTCATATACTGACTGGACCCCAAAGAAGTTCAAATACTGACTGGACACCAAACAATTATATGTACTGACTGGACACCAAACAAGTTTATATACTGACTGGACACCAAACAAGTTTATATACTGACTGGACACCAAACAAGTTCATATACTGACTGCACACCAAACAAGTTTATATACTGACTGGACACCAACGAAGTTCACATACTGACTGGACAACAAACAAGTTTATATACTGACTGGACACCAAACAAGTTTATATACTGACTGGACACCAAATAAGTTCATATACTGACTGGACACCAAACAAGTTTATGTACTGACTGGACACCAAACAAGTTTATATACTGACTGGACACCAACGAAGTTCACATACTGACTGGACAACAAACAAGTTTATATACTGACTGGACACCAAACAAGTTTATATACTGACTGGACACCAAATAAGTTCATATACTGACTGGACACCAAACAAGTTTATGTACTGACTGGACACCAAACAAGTTTATATACTGACTGGACACCAAACAAGTTCATATACTGACTGGACACCAAACAAGTTTATATACTGACTGGACACAAAACAAGTTTATGTACTGACTGGACACCAAACAAGTTCATATACTGACTGGACGCCAAACAAGTTTATATACTGACTGGACACCAAACAAGCTTATATACTGACTGGACACCAAACAAGTTTATATACTGACTGGACACCAACAAGTTCATATACTGACTGGACCCCAACTAAGTTTATATACTGACTGGACACCAAACAAGTTTATATACTGACTGGACACCAAACAAGTTTATGTACTGACTGGACAACAAATAAGTTTATGTACTGACTGGACAACAAACAAGTTTATGTACTGACTGGACACCAAACAAGTTCATATATTGACTGGACCCCAAAGAAGTTCAAATAGTGACTGGACACCAATGAAGTTTATGTACTGACTGGGCCCCAACGAAGTTGATATACTGACTGGACACCAAAGAAGTTCAAATACTGACTGGACACCAACGAAGTTTATATACTTACTGGACACGAAAAAGTTCATATACTGACTGGACCGCAACTAAGTTGATATACTGACTGGACACCAAACAAGTTTATGTACTGACTGGACACCAAACAAGTTTATATACTGACTGGACCCCAACGAAGTTCAAATACTGACTGGACCCCAAAGAAGTTCAAATACTGACTGGACCCCAACGAAGTTTATATACTGACTGGACCCCAACGAAGTTTATGTACTGACTGGACCCCAAACAAGTTTATGTACTGACTGGACACCAAACAAGTTCATATACTGACTGGACACCAAACAAGTTTATGGACTGACTGGACACCAAAGAAGTTCATACACTGACTGGACACCAAACAAGTTTATGTACTGACTGGACACAAAGAAGTTCATATACTGACTGGACCCCAACGAAGTTTATATACTGACTGGACCCCAAAGACGTTCAAATACTGACTGGACACCAATGAAGTTTATATACTGACTGGACACCAAACAAGTTCATATACTGACTGGACACCAAACAAGTTCATATACTGACTCGACCCCAACGAAGTTCATATACTGACTGGACACCAAACAAGTTTATGTACTGACTGGACACCAAACAAGTTTATATACTGACTGGACACCAAACAAGTTTATATGCTGATTGGACCCCAACGAAATTTATATACTGACTGGACCCCAAAGAAGTTCAAATACTGAATGGTGCCCAACGAAGTTTATATACTGACTGGACCCCAACGAAGTTTATATACTGACTGGACACCAAACAAGTTTATATACTGACTGGACACCAAACAAGTTTCTATACCGGCTGGACACCAAACAAGTTTATATACTGACTGGACAACAAACAAGTTTATATACTGACTGGACAACAAACAAGTTTACATACTGACTGGACACCAAACAAGTTTATAAACTGACTGGACACCAACGAAGTTCACATACTAACTGGACAACAAACAAGTTTATATACTGACTGGACACCAAACAAGTTTATGTACTGACTGGACACCAAACAAGTTTATATACTGACTGGACACCAAACAAGTTTATATACTGACTGGACACCAAACAAGTTTATATACTGACTGGACACCAAACAAGTTTATGTACTGACTGGACACCAAATAAGGGTATATACTGACTGGACACCAAACAAGTTTATATACTGACTGGACACCAAACAAGCTTATATACTGACTGGACACCAGACAAGTTTATATACTGACCGGACACCAAACAAGTTTATATACTGACTGGACACCAAACAAATTTATATACTGAATGGACAACAAACAAGTTCATATACTGACTGGACACCAAACAAGTTTATGTACTGACAGGACACCAAACAAGTTTATATACTGACTGGACACCAAACAAGTTTATGTACTGCCTGGACACGAAACAAATTTATATACTGACTGGACACCAAACAAGTTCATATACTGACTGGACACCAAATAAGTTTATGTACTGACTGGACACCAAACAAGTTTATATACTGACTGGACCCCAACGAAGTTTATATACTGACTGGACCCCAAAGACGTTCGAATACTGACTGGACACCAATGAAGTTTATATACTGACTGGACATCAAACAAGTTCATATACTGACTGGACACCAAACAAGTTCATATACTGACTCGACCCCAACGAAGTTCATATACTGACTGGACACCAAACAAGTTTATGTACTGACTGGACACCAAACAAGTTTATATACTGACTGGACACCAAACAAGTTTATATGCTGATTGGACCCCAACGAAATTTATATACTGACTGGACCCCAAAGAAGTTCAAATACTGAATGGTGCCCAACGAAGTTTATATACTGACTGGACCCCAACGAAGTTTATATACTGACTGGACACCAAACAAGTGTATATACTGACTGGACACCAAACAAGTTTCTATACCGGCTGGACACCAAACAAGTTTATATACTGACTGGACAACAAACAAGTTTATATACTGACTGGACACCAAACAAGTTTACATACTGACTGGACACCAAACAAGTTTATAAACTGACTGGACACCAACGAAGTTCACATACTAACTGGACAACAAACAAGTTTATATACTGACTGGACACCAAACAAGTTTATGTACTGACTGGACACCAAACAAGTTTATATACTGACTGGACACCAAACAAGTTTATATACTGACTGGACACCAAACAAGTTTATATACTGACTGGACACCAAACAAGTTTATGTACTGACTGGACACCAAATAAGGGTATATACTGACTGGACACCAAACAAGTTTATATACTGACTGGACACCAAACAAGCTTATATACTGACTGGACACCAGACAAGTTTATATACTGACTGGACACCAAACAAGTTTATATACTGACTGGACACCAAACAAATTTATATACTGACTGGACACCAAACAAGTTTATATACTGACTGGACACCAAACAAAGTTTATGTACTGACTGGACACCAAATAAGTTTATATACTGACTGGACACCAAACAAGTTTATATACTGACTGGACACCAAACAAGTTTATATACTGACTGGACACTAAACAAGTTTATATACTGACTGGACACCAAACAAGTTTATATACTGACTGGACACCAAACAAATTTATGTACTGACTGGAAACCAAATAAGTTTATATACTGACTGGACACCAATCAAGTTCATATACTGACTGGACACCAAATAAGTTTATGTACTGACTGGACACCAAACAAGTTTATATACTGACTGGACACCTACAAGTGTATGGACTGACTGGATACCAAACAAGTTTATATACTGACTGGACACCAAACAAGTTCATATACTGACTGGACACCAAACAAGTTTATGTACTGACTGGACACGAAACAAATTTATATACTGACTGGAAACCAAATAAGTTTATATACTGACTGGACACCTATAAGTGTATGGACTGACTGGATACCAAACAAGTTTATATACTGACTGGACACCAAACAAGTTCATATACTGACTGGACACCAAACAAGTTTATATACTGACTGGACACCAAACAAATTTATGTACTGACTGGAAACCAAATAAGTTTATATACTGACTGGACACCAATCAAGTTCATATACTGACTGGACACCAAATAAGTTTATGTACTGACTGGACACCAAACAAGTTTATATACTGACTGGACACCTACAAGTGTATGGACTGACTGGATACCAAACAAGTTTATATACTGACTGGACACCAAACAAGTTCATATACTGACTGGACACCAAACAAGTTTATGTACTGACTGGACACGAAACAAATTTATATACTGACTGGACACCAAACAAGTTCATATACTGACTGGACACCAAATAAGTTTATGTACTGACTGGACACCAAACAATTTTATATACTGACTGGACACCAAACAGGTTTATGGACTGACTGGACACCAAACAAGTTTATATACTGACTGGACACCACACAAGTTTATATACTGACTGGACACCACACAAGTTTATATACTGACTGGACACCAAACACGTTTATGTACTGACTGGACACCAAACAAATTTATATACTGACTGGACACCAAACAAGTTCATATACTGACTGGACACCAAATAAGTTTATGTACTGACTGGACACCAAGCAAGTTTATATAATGACTGGACACCACACAAGTTTATATACTGACTGGACACCACACAAGTTTATATACTGACTGGACACCAAACAAGTTTATATACTGACTGGACACCAAACAATTTTATGGACTGACTGGACACCAAACAAGTTCACGTACTGACTGGACACCAAACAAGTTTAGGTACTGACTGGACACCAAACAAGTTTATGTACTGACTGGACACCACACAAGTTTATATACTGACTGGACACCACACAAGTTTATATACTGACTGGACACCAAACAAGTTTATATACTGACTGGACACCAAACAAGTTTATGGACTGACTGGACACCAAACAAGTTCACGTACTGACTGGACACCAAACAAGTTTAGGTACTGACTGGACACCAAACAAGTTTATGTACTGACTGGACACCAAACAAGTTTATATACTGGCTGGACACCAGACAAGTTTATGGACTGACTGGACACCAAACAAGTTTATATACTGGCGGGACACCAGACAAGTTTATGGACTGACTGGACACTAAAAAGTTTATATACTGACTGGACACCAGACAAGTTTATGGACTGACTGGACACCAAACAAGTTTATATACTGTCTGGACACCAAACAAGTTTATATACTGACTGGACACCAAACAAATTTATATACTGACTGGACACCAAACAAGTTCATATACTGACTGGACACCAAACAAGTTTATGTACTGACTGGACACCAAACAAGTTTATATACTGACTGGACACCAAACAAGTTTATGTACTGACTGGACACCAAATAAGTTTATATACTGACTGGACACCAAACAAGTTTATGTACTGACTGGACACCAAATAAGTTTATATACTGACTGGACACCAAACAAGTTTATGTACTGACTGGACACCAAACAAGTTTATATACTGACTGGACACCAAAAAAGTTCATATACTGACTGGACACCAAACAAGTTTATATGCTGACTGGACACCAAACAAGTTTATATACTGACTGGACACAAGACAAGTTTATATACTGGCTTGACACCAAACAAGTTTATATACTGACTGGACACCAAACAAATTTATATACTGACTGGACACAAAACAAGTTCATATACTGACTGGACACCTAACAAGTTTATATACTGACTGGACACCAAACAAGTTTATATACTGACTGGACACCAGACAAGTTCATATACTGACTGGACACCAAACAAGTTGATATACTGACTGGACACCAATAAGTTTATGTACTGACTGGACACCAAACAAGTTTATATACTGACTGGACATCAAACAAGTTTATATACTGATTGGACCCCAACGAAGTTGATATACTGACTGGACCCCAAAGAAGTTCAAATACTGACTGGACACCAATGAAGTTTATATACTGACTGGAAACCAAACAAGTTCATATACTGACTGGACCCCAAAGAAGTTCAAATACTGACTGGACATCAAACAAGTTCATATACTGACTGGACCCCAAAGAAGTTCAAATACTGCCTGGACACCAAACAAGTTTATGTACTGACTGGACAACAAACAAGTTTATGTACTGACTGGACACCAAACAAGTTCATATATTGACTGGACCCCAAAGAAGTTCAAATAGTGACTGGACACCAATGAAGTTTATGTACTGACTGGGCCCCAACGAAGTTGATATACTGACTGGACACCAAAGAAGTTCAAATACTGACTGGACACCAACGAAGTTTATATACTTACTGGACACGAAAAAGTTCATATACTGACTGGACCGCAACGAAGTTGATATACTGACTGGACACCAAACAAGTTTATGTACTGACTGGACACCAAACAAGTTTATATACTGACTGGACCCCAACGAAGTTCAAATACTGACTGGACCCCAAAGAAGTTCAAATACTGACTGGACCCAAACGAAGTTTATATACTGACTGGACCCCAACGAAGTTTATGTACTGACTGGACCCCAAACAAGTTTATGTACTGACTGGACACCAAACAAGTTCACATACTGACTGGACACCAAACAAGTTCATACACTAACTTGACACCAAACAAGTTCATATACTGACTGGACACCAAACAAGTTTATATACTGACTGGACACCAGACAAGTTTATGGACTGACTGGACACCAAACAAGTTTATATACTGACTGGACACCAAACAGGTTTATATACTGATTGGACCCCAACGAAGTTTATACACTGACTGGACCCCAAAGAAGTTCAAATACTGACTGGATCCCAACGAAGTTGATATACTGACTGGACCCCAAACAAGTTTATGTACTGACTGGACACCAAACAAGTTTATATACTGACTGGACACCAAACAAGTTTTTATACTGACTGGACACAAAAGAGGTTATATACTGACTGGACACCAAAGAGGTTATATACTGACTGGACACCAAAGAGGTTATATACTGACTGGACACCAAAGAGGTTTATATACTGACTACACACAAACAAGTTCATATACTGACTGGAACCCAACGAAGTTTATATACTGACTGGACCCTAACGAAGTTTATATACTAACTGGACACCAAACAAGTTTATATACTGACTGGACACCAAACAAGTTTATATACTGATTGGACCACAAAAAAGTTTATATGCTGACTGGACCCCAAAGAAGTTCAAATATTTACTGGACACCAATGAAGTTTATATACTGACTGGACACCAAACAAGTTTATGTACTGACTGGACACCAAACAAGTTTATATACTGACTGGACACCGAACAAGTTCATATACTGACTGGACACCAAACAAGTTCATATACTGACTGGACACCAAACAAGTTCATATACTGACTGGACACCAAACAAGTTTATATACTGACTGGACACCAAACAAGTTTATATACTGATTGGACCCCAACGAAGTTGATATACTGACTGGACCCCAAAGAAGTTCAAATACTGACTGGACACCAATGAGGTTTATATACTGACTGGACACCAAACAAGTTCATATACTGACTGGAGCCCAAAGAAATTCAAATACTAACTGGACATCAAACAAGTTCATATACTGACTGGACCCCAAAGAAGTTCAAATACTGACTGGACACCAAACAAGTTTATGTACCGACTGGACACCAAAAAAGTTTATATACTGACTGGACACCAAACAAGTTTATATACTGACTGGACACCAAACAAGTTCATATACTGACTGGACACCAAACAAGTTTATATACTGACTGGACACCAACGAAGTTCACATACTGACTGGACAACAAACAAGTTTATATACTGACTGGACACCAAAAAAGTTTATATACTGACTGGACACCAAACAAGTTCATATACTGACTGGACACCAAACAAGTTTATGTACTGACTGGACACCAAACAAGTTTATATACTGACTGGACACCAAACAAGTTCATATACTGACTGGACACCAAACAAGTTTATATACTGACTGGACACAAAACAAGTTTATGTACTGACTGGACACCCAAACAAGTTTATATACTGACTGGACCCCAACGAAGTTTATATACTGACTGGACACCAAAAAAGTTTATATACTGACTGGACACCAAACAAGTTTATATACTGATTGGACCCCAACAAAGTTTATATACTGACTGGACCCCAAAGAAGTTCAAATACTTACTGGACACCAATGAAGTTTATATACTGACTGGACACCAAACAAGTTTATGTACTGACTGGACACCAAACAAGTTTATATACTGGCTGGACACCGAACAAGTTCATATACTGACTGGACACCAAACAAGTTCATATACTGACTGGACACCAAATAAGTTCATGTACTGACTGGACACCAAACAAGTTTATATACTGACTGGAGACCAAACAAGTTTATATACTGATTGGACCCCAACGAATTTGATATACTGACTGGACCCCAAAGAAGTTCAAATACTGACTGGACACCAATGAAGTTTATATACTGACTGGACACCAAACATGTTCATATACTGACTGGACCCCAAAGAAGTTCAAATACTGACTGGACATCAAACAAGTTCATATACTGACTGGACCCCAAAGAAGTTCAAATACTGACTGGACACCAAACAATTTTATGTACTGACTGGACACCAAACAAGTTTATATACTGACTGGACACCAAACAAGTTTATATACTGACTGGACACCAAACAAGTTCATATACTGACTGCACACCAAACAAGTTTATATACTGACTGGACACCAACGAAGTTCACATACTGACTGGACAACAAACAAGTTTATATACTGACTGGACACCAAACAAGTTTATATACTGACTGGACACCAAATAAGTTCATATACTGACTGGACACCTACAAGTTTATGTACTGACTGGACACCAAACAAGTTTATATACTGACTGGACACCAAACAAGTTCATATACTGACTGGACACCAAACAAGTTTATATACTGACTGGACACAAAACAAGTTTATGTACTGACTGGACACCAAACAAGTTCATATACTGACTGGACGCCAAACAAGTTTATATACTGACTGGACACCAAACAAGTTTATATACTGACTGGACACCAAACAAGTTTATATACTGACTGGACACCAACAAGTTCATATACTGACTGGAACCCAACTAAGTTTATATACTGACTGGAAACCAAACAAGTTTATATACTGACTGGACACCAAACAAGTTTATGTACTGACTGGACAACAAATAAGTTTATGTACTGACTGGACCCAAACCAAGTTTATATACTGACTGGACACCACACAAGTTTATATACTGACTGGACACCACACAAGTTCATATACTGACCGGACCCCAAAGAAGTTCAAATACTGACTGGACACCAATGAAGTTTATGTACTGACTGGACACCAAACAAGTTTATGTACTGACTGGACACCAAACAAGTTCATATATTGACTGGACCCCAAAGAAGTTCAAATAGTGACTGGACACCAATGAAGTTTATGTACTGACTGGACACCAAACAAGTTTATAAATAAGGGTATATACTGACTGCACACCAAACAAGTTTATATACTGACTGGACACCACACAAGTTCATATACTGACTGGACCCCAAAGAAGTTCAAATACTGACTGGACATCAAACAAGTTCATATACTGACTGGACCCCAAAGAAGTTCATATACTGACTGGACACCAAACAAGTTCATATACTGACTGGACACCAAACAAGTTTATATACTGACTGGACACCAAACTAGTTTATATACTGACTGGACACCAAACAAGTTCATATACTGACTGGACCCCAAAGAAGTTCAAATACTGAATGGTGCCAAACGAAGTTTATATACTGACTGGACAACAAACAAGTTTATATACTGACTGGACACCTACAAGTGTATGGACTGACTGGACACCACACAAGTTCATATACTGACTGGACACCAAACAAGTTCATATACTGACTGGACACCAAACAAGTTTATGTACTGACTGGACACGAAACAAATTTATATACTGACTGGACACCAAACAAGTTCATATACTGACTGGACACCAAATAAGTTTATGTACTGACTGGACACCAAAGAGGTTATATACTGACTGGACACCAAAGAGGTTATATACTGACTGGACACCAAAGAGGTTTATATACTGACTACACACAAACAAGTTCATATACTGACTGGAACCCAACGAAGTTTATATACTGACTGGACCCTAACGAAGTTTATATACTAACTGGACACCAAACAAGTTTATATACTGACTGGACACCAAACAAGTTTATATACTGATTGGACCACAAAAAAGTTTATATGCTGACTGGACCCCAAAGAAGTTCAAATATTTACTGGACACCAATGAAGTTTATATACTGACTGGACACCAAACAAGTTTATGTACTGACTGGACACCAAACAAGTTTATATACTGACTGGACACCGAACAAGTTCATATACTGACTGGACACCAAACAAGTTCATATACTGACTGGACACCAAACAAGTTCATATACTGACTGGACACCAAACAAGTTTATATACTGACTGGACACCAAACAAGTTTATATACTGATTGGACCCCAACGAAGTTGATATACTGACTGGACCCCAAAGAAGTTCAAATACTGACTGGACACCAATGAGGTTTATATACTGACTGGACACCAAACAAGTTCATATACTGACTGGAGCCCAAAGAAATTCAAATACTAACTGGACATCAAACAAGTTCATATACTGACTGGACCCCAAAGAAGTTCAAATACTGACTGGACACCAAACAAGTTTATGTACCGACTGGACACCAAAAAAGTTTATATACTGACTGGACACCAAACAAGTTTATATACTGACTGGACACCAAACAAGTTCATATACTGACTGGACACCAAACAAGTTTATATACTGACTGGACACCAACGAAGTTCACATACTGACTGGACAACAAACAAGTTTATATACTGACTGGACACCAAAAAAGTTTATATACTGACTGGACACCAAACAAGTTCATATACTGACTGGACACCAAACAAGTTTATGTACTGACTGGACACCAAACAAGTTTATATACTGACTGGACACCAAACAAGTTCATATACTGACTGGACACCAAACAAGTTTATATACTGACTGGACACAAAACAAGTTTATGTACTGACTGGACACCCAAACAAGTTTATATACTGACTGGACCCCAACGAAGTTTATATACTGACTGGACACCAAACAAGTTTATATACTGACTGGACACCAAACAAGTTTATATACTGATTGGACCCCAACAAAGTTTATATACTGACTGGACCCCAAAGAAGTTCAAATACTTACTGGACACCAATGAAGTTTATATACTGACTGGACACCAAACAAGTTTATGTACTGACTGGACACCAAACAAGTTTATATACTGGCTGGACACCGAACAAGTTCATATACTGACTGGACACCAAACAAGTTCATATACTGACTGGACACCAAATAAGTTCATGTACTGACTGGACACCAAACAAGTTTATATACTGACTGGAGACCAAACAAGTTTATATACTGATTGGACCCCAACGAATTTGATATACTGACTGGACCCCAAAGAAGTTCAAATACTGACTGGACACCAATGAAGTTTATATACTGACTGGACACCAAACATGTTCATATACTGACTGGACCCCAAAGAAGTTCAAATACTGACTGGACATCAAACAAGTTCATATACTGACTGGACCCCAAAGAAGTTCAAATACTGACTGGACACCAAACAATTTTATGTACTGACTGGACACCAAACAAGTTTATATACTGACTGGACACCAAACAAGTTTATATACTGACTGGACACCAAACAAGTTCATATACTGACTGCACACCAAACAAGTTTATATACTGACTGGACACCAACGAAGTTCACATACTGACTGGACAACAAACAAGTTTATATACTGACTGGACACCAAACAAGTTTATATACTGACTGGACACCAAATAAGTTCATATACTGACTGGACACCTACAAGTTTATGTACTGACTGGACACCAAACAAGTTTATATACTGACTGGACACCAAACAAGTTCATATACTGACTGGACACCAAACAAGTTTATATACTGACTGGACACAAAACAAGTTTATGTACTGACTGGACACCAAACAAGTTCATATACTGACTGGACGCCAAACAAGTTTATATACTGACTGGACACCAAACAAGTTTATATACTGACTGGACACCAAACAAGTTTATATACTGACTGGACACCAACAAGTTCATATACTGACTGGAACCCAACTAAGTTTATATACTGACTGGAAACCAAACAAGTTTATATACTGACTGGACACCAAACAAGTTTATGTACTGACTGGACAACAAATAAGTTTATGTACTGACTGGACCCAAACCAAGTTTATATACTGACTGGACACCACACAAGTTTATATACTGACTGGACACCACACAAGTTCATATACTGACCGGACCCCAAAGAAGTTCAAATACTGACTGGACACCAATGAAGTTTATGTACTGACTGGACACCAAACAAGTTTATGTACTGACTGGACACCAAACAAGTTCATATATTGACTGGACCCCAAAGAAGTTCAAATAGTGACTGGACACCAATGAAGTTTATGTACTGACTGGACACCAAACAAGTTTATAAATAAGGGTATATACTGACTGCACACCAAACAAGTTTATATACTGACTGGACACCACACAAGTTCATATACTGACTGGACCCCAAAGAAGTTCAAATACTGACTGGACATCAAACAAGTTCATATACTGACTGGACCCCAAAGAAGTTCATATACTGACTGGACACCAAACAAGTTCATATACTGACTGGACACCAAACAAGTTTATATACTGACTGGACACCAAACTAGTTTATATACTGACTGGACACCAAACAAGTTCATATACTGACTGGACCCCAAAGAAGTTCAAATACTGAATGGTGCCAAACGAAGTTTATATACTGACTGGACAACAAACAAGTTTATATACTGACTGGACACCTACAAGTGTATGGACTGACTGGACACCACACAAGTTCATATACTGACTGGACACCAAACAAGTTCATATACTGACTGGACACCAAACAAGTTTATGTACTGACTGGACACGAAACAAATTTATATACTGACTGGACACCAAACAAGTTCATATACTGACTGGACACCAAATAAGTTTATGTACTGACTGGACACCAAACAAGTTTATATACTGACTGGACACCAAACAAGTTTATGGACTGACTGGACACCAAACAAGTTTATATACTGACTGGACACCAACGAAGTTCACATACTGACTGGACAACAAACAAGTTTATATACTGACTGGACACCAAACAAGTTTATATACTGACTGGACACCAAACAAGTTCATATACTGACTGGACACCAAACAAGTTTATATACTGACTGGACACAAAACAAGTTTATGTACTGACTGGACACCAAACAAGTTCATATACTGACTGGACGCCAAACAAGTTTATATACTGACTGGACACCAAACAAGTTTATATACTGACTGGACACCAAACAAGTTTATATACTGACTGGACACCAACAAGTTCATATACTGACTGGACCCCAACTAAGTTTATATACTGACTGGACACCAAACAAGTTTATATACTGACTGGACACCAAACAAGTTTATATACTGACTGGACAACAAATAAGTTTATGTACTGACTGGACCCAAACCAAGTTTATATACTGACTGGACACCACACAAGTTTATATACTGACTGGACACCACACAAGTTCATATACTGACTGGACCCCAACGAAGTTTATATACTGACGGGACACCACACAAGTTTATATACTGACTGGACACCAAACAAGTTTATATACTGATTGGACCCAAACGAAGTTCATATATTGACCGGACCCCAAAGAAGTTCAAATACTGACTGGACACCAATGAAGTTTATGTACTGACTGGACACCAAACAAGTTTATGTACTGACTGGACACCAAACAAGTTCATATATTGACTGGACCCCAAAGAAGTTCAAATAGTGACTGGACACCAATGAAGTTTATGTACTGACTGGGCCCCAACGAAGTTTATATACTGACTGGACACCAAAGAAGTTCAAATACTGACTGTACACCAACGAAGTTTATATACTTACTGGACACGAACAAGTTCATATACTGACTGGACCGCAACGAAGTTGATATACTGACTGGACACCAAACAAGTTTATATACTGACTGGACACCAAACAAGTTTATATGCTGATTGGACCCCAACGAAATTTATATACTGACCGGACCCCAAAGAAGTTCAAATACTGAATGGTGCCCAACGAAGTTTATATACTGACTGGACCCCAACGAAGTTTATATACTGACTGGACACCAAACAAGTTTATATACTGACTGGACACCAAACAAGTTTCTATACCGGCTGGACACCAAAGAAGTTTATGTACTGACTGGACACCAAATAAGGGTATATACTGACTGGACACCAAACAAGTTTATATACTGACTGGACACCAAACAAGCTTATATACTGACTGGACAACAAACAAGTTTACATACTGACTGGACACCAAACAAGTTTATAAACTGACTGGACACCAACGAAGTTCACATACTAACTGGACACCAAACAAGTTTATGTACTGACTGGACACCAAACAAGTTTATATACTGACTGGACACCAAACAAGTTTATATACTGATTGGACCCCAACGAAGTTGATATACTGACTGGACCCCAAAGAAGTTCAAATACTGACTGGACACCAATGAGGTTTATATACTGACTGGACACCAATGAGGTTTATATACTGACTGGACACCAAACAAGTTCATATACTGACTGGAGCCCAAAGAAATTCAAATACTAACTGGACATCAAACAAGTTCATATACTGACTGGACCCCAAAGAAGTTCAAATACTGACTGGACACCAAACAAGTTTATGTACCGACTGGACACCAAAAAAGTTTATATACTGACTGGACACCAAACAAGTTTATATACTGACTGGACACCAAACAAGTTCATATACTGACTGGACACCAAACAAGTTTATATACTGACTGGACACCAACGAAGTTCACATACTGACTGGACAACAAACAAGTTTATATACTGACTGGACACCAAAAAAGTTTATATACTGACTGGACACCAAACAAGTTCATATACTGACTGGACACCAAACAAGTTTATGTACTGACTGGACACCAAACAAGTTTATATACTGACTGGACACCAAACAAGTTCATATACTGACTGGACACCAAACAAGTTTATATACTGACTGGACACAAAACAAGTTTATGTACTGACTGGACACCCAAACAAGTTTATATACTGACTGGACCCCAACGAAGTTTATATACTGACTGGACACCAAACAAGTTTATATACTGACTGGACACCAAACAAGTTTATATACTGATTGGACCCCAACAAAGTTTATATACTGACTGGACCCCAAAGAAGTTCAAATACTTACTGGACACCAATGAAGTTTATATACTGACTGGACACCAAACAAGTTTATGTACTGACTGGACACCAAACAAGTTTATATACTGGCTGGACACCGAACAAGTTCATATACTGACTGGACACCAAACAAGTTCATATACTGACTGGACACCAAATAAGTTCATGTACTGACTGGACACCAAACAAGTTTATATACTGACTGGAGACCAAACAAGTTTATATACTGATTGGACCCCAACGAATTTGATATACTGACTGGACCCCAAAGAAGTTCAAATACTGACTGGACACCAATGAAGTTTATATACTGACTGGACACCAAACATGTTCATATACTGACTGGACCCCAAAGAAGTTCAAATACTGACTGGACATCAAACAAGTTCATATACTGACTGGACCCCAAAGAAGTTCAAATACTGACTGGACACCAAACAATTTTATGTACTGACTGGACACCAAACAAGTTTATATACTGACTGGACACCAAACAAGTTTATATACTGACTGGACACCAAACAAGTTCATATACTGACTGCACACCAAACAAGTTTATATACTGACTGGACACCAACGAAGTTCACATACTGACTGGACAACAAACAAGTTTATATACTGACTGGACACCAAACAAGTTTATATACTGACTGGACACCAAATAAGTTCATATACTGACTGGACACCTACAAGTTTATGTACTGACTGGACACCAAACAAGTTTATATACTGACTGGACACCAAACAAGTTCATATACTGACTGGACACCAAACAAGTTTATATACTGACTGGACACAAAACAAGTTTATGTACTGACTGGACACCAAACAAGTTCATATACTGACTGGACGCCAAACAAGTTTATATACTGACTGGACACCAAACAAGTTTATATACTGACTGGACACCAAACAAGTTTATATACTGACTGGACACCAACAAGTTCATATACTGACTGGAACCCAACTAAGTTTATATACTGACTGGAAACCAAACAAGTTTATATACTGACTGGACACCAAACAAGTTTATGTACTGACTGGACAACAAATAAGTTTATGTACTGACTGGACCCAAACCAAGTTTATATACTGACTGGACACCACACAAGTTTATATACTGACTGGACACCACACAAGTTCATATACTGACCGGACCCCAAAGAAGTTCAAATACTGACTGGACACCAATGAAGTTTATGTACTGACTGGACACCAAACAAGTTTATGTACTGACTGGACACCAAACAAGTTCATATATTGACTGGACCCCAAAGAAGTTCAAATAGTGACTGGACACCAATGAAGTTTATGTACTGACTGGACACCAAACAAGTTTATAAATAAGGGTATATACTGACTGCACACCAAACAAGTTTATATACTGACTGGACACCACACAAGTTCATATACTGACTGGACCCCAAAGAAGTTCAAATACTGACTGGACATCAAACAAGTTCATATACTGACTGGACCCCAAAGAAGTTCATATACTGACTGGACACCAAACAAGTTCATATACTGACTGGACACCAAACAAGTTTATATACTGACTGGACACCAAACTAGTTTATATACTGACTGGACACCAAACAAGTTCATATACTGACTGGACCCCAAAGAAGTTCAAATACTGAATGGTGCCAAACGAAGTTTATATACTGACTGGACAACAAACAAGTTTATATACTGACTGGACACCTACAAGTGTATGGACTGACTGGACACCACACAAGTTCATATACTGACTGGACGCCAAACAAGTTCATATACTGACTGGACACCAAACAAGTTTATGTACTGACTGGACACGAAACAAATTTATATACTGACTGGACACCAAACAAGTTCATATACTGACTGGACACCAAATAAGTTTATGTACTGACTGGACACCAAACAAGTTTATATACTGACTGGACACCAAACAAGTTTATGGACTGACTGGACACCAAACAAGTTTATATACTGACTGGACACCAACGAAGTTCACATACTGACTGGACAACAAACAAGTTTATATACTGACTGGACACCAAACAAGTTTATATACTGACTGGACACCAAACAAGTTCATATACTGACTGGACACCAAACAAGTTTATATACTGACTGGACACAAAACAAGTTTATGTACTGACTGGACACCAAACAAGTTCATATACTGACTGGACGCCAAACAAGTTTATATACTGACTGGACACCAAACAAGTTTATATACTGACTGGACAACAAACAAGTTTATATACTGACTGGACACCAACAAGTTCATATACTGACTGGACCCCAACTAAGTTTATATACTGACTGGACACCAAACAAGTTTATATACTGACTGGACACCAAACAAGTTTATATACTGACTGGACAACAAATAAGTTTATGTACTGACTGGACCCAAACCAAGTTTATATACTGACTGGACACCACACAAGTTTATATACTGACTGGACACCACACAAGTTCATATACTGACTGGACCCCAACGAAGTTTATATACTGACGGGACACCACACAAGTTTATATACTGACTGGACACCAAACAAGTTTATATACTGATTGGACCCAAACGAAGTTCATATATTGACCGGACCCCAAAGAAGTTCAAATACTGACTGGACACCAATGAAGTTTATGTACTGACTGGACACCAAACAAGTTTATGTACTGACTGGACACCAAACAAGTTCATATATTGACTGGACCCCAAAGAAGTTCAAATAGTGACTGGACACCAATGAAGTTTATGTACTGACTGGGCCCCAACGAAGTTTATATACTGACTGGACACCAAAGAAGTTCAAATACTGACTGTACACCAACGAAGTTTATATACTTACTGGACACGAACAAGTTCATATACTGACTGGACCGCAACGAAGTTGATATACTGACTGGACACCAAACAAGTTTATATACTGACTGGACACCAAACAAGTTTATATGCTGATTGGACCCCAACGAAATTTATATACTGACCGGACCCCAAAGAAGTTCAAATACTGAATGGTGCCCAACGAAGTTTATATACTGACTGGACCCCAACGAAGTTTATATACTGACTGGACACCAAACAAGTTTATATACTGACTGGACACCAAACAAGTTTCTATACCGGCTGGACACCAAAGAAGTTTATGTACTGACTGGACACCAAATAAGGGTATATACTGACTGGACACCAAACAAGTTTATATACTGACTGGACACCAAACAAGCTTATATACTGACTGGACAACAAACAAGTTTACATACTGACTGGACACCAAACAAGTTTATAAACTGACTGGACACCAACGAAGTTCACATACTAACTGGACACCAAACAAGTTTATGTACTGACTGGACACCAAACAAGTTTATATACTGACTGGACACCAAACAAGCTTATATACTGACTGGACACCAGACAAGTTTATATACTGACCGGACACCAAACAAGTTTATATACTGACTGGACACCAAACAAATTTATATACTGAATGGACACCAAACAAGTTCATATACTGACTGGACACCAAACAAGTTTATGTACTGACAGGACACCAAACAAGTTTATATACTGACTGGACACCAAACAAGTTTATGTACTGCCTGGACACGAAACAAATTTATATACTGACTGGACACCAAACAAGTTCATATACTGACTGGACACCAAATAAGTTTATGTACTGACTGGACACCAAACAAGTTTATATACTGACTGGACCCCAACGAAGTTTATATACTGACTGGACCCCAAAGACGTTCAAATACTGACTGGACACCAATGAAGTTTATATATTGACTGGACATCAAACAAGTTCATATACTGACTGGACACCAAACAAGTTCATATACTGACTCGACCCCAACGAAGTTCATATACTGACTGGACACCAAACAAGTTTATGTACTGACTGGACACCAAACAAGTTTATATACTGACTGGACACCAAACAAGTTTATATGCTGATTGGACCCCAACGAAATTTATATACTGACTGGACCCCAAAGAAGATCAAATACTGAATGGTGCCCAACGAAGTTTATATACTGACTGGACCCCAACGAAGTTTATATACTGACTGGACACCAAACAAGTTTATATACTGACTGGACACCAAACAAGTTTCTATACCGGCTGGACACCAAACAAGTTTATATACTGACTGGACAACAAACAAGTTTATATACTGACTGGACACCAAACAAGTTTACATACTGACTGGACACCAAACAAGTTTATAAACTGACTGGACACCAACGAAGTTCACATACTAACTGGACAACAAACAAGTTTATATACTGACTGGACACCAAACAAGTTTATGTACTGACTGGACACCAAACAAGTTTATATACTGACTGGACACCAAACAAGTTTATATACTGACTGGACACCAAACAAGTTTATATACTGACTGGACACCAAACAAGTTTATGTACTGACTGGACACCAAATAAGGGTATATACTGACTGGACACCAAACAAGTTTATATACTGACTGGACACCAAACAAGCTTATATGCTGACTGGACACCAGACAAGTTTATATACTGACTGGACACCAAACAAGTTTATATACTGACTGGACACCAAACAAATTTATATACTGACTGGACACCAAACAAGTTTATATACTGACTGGACACCAAACAAAGTTTATGTACTGACTGGACACCAAATAAGTTTATATACTGACTGGACACCAAACAAGTTTATATACTGACTGGACACCAAACAAGTTTATATACTGACTGGACACTAAACAAGCTTATATACTGACTGGACACCAAACAAGTTTATATACTGACTGGACACCAAACAAATTTATGTACTGACTGGAAACCAAATAAGTTTATATACTGACTGGACACCAATCAAGTTCATATACTGACTGGACACCAAATAAGTTTATGTACTGACTGGACACCAAACAAGTTTATATACTGACTGGACACCTACAAGTGTATGGACTGACTGGATACCAAACAAGTTTATATACTGACTGGACACCAAACAAGTTCATATACTGACTGGACACCAAACAAGTTTATGTACTGACTGGACACGAAACAAATTTATATACTGACTGGAAACCAAATAAGTTTATATACTGACTGGACACCTACAAGTGTATGGACTGACTGGATACCAAACAAGTTTATATACTGACTGGACACCAAACAAGTTCATATACTGACTGGACACCAAACAAGTTTATATACTGACTGGACACCAAACAAATTTATGTACTGACTGGAAACCAAATAAGTTTATATACTGACTGGACACCAATCAAGTTCATATACTGACTGGACACCAAATAAGTTTATGTACTGACTGGACACCAAACAAGTTTATATACTGACTGGACACCTACAAGTGTATGGACTGACTGGATACCAAACAAGTTTATATACTGACTGGACACCAAACAAGTTCATATACTGACTGGACACCAAACAAGTTTATGTACTGACTGGACACGAAACAAATTTATATACTGACTGGACACCAAACAAGTTCATATACTGACTGGACACCAAATAAGTTTATGTACTGACTGGACACCAAACAATTTTATATACTGACTGGACACCAAACAGGTTTATGGACTGACTGGACACCAAACAAGTTTATATACTGACTGGACACCACACAAGTTTATATACTGACTGGACACCAACGAAGTTCACATACTGACAGGAAAACAAACAAGTTTATATACTGACTGGACACCAAACAAGTTCATATACTGACTGGACACCAAACAAGTTTATATACTGACTGGACACAAAACAAGTTTATGTACTGACTGGACACCCAAACAAGTTTATATACTGACTGGACCCCAACGAAGTTTATATACTGACTGGACACCAAACAAGTTTATATACTGACTGGACACCAAACAAGTTTATATACTGATTGGACCCCAACAAAGTTTATATACTGACTGGACCCCAAAGAAGTTCAAATACTTACTGGACACCAATGAAGTTTATATACTGACTGGACACCAAACAAGTTTATGTACTGACTGGACACCAAACAAGTTTATATACTGGCTGGACACCGAACAAGTTCATATACTGACTGGACACCAAACAAGTTCATATACTGACTGGACACCAAATAAGTTCATGTACTGACTGGACACCAAACAAGTTTATATACTGACTGGAGACCAAACAAGTTTATATACTGATTGGACCCCAACGAATTTGATATACTGACTGGACCCCAAAGAAGTTCAAATACTGACTGGACACCAATGAAGTTTATATACTGACTGGACACCAAACATGTTCATATACTGACTGGACCCCAAAGAAGTTCAAATACTGACTGGACATCAAACAAGTTCATATACTGACTGGACCCCAAAGAAGTTCAAATACTGACTGGACACCAAACAATTTTATGTACTGACTGGACACCAAACAAGTTTATATACTGACTGGACACCAAACAAGTTTA
This sequence comes from Lampris incognitus, assembly GCF_029633865.1. Lineage (NCBI taxonomy): Eukaryota > Metazoa > Chordata > Actinopteri > Lampriformes > Lampridae > Lampris > Lampris incognitus. The sequence goes on along the minus strand of NC_079211.1, from coordinate 83,805,774 downwards.
TATACTGACTGGACACCAAACAAGTTCATATACTGACTGCACACCAAACAAGTTTATATACTGACTGGACACCAACGAAGTTCACATACTGACTGGACAACAAACAAGTTTATATACTGACTGGACACCAAACAAGTTTATATACTGACTGGACACCAAATAAGTTCATATACTGACTGGACACCTACAAGTTTATGTACTGACTGGACACCAAACAAGTTTATATACTGACTGGACACCAAACAAGTTCATATACTGACTGGACACCAAACAAGTTTATATACTGACTGGACACAAAACAAGTTTATGTACTGACTGGACACCAAACAAGTTCATATACTGACTGGACGCCAAACAAGTTTATATACTGACTGGACACCAAACAAGTTTATATACTGACTGGACACCAAACAAGTTTATATACTGACTGGACACCAACAAGTTCATATACTGACTGGAACCCAACTAAGTTTATATACTGACTGGAAACCAAACAAGTTTATATACTGACTGGACACCAAACAAGTTTATGTACTGACTGGACAACAAATAAGTTTATGTACTGACTGGACCCAAACCAAGTTTATATACTGACTGGACACCACACAAGTTTATATACTGACTGGACACCACACAAGTTCATATACTGACCGGACCCCAAAGAAGTTCAAATACTGACTGGACACCAATGAAGTTTATGTACTGACTGGACACCAAACAAGTTTATGTACTGACTGGACACCAAACAAGTTCATATATTGACTGGACCCCAAAGAAGTTCAAATAGTGACTGGACACCAATGAAGTTTATGTACTGACTGGACACCAAACAAGTTTATAAATAAGGGTATATACTGACTGCACACCAAACAAGTTTATATACTGACTGGACACCACACAAGTTCATATACTGACTGGACCCCAAAGAAGTTCAAATACTGACTGGACATCAAACAAGTTCATATACTGACTGGACCCCAAAGAAGTTCATATACTGACTGGACACCAAACAAGTTCATATACTGACTGGACACCAAACAAGTTTATATACTGACTGGACACCAAACTAGTTTATATACTGACTGGACACCAAACAAGTTCATATACTGACTGGACCCCAAAGAAGTTCAAATACTGAATGGTGCCAAACGAAGTTTATATACTGACTGGACAACAAACAAGTTTATATACTGACTGGACACCTACAAGTGTATGGACTGACTGGACACCACACAAGTTCATATACTGACTGGACGCCAAACAAGTTCATATACTGACTGGACACCAAACAAGTTTATGTACTGACTGGACACGAAACAAATTTATATACTGACTGGACACCAAACAAGTTCATATACTGACTGGACACCAAATAAGTTTATGTACTGACTGGACACCAAACAAGTTTATATACTGACTGGACACCAAACAAGTTTATGGACTGACTGGACACCAAACAAGTTTATATACTGACTGGACACCAACGAAGTTCACATACTGACTGGACAACAAACAAGTTTATATACTGACTGGACACCAAACAAGTTTATATACTGACTGGACACCAAACAAGTTCATATACTGACTGGACACCAAACAAGTTTATATACTGACTGGACACAAAACAAGTTTATGTACTGACTGGACACCAAACAAGTTCATATACTGACTGGACGCCAAACAAGTTTATATACTGACTGGACACCAAACAAGTTTATATACTGACTGGACAACAAACAAGTTTATATACTGACTGGACACCAACAAGTTCATATACTGACTGGACCCCAACTAAGTTTATATACTGACTGGACACCAAACAAGTTTATATACTGACTGGACACCAAACAAGTTTATATACTGACTGGACAACAAATAAGTTTATGTACTGACTGGACCCAAACCAAGTTTATATACTGACTGGACACCACACAAGTTTATATACTGACTGGACACCACACAAGTTCATATACTGACTGGACCCCAACGAAGTTTATATACTGACGGGACACCACACAAGTTTATATACTGACTGGACACCAAACAAGTTTATATACTGATTGGACCCAAACGAAGTTCATATATTGACCGGACCCCAAAGAAGTTCAAATACTGACTGGACACCAATGAAGTTTATGTACTGACTGGACACCAAACAAGTTTATGTACTGACTGGACACCAAACAAGTTCATATATTGACTGGACCCCAAAGAAGTTCAAATAGTGACTGGACACCAATGAAGTTTATGTACTGACTGGGCCCCAACGAAGTTTATATACTGACTGGACACCAAAGAAGTTCAAATACTGACTGTACACCAACGAAGTTTATATACTTACTGGACACGAACAAGTTCATATACTGACTGGACCGCAACGAAGTTGATATACTGACTGGACACCAAACAAGTTTATATACTGACTGGACACCAAACAAGTTTATATGCTGATTGGACCCCAACGAAATTTATATACTGACCGGACCCCAAAGAAGTTCAAATACTGAATGGTGCCCAACGAAGTTTATATACTGACTGGACCCCAACGAAGTTTATATACTGACTGGACACCAAACAAGTTTATATACTGACTGGACACCAAACAAGTTTCTATACCGGCTGGACACCAAAGAAGTTTATGTACTGACTGGACACCAAATAAGGGTATATACTGACTGGACACCAAACAAGTTTATATACTGACTGGACACCAAACAAGCTTATATACTGACTGGACAACAAACAAGTTTACATACTGACTGGACACCAAACAAGTTTATAAACTGACTGGACACCAACGAAGTTCACATACTAACTGGGCACCAAACAAGTTTATGTACTGACTGGACACCAAACAAGTTTATATACTGACTGGACACCAAACAAGTTTATATACTGACTGGACACCAAACAAGTTTATATACTGACTGGACACCAAACAAGTTTATGTACTGACTGGACACCAAATAAGGGTATATACTGACTGGACACCAAACAAGTTTATATACTGACTGGACACCAAACAAGCTTATATACTGACTGGACACCAGACAAGTTTATATACTGACCGGACACCAAACAAGTTTATATACTGACTGGACACCAAACAAATTTATATACTGAATGGACACCAAACAAGTTCATATACTGACTGGACACCAAACAAGTTTATGTACTGACAGGACACCAAACAAGTTTATATACTGACTGGACACCAAACAAGTTTATGTACTGCCTGGACACGAAACAAATTTATATACTGACTGGACACCAAACAAGTTCATATACTGACTGGACACCAAATAAGTTTATGTACTGACTGGACACCAAACAAGTTTATATACTGACTGGACCCCAACGAAGTTTATATACTGACTGGACCCCAAAGACGTTCAAATACTGACTGGACACCAATGAAGTTTATATATTGACTGGACATCAAACAAGTTCATATACTGACTGGACACCAAACAAGTTCATATACTGACTCGACCCCAACGAAGTTCATATACTGACTGGACACCAAACAAGTTTATGTACTGACTGGACACCAAACAAGTTTATATACTGACTGGACACCAAACAAGTTTATATGCTGATTGGACCCCAACGAAATTTATATACTGACTGGACCCCAAAGAAGATCAAATACTGAATGGTGCCCAACGAAGTTTATATACTGACTGGACCCCAACGAAGTTTATATACTGACTGGACACCAAACAAGTTTATATACTGACTGGACACCAAACAAGTTTCTATACCGGCTGGACACCAAACAAGTTTATATACTGACTGGACAACAAACAAGTTTATATACTGACTGGACACCAAACAAGTTTACATACTGACTGGACACCAAACAAGTTTATAAACTGACTGGACACCAACGAAGTTCACATACTAACTGGACAACAAACAAGTTTATATACTGACTGGACACCAAACAAGTTTATGTACTGACTGGACACCAAACAAGTTTATATACTGACTGGACACCAAACAAGTTTATATACTGACTGGACACCAAACAAGTTTATATACTGACTGGACACCAAACAAGTTTATGTACTGACTGGACACCAAATAAGGGTATATACTGACTGGACACCAAACAAGTTTATATACTGACTGGACACCAAACAAGCTTATATGCTGACTGGACACCAGACAAGTTTATATACTGACTGGACACCAAACAAGTTTATATACTGACTGGACACCAAACAAATTTATATACTGACTGGACACCAAACAAATTTATATACTGACTGGACACCAAACAAAGTTTATGTACTGACTGGACACCAAATAAGTTTATATACTGACTGGACACCAAACAAGTTTATATACTGACTGGACACCAAACAAGTTTATATACTGACTGGACACTAAACAAGCTTATATACTGACTGGACACCAAACAAGTTTATATACTGACTGGACACCAAACAAATTTATGTACTGACTGGAAACCAAATAAGTTTATATACTGACTGGACACCAATCAAGTTCATATACTGACTGGACACCAAATAAGTTTATGTACTGACTGGACACCAAACAAGTTTATATACTGACTGGACACCTACAAGTGTATGGACTGACTGGATACCAAACAAGTTTATATACTGACTGGACACCAAACAAGTTCATATACTGACTGGACACCAAACAAGTTTATGTACTGACTGGACACGAAACAAATTTATATACTGACTGGAAACCAAATAAGTTTATATACTGACTGGACACCTACAAGTGTATGGACTGACTGGATACCAAACAAGTTTATATACTGACTGGACACCAAACAAGTTCATATACTGACTGGACACCAAACAAGTTTATATACTGACTGGACACCAAACAAATTTATGTACTGACTGGAAACCAAATAAGTTTATATACTTACTGGACACCAATCAAGTTCATATACTGACTGGACACCAAATAAGTTTATGTACTGACTGGACACCAAACAAGTTTATATACTGACTGGACACCTACAAGTGTATGGACTGACTGGATACCAAACAAGTTTATATACTGACTGGACACCAAACAAGTTCATATACTGACTGGACACCAAACAAGTTTATGTACTGACTGGACACGAAACAAATTTATATACTGACTGGACACCAAACAAGTTCATATACTGACTGGACACCAAATAAGTTTATGTACTGACTGGACACCAAACAATTTTATATACTGACTGGACACCAAACAGGTTTATGGACTGACTGGACACCAAACAAGTTTATATACTGACTGGACACCACACAAGTTTATATACTGACTGGACACCACACAAGTTTATATACTGACTGGACACCAAACACGTTTATGTACTGACTGGACACCAAACAAATTTATATACTGACTGGACACCAAACAAGTTCATATACTGAATGGACACCAAATAAGTTTATGTACTGACTGGACACCAAACAAGTTTATGTACTGACTGGACACCAAACAAGTTCATATATTGACTGGACCCCAAAGAAGTTCAAATAGTGACTGGACACCAATGAAGTTTATGTACTGACTGGGCCCCAACGAAGTTTATATACTGACTGGACACCAAAGAAGTTCAAATACTGACTGTACACCAACGAAGTTTATATACTTACTGGACACGAACAAGTTCATATACTGACTGGACCGCAACGAAGTTGATATACTGACTGGACACCAAACAAGTTTATATACTGACTGGGCACCAAACAAGTTTATATGCTGATTGGACCCCAACGAAATTTATATACTGACCGGACCCCAAAGAAGTTCAAATACTGAATGGTGCCCAACGAAGTTTATATACTGACTGGACCCCAACGAAGTTTATATACTGACTGGACACCAAACAAGTTTATATACTGACTGGACACCAAACAAGTTTCTATACCGGCTGGACACCAAACAAGTTTATATACTGACTGGACAACAAACAAGTTTATATACTGACTGGACAACAAACAAGTTTACATACTGACTGGACACCAAACAAGTTTATAAACTGACTGGACACCAACGAAGTTCACATACTAACTGGACAACAAACAAGTTTATATACTGACTGGACACCAAACAAGTTTATGTACTGACTGGACACCAAACAAGTTTATATACTGACTGGACACCAAACAAGTTTATATACTGACTGGACACCAAACAAGTTTATATACTGACTGGACACCAAACAAGTTTATGTACTGACTGGACACCAAATAAGGGTATATACTGACTGGACACCAAACAAGTTTATATACTGACTGGACACCAAACAAGCTTATATACTGACTGGACACCAGACAAGTTTATATACTGACCGGACACCAAACAAGTTTATATACTGACTGGACACCAAACAAATTTATATACTGAATGGACACCAAACAAGTTCATATACTGACTGGACACCAAACAAGTTTATGTACTGACAGGACACCAAACAAGTTTATATACTGACTGGACACCAAACAAGTTTATGTACTGCCTGGACACGAAACAAATTTATATACTGACTGGACACCAAACAAGTTCATATACTGACTGGACACCAAATAAGTTTATGTACTGACTGGACACCAAACAAGTTTATATACTGACTGGACCCCAACGAAGTTTATATACTGACTGGACCCCAAAGACGTTCAAATACTGACTGGACACCAATGAAGTTTATATACTGACTGGACATCAAACAAGTTCATATACTGACTGGACACCAAACAATTTCATATACTGACTCGACCCCAACGAAGTTCATATACTGACTGGACACCAAACAAGTTTATGTACTGACTGGACACCAAACAAGTTTATGTACTGACTGGACACCAAACAAGTTCATATATTGACTGGACCCCAAAGAAGTTCAAATAGTGACTGGACACCAATGAAGTTTATGTACTGACTGGGCCCCAACGAAGTTTATATACTGACTGGACACCAAAGAAGTTCAAATACTGACTGTACACCAACGAAGTTTATATACTTACTGGACACGAACAAGTTCATATACTGACTGGACCGCAACGAAGTTGATATACTGACTGGACACCAAACAAGTTTATATACTGACTGGACACCAAACAAGTTTATATGCTGATTGGACCCCAACGAAATTTATATACTGACCGGACCCCAAAGAAGTTCAAATACTGAATGGTGCCCAACGAAGTTTATATACTGACTGGACCCCAACGAAGTTTATATACTGACTGGACACCAAACAAGTTTATATACTGACTGGACACCAAACAAGTTTCTATACCGGCTGGACACCAAACAAGTTTATATACTGACTGGACAACAAACAAGTTTATATACTGACTGGACAACAAACAAGTTTACATACTGACTGGACACCAAACAAGTTTATAAACTGACTGGACACCAACGAAGTTCACATACTAACTGGACAACAAACAAGTTTATATACTGACTGGACACCAAACAAGTTTATGTACTGACTGGACACCAAACAAGTTTATATACTGACTGGACACCAAACAAGTTTATATACTGACTGGACACCAAACAAGTTTATATACTGACTGGACACCAAACAAGTTTATGTACTGACTGGACACCAAATAAGGGTATATACTGACTGGACACCAAACAAGTTTATATACTGACTGGACACCAAACAAGCTTATATACTGACTGGACACCAGACAAGTTTATATACTGACCGGACACCAAACAAGTTTATATACTGACTGGACACCAAACAAATTTATATACTGAATGGACACCAAACAAGTTCATATACTGACTGGACACCAAACAAGTTTATGTACTGACAGGACACCAAACAAGTTTATATACTGACTGGACACCAAACAAGTTTATGTACTGCCTGGACACGAAACAAATTTATATACTGACTGGACACCAAACAAGTTCATATACTGACTGGACACCAAATAAGTTTATGTACTGACTGGACACCAAACAAGTTTATATACTGACTGGACCCCAACGAAGTTTATATACTGACTGGACCCCAAAGACGTTCAAATACTGACTGGACACCAATGAAGTTTATATACTGACTGGACATCAAACAAGTTCATATACTGACTGGACACCAAACAATTTCATATACTGACTCGACCCCAACGAAGTTCATATACTGACTGGACACCAAACAAGTTTATGTACTGACTGGACACCAAACAAGTTTATATACTGACTGGACACCAAACAAGTTTATATGCTGATTGGACCCCAACGAAATTTATATACTGACTGGACCCCAAAGAAGTTCAAATACTGAATGGTGCCCAACGAAGTTTATATACTGACTGGACCCCAACGAAGTTTATATACTGACTGGACACCAAACAAGTTTATATACTGACTGGACACCAAACAAGTTTCTATACCGGCTGGACACCAAACAAGTTTATATACTGACTGGACAACAAACAAGTTTATATACTGACTGGACACCAAACAAGTTTACATACTGACTGGACACCAAACAAGTTTATAAACTGACTGGACACCAACGAAGTTCACATACTAACTGGACAACAAACAAGTTTATATACTGACTGGACACCGAACAAGTTTATGTACTGACTGGACACCAAACAAGTTTATATACTGACTGGACACCAAACAAGTTTATATACTGACTGGACACCAAACAAGTTTATATACTGACTGGACACCAAACAAGTTTATGTACTGACTGGACACCAAATAAGGGTATATACTGACTGGACACCAAACAAGTTTATATACTGACTGGACACCAAACAAGCTTATATACTGACTGGACACCAGACAAGTTTATATACTGACTGGACACCAAACAAGTTTATATACTGACTGGACATCAAACAAGTTCATATACTGACTGGACCCCAAAGAAGTTCAAATACTAACTGGACACCAAACAATTTTATGTACTGACTGGACACCAAACAAGTTTATATACTGACTGGACATCAAACAAGTTTATATACTGACTGGACACCAAACAAGTTCATATACTGACTGCACACCAAACAAGTTTATATACTGAATGGACACCAACGAAGTTCACATACTGACTGGACAAAAAACAAGTTTATATACTGACTGGACACCAAACAAGTTTATATACTGACTGGACAACAAATAAGTTCATATACTGACTGGACACCTACAAGTTTATGTACTGACTGGACACCAAACAAGTTTATATACTGACTGGACACCAAACAAGTTCATATACTGACTGGACACCAAACAAGTTTATATACTGACTGGACACAAAACAAGTTTATGTACTGACTGGACACCCAAACAAGTTTATATACTGACTGGACCCCAACGAAGTTTATATACTGACTGGACACCAAACAAGTTTATATACTGACTGGACACCAAACAAGTTTATATACTGATTGGACCCCAACAAAGTTTATATACTGACTGGACCCCAAAGAAGTTCAAATACTTACTGGACACCAATGAAGTTTATATACTGACTGGACACCAAACAAGTTTATGTACTGACTGGACACCAAACAAGTTTATATACTGGCTGGACACCGAACAAGTTCATATACTGACTGGACACCAAACAAGTTCATATACTGACTGGACACCAAATAAGTTCATGTACTGACTGGACACCAAACAAGTTTATATACTGACTGGAGACCAAACAAGTTTATATACTGATTGGACCCCAACGAATTTGATATACTGACTGGACCCCAAAGAAGTTCAAATACTGACTGGACACCAATGAAGTTTATATACTGACTGGACACCAAACATGTTCATATACTGACTGGACCCCAAAGAAGTTCAAATACTGACTGGACATCAAACAAGTTCATATACTGACTGGACCCCAAAGAAGTTCAAATACTGACTGGACACCAAACAATTTTATGTACTGACTGGACACCAAACAAGTTTATATACTGACTGGACACCAAACAAGTTTATATACTGACTGGACACCAAACAAGTTCATATACTGACTGCACACCAAACAAGTTTATATACTGACTGGACACCAACGAAGTTCACATACTGACTGGACAACAAACAAGTTTATATACTGACTGGACACCAAACAAGTTTATATACTGACTGGACACCAAATAAGTTCATATACTGACTGGACACCTACAAGTTTATGTACTGACTGGACACCAAACAAGTTTATATACTGACTGGACACCAAACAAGTTCATATACTGACTGGACACCAAACAAGTTTATATACTGACTGGACACAAAACAAGTTTATGTACTGACTGGACACCAAACAAGTTCATATACTGACTGGACACCAAACAAGTTTATATACTGACTGGACACCAAATAAGTTCACATACTGACTGGACAACAAACAAGTTTATATACTGACTGGACACCAAACAAGTTTATGTACTGACTGGACACCAAACAAGTTTATATACTGACTGGACACCAAACAAGTTTATGTGCTGACTGGACACCAAAGAAGTTCATATACTGACTGGACACCAAACAAGTTTATGTACTGACTGGACACCAAACAAGTTCATATACTGACTGGACACCAAACGAGTTTATGTACTGACTGGACACCAAACAAGTTTATGTACTGACTGGACACAAACAAGTTCATATACTGACTGGACCCCAACGAAGTTTATATACTGACTGGACCCCAACCAAATTTATATACTGACTGGACACCAAACAAGTTTATATACTGATTGGACCCAAACGAAGTTCATATATTGACCGGACCCCAAAGAAGTTCAAATACTGACTGGACACCAATGAAGTTTATGTACTGACTGGACACCAAACAAGTTTATGTACTGACTGGACACCAAACAAGTTCATATATTGACTGGACCCCAAAGAAGTTCAAATAGTGACTGGACACCAATGAAGTTTATGTACTGACTGGGCCCCAACGAAGTTTATATACTGACTGGACACCAAAGAAGTTCAAATACTGACTGGACACCAACGAAGTTTATATACTTACTGGACACGAACAAGTTCATATACTGACTGGACCGCAACGAAGTTGATATACTGACTGGACACCAAACAAGTTTATGTACTGACTGGACACCAAACAAGTTTATATACTGACTGGACCCCAACGAAGTTCAAATACTGACTGGACCCCAATGAAGTTCAAATACTGACTGGACCCCAACGAAGTTTATATACTGACTTGACCCCAACGAAGTTTATATACTGACTGGACCCCAAACGAGTTTATGTACTGACTGGACACCAAACAAGTTTATATACTGAATGGACACCAAACAAGTTTATGTGCTGACTGGACACCAAAGAAGTTCATATACTGACTGGACACCAAACAAGTTTATGTACTGACTGGACACCAAACAAGTTCATATACTGACTGGACACCAAACGAGTTTATGTACTGACTGGACACCAAACAAGTTTATGTACTGACTGGACACAAACAAGTTCATATACTGACTGGACCCCAACGAAGTTTATATACTGACTGGACCCCAACCAAATTTATATACTGACTGGACACCAAACAAGTTTATATACTGATTGGACCCCAACAAAGTTTATACACTGACTGGACCCCAAAGAAGTTCAAATACTGACTGGACACCAATGAAGTTTATATACTGACTGGACCCCAACGAAGTTGATATACTGACTGGACCCCAAACAAGTTTATGTACTGACTGGACACCAAACAAGTTTATGTACTGACTGGACACCAAACAAGTTCATATACTGACTGGACACCAACGAAGTTCAAATACTGACTGGACCCCAAAGAAGTTCAAATACTGACTGGACACCAAACAAGTTTATATACTGACTGGACACTAAACAAGTTTATGGACTGACTGGACACCAAACAAGTTTATATACTGACTGGACACCAAACAAGTTTATATACTGATTGGACCCCAACGAAGTTTATATACTGACTGGACCCCAAAGAAGTTCAAATACTGACTGGACACCAATGAAGTTTATATACTGACTGGACCCCAACGAAGTTGATATACTGACTGGACCCCAAACAAGTTTATGTACTGACTGGACACCAAACAAGTTTATATACTGACTGGACACCAAACAAGTTCATACACTAACTGAACACCAAACAAGTTTGTATACTGACTAGACACCAAACAAGTTTATATACTGACTGGACAACAAACAAGTTCATATACTGACTGGACACCAAACAAGTTTATGTACTGACTGGACACCAAACAAGTTCATATACTGACTGGACACCAAACAAGTTTATGGACTGACTGGACACCAAAGAAGTTCATACACTGACTGGACACCAAACAAGTTTATGTACTGACTGGACACAAAGAAGTTCATATACTGACTGGACCCCAACGAAGTTTATATACTGACTGGACCCCAAAGACGTTCAAATACTGACTGGACACCAATGAAGTTTATGTACTGACTGGACACCAAACAAGTTTATATACAGACTGGACACCAAACAAGTTTATATGCTGATTGGACCCCAACGAAATTTATATACTGACTGGACCCCAAAGAAGTTCAAATACTGAATGGTGCCCAACGAAGTTTATATACTGACTGGACCCCAACGAAGTTTATATACTGACTGGACACCAAACAAGTTTATATACTGACTGGACACCAAACAAGTTTATATACTGACTGGACACCAAACAAGTTTATGTACTGACTGGACACCAAACAAGTTTATGTACTGACTGGACACCAAACAAGTTTATATACTGACTGGACACCAAACAAGTTTATATACTGACTGGACACCAAACAAGTTTATATACTGACTGGACACCAAACAAGTTTATGTACTGACTGGACACCAAATAAGTTTATATACTGACTGGACACCAAACAAGTTTATATACTGACTGGACACCAAACAAGTTTATATACTGACTGGACACCAAACAAGTTTATGTACTGACTGGACACCAAACAAGTTTATGGACTGACTGGACACCAAACAAGTTTATATACTGACTGGACACCAAACAAGTTTATATACTGACTGGACACCAAACAAGTTCATATACTGACTGGACACCAAACAAGTTTATATACTGACTGGACACCAAGCAAGTTTATATACTGACTGGACACCCAACAAGTTTATATACTGACTGGACACCAGACAAGTTTATGGACTGACTGGACACCAAACAAGTTTCTATACTGGCTGGACACCAAACAAGTTTATATACTGACTGGACACCAAACAAGTTTATATACTGACTGGACACCAAACAAGTTTACATACTGACTGGACACCAAACAAGTTTATAAACTGACTGGACACCAACGAAGTTCACATACTGACTGGACAACAAACAAGTTTATATACTGACTGGACACCAAACAAGTTTATATACTGACTGGACACCAAACAAGTTTGTATACTGACTGGACACCAAACAAGTTTATATACTGACTGGACACCAAACAAGTTTGTATACTGACTGGACACCAAACAAGTTTATATACTGACTGGACACCAAACAAGTTTATGTACTGACTGGACACCAAATAAGGGTATATACTGACTGCACACCAAACAAGTTTATATACTGACTGGACACCAAACAAGTTTATATACTGACTTGACACCAGACAAGTTTATATACTGACTGGACACCAAACAAGTTTATATACTGACTGGACACCAAACAAGTTTATATACTGACTGGACACCAAACAAGTTTATATACTGACTGGACACTAAACAAGTTTATATACTGACTGGACACCAAACAAGTTTATATACTGACTGGACACCAAACAAGTTTATGTACTGACTGGAAACCAAATAAGTTTATATACTGACTGGACACCAAACAAGTTCATATACTGACTGGACACCAAATAAGTTTATGTACTGACTGGACACCAAAAAAGTTTATATACTGAGTGGACACCTACAAGTTTATGGACTGACTGGACACCAAACAAGTTTATATACTGACTGGACACCACACAAGTTTATATACTGACTGGACACCACACAAGTCTATATACTGACTGGACACCAAACAAGTTTATGTACTGACTGGTCACCAAACAAATTTATATACTGACTGGACACCAAACAAGTTCATATACTGACTGGACACCAAATAAGTTTATGTACTGACTGGACACCAAACAAGTTTATATACTGACTGGACACCAAACAAGTTTATGGACTGACTGGACACCAAACAAGTTTATATACTGACTGGACACCACACAAGTTTATATACTGACTGGACACCACACAAGTTTATATACTGACTGGACACCAAACAAGTTTATATACTGACTGGACACCAAACAAGTTTATGGACTGACTGGACACCAAACAAGTTCACGTACTGACTGGACACCAAACCAGTTTAGGTACTGACTGGACACCAAACAAGTTTATATACTGACTGGACACCAAACAAGTTTATATACTGGCTGGACACCAGACAAGTTTATGGACTGACTGGACACCAAACAAGTTTATATACTGGCTGGACACCAGACAAGTTTATGGACTGACTGGACACTAAAAAGTTTATATACTGACTGGACACCAAACAAGTTTATATACTGACTGGACACCAAACAAGTTTATATACTGACTGGACACTAAACAAGTTTATATACTGACTGGACACCAAACAAGTTTATATACTGACTGGACACCAAACAAGTTTATGTACTGACTGGAAACCAAATAAGTTTATATACTGACTGGACACCAAACAAGTTCATATACTGACTGGACACCAAATAAGTTTATGTACTGACTGGACACCAAAAAAGTTTATATACTGAGTGGACACCTACAAGTTTATGGACTGACTGGACACCAAACAAGTTTATATACTGACTGGACACCACACAAGTTTATATACTGACTGGACACCACACAAGTCTATATACTGACTGGACACCAAACAAGTTTATGTACTGACTGGTCACCAAACAAATTTATATACTGACTGGACACCAAACAAGTTCATATACTGACTGGACACCAAATAAGTTTATGTACTGACTGGACACCAAACAAGTTTATATACTGACTGGACACCAAACAAGTTTATGGACTGACTGGACACCAAACAAGTTTATATACTGACTGGACACCACACAAGTTTATATACTGACTGGACACCACACAAGTTTATATACTGACTGGACACCAAACAAGTTTATATACTGACTGGACACCAAACAAGTTTATGGACTGACTGGACACCAAACAAGTTCACGTACTGACTGGACACCAAACCAGTTTAGGTACTGACTGGACACCAAACAAGTTTATATACTGACTGGACACCAAACAAGTTTATATACTGGCTGGACACCAGACAAGTTTATGGACTGACTGGACACCAAACAAGTTTATATACTGGCTGGACACCAGACAAGTTTATGGACTGACTGGACACTAAAAAGTTTATATACTGACTGGACATCAGACAAGTTTATGGACTGACTGGACACCAAACAAGTTTATATACTGGCTGGACACCAAACAAGTTTATATACTGACTGGACACCAAACAAATTTATATACTGACTGGACACCAAACAAGTTCATATACTGACTGGACACCAAACAAGTTTATGTACTGACTG
This sequence comes from Lampris incognitus, assembly GCF_029633865.1. NCBI lineage: Eukaryota > Metazoa > Chordata > Actinopteri > Lampriformes > Lampridae > Lampris > Lampris incognitus. The sequence continues at coordinate 83,790,117 of NC_079211.1, read as the reverse complement.
GACACCAAACAAGTTTATATACTGACTGGACACCAAACAAGTTTATGTACTGACTGGACACCAAATAAGTTTATATACTGACTGGACACCAAACAAGTTTATGTACTGACTGGACACCAAAAAAGTTCATATACTGACTGGACACCAAACAAGTTTATATGCTGACTGGACACCAAACAAGTTTATATACTGACTGGACACCAGACAAGTTTATATACTGACTGGACACCAAACAAGTTTATATACTGACTGGACACCAAACAAATTTATATACTGACTGGACACCAAACAAGTTCATATACTGACTGGACACCTAACAAGTTTATATACTGACCGGACACCAAACAAGTTTATATACTGACTGGACACCAAACAAGTTCTTATACTGACTGGACACCAAACAAGTTTATGTAATGACTGGACACCAAATAAGTTTATAGACTGACTGGACACCAAACAAGTTTATATACTGACTGGACACCAAACAAGTTTATATACTGACTGGACACCAAACAAGTTTATAAACTGACTGGACACCAAACAAGTTCATAAACTGACTGGACACCAAACAAGTTTATCTACTGACTGGACACCAAACAAATTTATATACTGACTGTACACTAAACAAGTTCATATACTGACTGGACACCAAATAAGTTTATGTACTGACTGGACACCAAACAAGTTTATATACTGACTGGACACCAAACAAGTTTATGGACTGACTGGACACCAAACAAGTTTATATACTGACTGGACACCACACAAGTTTATATACTGACTGGACACCAAACAAGTTCTTATACTGACTGGACACCAAACAAGTTTATGTAATGACTGGACACCAAATAAGTTTATAGACTGACTGGACACCAAACAAGTTTATATACTGACTGGACACCAAACAAGTTTATATACTGACTGGACACCAAACAAGTTTATAAACTGACTGGACACCAAACAAGTTCATAAACTGACTGGACACCAAACAAGTTTATCTACTGACTGGACACCAAACAAATTTATATACTGACTGTACACTAAACAAGTTCATATACTGACTGGACACCAAATAAGTTTATGTACTGACTGGACACCAAACAAGTTTATATACTGACTGGACACCAAACAAGTTTATGGACTGACTGGACACCAAACAAGTTTATATACTGACTGGACACCACACAAGTTTATATACTGACTGGACACCGGACAAGTTTATGGACTGACTGGACACCAAACAAGTTTATGTACTCACTGGACACCAAACAAATTTATATACTGACTGGACACCAAACAAGTTCACATACTGACTGGACACCAAACAAGTTTATGTACTGACTGGACACCAAACAAGTTTATGTACTGACTGGACACCAAAGAAGTTTATATACTGGCTGGACACCAGACAAGTTTATATACTGACTGGACACCAAACAAGTTTATATACCCTCTGGACACCAGACAAGTTTATGGACTGACTGGACACTAAACAAGTTTATATACTGACTGGACACCAGACAAGTTTATGGACTGACTGGACACCAAACAAGTTTATATACTGGCTGGACACCAAACAAGTTTATATACTGACTGGACACCAAACAATTTTATATACTGACTGGACACCAAACAAGTTCATCAACTGACTGGACACCAAACAAGTTTATGTACTGACTGGACCCCAAAGACGGTTGAATCAGTTCATCTGGACACAACGTTTATTGACATTAACGTTTCATCATTATCTAAGTAACCTCTTCATTTTCACCTGACTGCAGGTGCCCCACCCTTATAAACTGACTGCAGGTATCCCCCCCTTATAAACTGACTGCAGGTATCCCACCCTTATAAACTGACTGCAGGTGTCCCCACCCTTATAAACAATACAGTACAATACTGTGCCTAACGACCAAAACCAATGACCAGGTTCATATGCAAATATGGGTGTGACCATTAACTAGAGTTACAATGGTCATGTGTACTATTCACAGAGGATTGGGGGAGAGTTGCAATCACAGCATTGTAAGATGGTGACAGATGAACTATTAGCCCCCACCCCCCAGTTTAGGGATGGTCGTTCCCTCTTCACATAGATGGCCTCTTTGACTCTCCGTTCAAACCAGCGTTCCTCCCTGTCAAGGATGTGCACCTCCTCATCCCTGAAAGAGTGTCCCTTTGTCTGTAGATGGTGTAGACTCTGTAGATGGTGTGGACTGTGTAGATGGTGTAGACTTTGGAGTCCTGGCCTGTAGATGGTGTAGACTGTGGAGTCCTGGTCTGTAGATGGTGTAGACTGTGGAGTCCTGGTCTGATGTGTTAGCTCTCCTGTGTTGTGTCTTCCTCTTGGCCAGCGTCTGTTTAGTTTCCCCAGTGTACAAGTCACGGCAATCCTCCTGCCACTTAACAGCTACACTATATTGCTCTGTTTGTGCCGGGGGACCTGATCCTTGGGGTGGACCACCTTCTGGTGCAGTGTGTTTTGGGATTTGAAAGCAACTGAGATGTGGTGTTTGGAAAATACATGTCTTGTGTCCGCCACAGTCTCAGCTTTTCCACCACATACAGAATCACCACTTGTTTACTCTTAGACAGCTGTTGTGCTTCTCCTCTCTTCGATTGGCTGGTGCACTGTTTGGGGTCTTCCTGGCTTTGACAAACCCCCAGTTAGGATAACTGAACTTAACCAGGGCCTGTTTAATGTGGTATCTCTCCCTTTCCCTGGCCTCTGTGTCGGTGGGGACGTTGTCAGCTCGGTGGTCCAGCGTCCTGATGACTCCTAGTTTGTGCTTCAGTGGATGATGAGAGTCAAAGCCAGGAAGACGCCCAAAGTACTAAACTGTAATGTTCTGTTTTCAGGTCTGGCACATACTAGTACTGAAAGTCTTCAGATGGTTCAGAATGCTGCAGCAAGAATCCCAACTAAATTTAGAATATTTGTGACCATATTGCATCCTGCTTCATTGGCTTACTATCCATGTTAGATCAGAATAGAAGGTGCTTCTGTTGGCTTATAGAATCCTAAATGGGCTTGCCCCATCTTAAATGTCTGATCTCCTTAAACCGTACATGCCATCTCGAGCTCTCCACTCTCAAAATACAGCGCTCCTGTGTGTACCCAATGTTAAAAGAAGTCAGCTGGTGGCAGGGCCTTTTCCTATCGGGCTCCGTTCTTGTGGAATAACCTGCCTGCTGCCATCAGACCATCAGAGTCTGTTGAGTCCTTTAAATCCAAACTTAAAACTCATCCTTCTGTATTAACCTACAATCTATTTTTTATAGGTTTAGTTGTCTTTAAGTTGAGTGCTTCACAACCTGTACTGCATGGTGGGTCGGTTTCTGTCTCAATGAATTACCAAGCACTGTTCTGCTGATGAGATTATAATGTATAGATTGTAGAGTATAGATTATAGATTACAGATTATAGTTTATAGATTGTCGAGTATATGTTATAGAGTATAGAGTATACATTATAGAGTATAGATTATCGTTGATAGAATATAGTTTATAGATTGTAGAGTATACATTATAGGTTATAGAGCATAGATTATAGTTGATAGATTTTAGTTTATATATTGTAGAGTATATTGTAGCGAATTCGGGGGGGGGGGCAACCACAGGAACCGCCGCGGCCGGGACGCGAACCCCTATCGCCTGCATCGCGGGAGACATCGCTAACCGCTCGACTAAAGGGTCAGACCCGCCAGCCAGCAGCCAGCGTGTCTACTTATCCACGCACGTTACAATATGTTATAGAGTATAGCGTATACATTATAGAGTATAGGTTATAGAGCATAGATTATAGAGTATAGATTATAGTTGATAGATTATAGTTTATAGATTGTAGAGTATAGGTTATAGAGTATACATTATAGAGTATAGTGTCGCGGGACTGGGTTTAGATGTTCTTATATTAAGTAGTTGGAGGCTGGGAATTATGGTGCGACAACACAGTCTCTGGCGTTAATTAGCCGGGCTAGGCTACGGGTTTAGCAACCCACCTTGCACTGCTCCTGCAGTCTGCAGACGATGACGGACGCTGGCTAGCCTGGCTGGGATGGTCTCACTCTGCAGACACTCGCACTGTCACTGGCTGCACACTCTGATCTCTCTCTGGGGGCTGGTAATCACTCTTACTGGTTCTATTATGGTCGTCGCTGGTTAGTCACTGTCTAGCGTCAGCTCAGTCGAGGTGTAGGAGTCAGGAATGTTACGTCTGATCGCTAACACGTTATGCTAAGCTAACACTGTGTGACAGTCTGTAAACCACTATAACAACTAACTCACGCTGTGCTGTGCAATGGATAACAATAGGCAGCACGCACGCATTCCTAAGTCTCTTCTCATTGGCTAACAGGGTCTCGCGTTACTTTAGTCAGACTGTCTGTCTGTCAGGGAGCTGTCCCGCAACACTACCCCCCCTTTAGATTGTTGAGTCCCTTCAACATAAAGATAAAATAACTCTGGGAACTAGAGTCGGAATTACACCCGGGACAAAACACCCGGCACACAACTAGGCCCGGAACTAAGGGCGTCAAAATAAACTGGTTGGGTGGTCACTATTAAAGTAGGACTCCTGTGACTAGCCTAGTAACCCCCTAAGTCAACTAGTCACGTCCGTCAAGATCAGTCTCGAACAGAGTCCCGGAGCCAGGCAGGCGGCCGGACTGGTCTGCCCCGTCTAGTGGTGGGGAGGGGCAGGGGCTCAGCAACGTCTGCTTCGGCTCCCTCTGGGTCAGGGGCGGAAGACTGCCCGCCTGGAACACGGGCTGCGGCCTCTCGGCGTCGAGTAGTGGTCGGCTCCCCTGGAGAACTGCTGGCTTGGACCCGCTCGAGGACGATGGCCAGGTTCTTCAACCCATCTTCAACACTGCGACCAATGACGATGACATCATCTAGGTACACGAGGAGGCTCTTCCACTGCAACCCGCGCAGGCCAACCTCCATGGCCCTCTGGAAGGTGCCTGGCGCGTTGCAGAGTCCGAAAGGCATTCGGGCGTACTCGTACAGGCCATAGCGAGTAATGAAGGCCGTCTTGCATCGGTCAGCAGGATGGACTCCAATTTGCCAGTATCCACTCTGCATGTCTAACGTGGAGAACACGGTTGCGCCTTCCAGGGTGTCCAGACACTCTTCAATCCTTGGAAGCGGGTACGCGTCCTTCAGCGTCAGTTCATTGAGTCTTCGGTAGTCGATACACCATCGAACGCCTCCATCTTTCTTCCTCACCCGGACCACAGGTGAAGCCCACTCAGACGTCGATGGCGTTATCACTCCAGCCTTCAGCATTTCCTGGAGGTGCTGTTCCTCCTCTTGCTGGAACCCCAGCGGTGTGCGGCGGGTTGCCTGGCGTACTGGGCGTCCCTCTCCGGTGTCGATGCGGTGCTGGACAGCATCAAAACAGCCCAGGTCGTCGTTTGCTGCTGCAAAGACCTCCTTGTGCTTGACCAGAAGCTGCAGTAGGGCTCTCTGCTGCCCCTCTTCGAGCTCCTTACTGGCGGCTGCATACAGGGATGACAGATGGTCTGGTAGATCCAAGGCTGTTGCGGACTCCAGCCGTCGCACTGACACTTGTTCCTTCTCCGCCGGGTTCGTGGGGTTCGGCTCTAGGGACGGGGTTTCCTCTGCCTCAACCAACACGCCCAAGCAAACACCTCTCCTTAGGGTCACTTCGCGGGGCGACAAGTTGCATAGTCGCACAGGGACTCTCTTGGCAACGTCGACTACTACACTGCCTGAAGAGACTCCTTCTGCAAGGCCAGTGGGCTCCAGGACGGCAGAAATTCCTGGCTTTGGGCCTTCCACTAGACCCCAGACGTCGCGTTCGCTCTCCGCTGGTAAAGTCGAGGGGCACTCCAGCAGTACTCTGGAAACCGTGTACTCTCCTAGCGACCTGCCTATGACGACAGTGCCGATCGGTTCTCCATCAACGTGTACTTGTCCTCCGACCGAAACTGTGACTCTGGCGGCTAGCATAAAGTCCAGACCCAGGAGAAAGGGGTCGCGGATGGGTGCGACGTAGACGTCCCAGTCCTTGGTCTTACGGCCCAAGCAGATGGTGACTCTATACTTCGGAGTCTCGGTCATTTCTTTCCCCTCCTCCGCGTTCCTCAGGACGGCAGTCCCCACACTTGGCTGACCAGCTAGCTCCAGCTGACGGAAGGTGTCTTCAGACATGACGGTCGCCTCCGCGCCGGTGTCCACAACGCACTTGAGTTCCAGTTTGTTGACCGTGATGGGCACTACCCAACTAGGACCATCTCCTGCTGCTCGGTTTATGCGGGGTGCTGGCTGGCTATCGGCCTTTTCCTTGACGTGAGGGCTCGGTGAGCGGGAGGTGCAGTCTCGTTTGAAGTGGCCCTGGCCTCCACACTGGTAACAGGAGCCTCTAGGGGTGGCGCCCGGACTCGGTGATTGGTAACGCCGCTGCCCATTAGTGCTGCTCGCCGGCCGCTCTAGAGTTCTGCCCCGTTCCTCCTTCTTCTGTTCGGCTGTGTCGGATGTCAGCTGCGGGGGGGACGGTTTCCAGGAACGCCGCATTTCCTGCAGCAGCGCCGCTACCTCGGCTTTCAACTCCTTGATGTCAGCATTTAGGTCGGACTGCGTCGCGCCGGTGGCCGTCGATGTCGGGTTTGGCGCTCCCCCTTTACGCTCATCATCCCATGACACTCGGCGAATCCGCCCCTTAGCTTCGCTCTCCCTTCCAAGCGTTGCTCGATAGTCGTATTCTCGGGCTTCTACCTTCTTGAGGGCGTCTGCCAGGGTCTTAGGTTCGGAGCCCAGGACTTCGTAGGCGATGTTTTGGTTGCGCAGGCCTCGCAGGAACGCCTCGGCCGCGAACTCCTCCTGCAGTCCGACGTCGACCCCTGGATAGGCTAGCGTAACCAGCTTCCGTACTTCCTCTCCAAATTCAGACAGGCTAGTCTCCTTCCCCTGCCGAACCTCGCTCAGTTTACGGCGGGCAGTACTTTCGGGTATTTCTCGTCCGAAACGGCGCCGTAGCTGCTCCACCAGCTTGTCGTAGTCCTCGCGGATAGGAGTCGGTTGCGCCATAACGAATGACATAGCGCCTTCTCGCAGTCGCAGGTAGAGCATGTCCAGGCAGACTTCCTTGCTCCAATTCCGCTTCCGGGCCATCCTCTCAAACGGGCCAATAAAGGAGTCCCAGTCGCCCTTCCCATCGTAGGTAGCTAGCAGCTTCACTTCACTTTCGTGTCCTACTTCTCTCCTGTAGCTACTACTCCGGTCCCGACCGTTCCCTACCACTGGACTATTTGTTATGACGGATGGCGGCCCTCCGGTACCACCAGTAGGCGGCGCCGCGTCACCCCGGCTGGGCGTGCTCAGGAAATGGTGACTCCCTTCCGGAAATGCGTTCCGGGCTCTGGCGCTCCTACCACCCCGCTCCGCTGGAGTACTGGTGACAAGGGGTTTGGGATGGTGACTTCTGTTGCGGCCATCCGCTACTGGGCCGACATTCTCCATTCCCGGGGGCAAAGCATATTCACGGGGTCTCACATCCGGTCCGTCTGGACGGGGGACCAGTGGAGTAGTTAACTCCATGTCCTGCACCTCCAATGTTGTAATGCTATGACTGGCTCCATGGCCACTATCAAAGCCCTCCTGATAGCCATTGAATGGCTGCGGGGAACTAGGGAGCGGGTGGAGTCCCGTGCTCAATTGCTGCACAGCGGGAGGTTGGGGATGTGGCACAACTCGCCCGACAAGTACCCCTTTAAGCATGCACTTCACCTCCTCCATTGATTGTTCCTGCTTTTCTTGGTTAAGGAGGGACCGCTCAAACATTTGGGCTAGACGACACATCTGCTTTTCCATTTCGCTTTCCACAGCGCTATCCTCCCCCCCCCCTACAGCACCGTGCTCCACGTGCTCGATCTCCTCAGTAGGTTCCAACATCATCTAGATCACATGCAACGATGGCCTTGATAAAGTGCTACTGCACGTAATTAGCCGGTTGCTAGTTAGCAAGGACGCTAACGTAAATAGCAATAGCACCGCTATTCTGTATGGAGACAGAATGCAATCCAATTATCCCACTTCTGACACCACTTGTCGCGGGACTGGGTTTAGATGTTCTTATATTAAGTAGTTGGAGGCTGGGAATTATGGTGCGACAACACAGTCTCTGGCGTTAATTAGCCGGGCTAGGCTACGGGTTTAGCAACCCACCTTGCACTGCTCCTGCAGTCTGCAGACGATGACGGACGCTGGCTAGCCTGGCTGGGATGGTCTCACTCTGCAGACACTCGCACTGTCACTGGCTGCACACTCTGATCTCTCTCTGGGGGCTGGTAATCACTCTTACTGGTTCTATTATGGTCGTCGCTGGTTAGTCACTGTCTAGCGTCAGCTCAGTCGAGGTGTAGCAGTCAGGAATGTTACGTCTGATCGCTAACACGTTATGCTAAGCTAACACTGTGTGACAGTCTGTAAACCACTATAACAACTAACTCACGCTGTGCTGTGCAATGGATAACAATTGGCAGCACGCACGCATTCCTAAGTCTCTTCTCATTGGCTAACAGGGTCTCGCGTTACTTTAGTTAGACTGTCTGTCTGTCAGGGAGCTGTCCCGCAACAATAGGTTATAGAGCATAGAGTATAGATTATAGTTGATAGATTATAGTTTATAGATTGTAGAGTATAGATTATAGAGTATAGATTATAGAGTATAGTTGATAGATTATAGAGTATAGAGTATAGATTATTGACTATTGCAAACTGTTCTCTTCTCTCACATGTCTTTTCTCTCTCTCTGAATGATGTCTTCTCCTGTCTCGTGTGTGTGAAGGGTGTGATGTGAGTCTCCCTTGTGGGCACGTGCAGTCTGTCCTCCTGCCAGGTCTCCATGGTGACGTCTGGACACTGTTTGGGATCCTCCTCGTCAAAAGGGATGATGAAGAGTTGTGTTAACTGTCTAAGTGTATTTATCTCTAAACATTTGTTTTTACTTTGTCGTGTTTCTTTCTGTGACAGCGAGTGGATATTTGTGCGTAGCACTGAGACGTGTGTATTCGTGCTACATGACATTAGGACGTGTTCTCTGTCTCTCGTGTGTTTGGATCATGCTTTACCTCTCTTGTTGTTCACAGGAGGTGAGTTTGTACTGTGCAGCACAACTTGCACTGACTGTGAACTAGACAGTACAGTGGGAAGTGAGTCGGCAATGTCTAGTAGCCGAATTAACTTAACACTAGTTAAAACGAATAAAACAAACATCATTTAGGATGAACAACACAGGCGTGAACTAAAGCGGGTTTAGAGTGGGGTGGCGTAATTCCGTCATGCCGTCCTCTGGGGAAGAGTATTGGCATGTTTGACCCTCGGCGGCCGCCCTACGAACTTCCACGCTTCCTTTCACGCTTGCGCAGTACGCACTCCACAGTCTCCATCACGGTCTTTACTAGCTCGTTTCATTTCGAACGACTCGCGGTTTCTTTCGCTGGTTTACGCTTCAGCTTCACCATTTGGTTCGGGAAAACGACAGAGTATTGTTAATTAATAAGCGAACAGTTTTAAACACCGAATCCGCGGCTCTTCCTGTATTCAAGGGTGCGCTCTAACACGTTGTCAGCTAACGTTAGCTTCCTGTGAGCCAACGGGTCTGTGGCGCTAACAGGCTAAGGCTAGCAGACTCTCCTGGGTGTATGTAGACTGTGAGCTAACAGGCTAACGCTAACAGACTCTCCTGGGTGTCTGTAGACTGTGAGCTAACAGGCTAAGGCTACGGTGTGTGTAGGACTGTGAGCTAACCGGCTAAGGCTAGCAGACTCGGTGCCTGTAGGACTGTGAGCTAACAGGCTAAGGCTAGCAGACTCGCCTCCGTGCCTGTAGGACTGTGAGCTGTTACTGTTCTGTCTTCTCTTCTTTATCTGGTACAAAATGGCGACAGAGGAGAAGAAACCCGAGACAGATAATAAACAGTCCTCGTCCGGATCCGGCAGCAAGGTGGGTTAGATGGATTAGCTAGCCCGGCATGGGGGCTGACCAAGCCTCCAGTCAGAGCGCCGTCCAGCGGGTCTTGTGTCAGCCCCGCAGTACTTAACACCATTTTATTCTTTATGGCGGTGCTGAACCACCGTGAAGTGGTATAAATACTTTGATGGCCATGCTGATTACATCGCGTCAAAGATTTGCGCATTTTTAACTGACATACCCTTAAAAACCGTTATTATAGGTTTTTATTATAGGTACTACTGTGCCCTTATTCTACCTGCACTGTTTTTGTTTTGCTGTTACGACGAAGAAATGTGTGGTACACTGTTTTCTGGCAATGTAAATCCTCGTTATATTTCGATTCTCCTGTTCACCGCCTCTTGGTGAGGTGCTCTTTGACAAAATACGTTGGGCATGGCGTGCACTCTTGCTATGAAATGAGCACTCTGTAGTCCTGTATACTGCCAGTGGGTAACACTTGAATTTCATCAGTCCATGCCAGGTGTGGTCGAAGTCACTGTGCTCTCTGTCAGCTCCAGTTAGTCTGTCTTACCGTCTGTACTGTTGTGTGTTCCCAGTCCAACCCAGCCAAACCCAACTACGCGGTGAAGTTCACCCTCGCAGGACACACCAAGGCTGTCTCCTCTGTCAAGTTCAGTCCTAATGGAGAATGGCTGGCCAGTTCCTGTAAGACACTATACCTGCATAAACATTCATTTCAGTTTCATTAAGTTTCCAAATAGCATACTGCCTTGATGATATTGATTATAATGTTTTGTATGTGTTGTCTGAAGTACATGTTTAAATCAACTGAAAAATTATCTGTTAGTATTGTAACACGTTGCATACAGTGGACATGGCATGTTGACACATTCATTATGTATAACAAAAGAATCCATCCTATACTGATATGCAATTGTTTTCATGTATTGTAGCTGCCGATAAGCTGATAAAGATCTGGGGAGCGTATGATGGCAAATTTGAGAAATCCATTGTCGGCCACAAGCTGGTTAGTAATTTACTATAACACACACACACACACACACACACACACACACACACACAAAACCTGGCTGTCAATCGTCAGAAATTTCTGGCATCGGGGTAGTGTAGTGGTCTATTCCGTTGCCTACCAAATCATCCCTACAGACACAATTGGCCGTGTCTGCAGGTGGGAAGCCAGATGTGGGTATGTGTCCTGGTTGCTGCACTAGTGCCTCCTCTGGTCAGTCGGGGCGCCTGTTCGGGGGAGGGGGAACTGGGGGGAATAGCGTGATCCTCCCACGCGCTACGTCCCCCTGGTGAAACTCCTCACTGTCAGGTGAAAAGAAACGGTTGGTGACTCCACATGTATTGGAGGTGGCATGTGGTGGTCTGCAGCCCTCCCCGGATCAGCAGAGGGGGTGGAGCAGAGACCAGGACGGCTCGGAAAATAGGGTAATTGGCCAAGTACAATTGAGGAGAAAATCCCCCCCACCCCCCCAAAAAAAAAAAATCATGAGAAATTTGTATCCATCAGAGAGAGACTGCAATGCAGAGATGAGATTCTGAGTTTGGGTCAGGTCTTTTAAGAGACAGAAAACTTGTTTAGTGTGACAATTAAATCCAGAGAAGGGGACAGAGAAGGACACAGGCAGACAGAGAATTAGATGGACAGAGAAATAAGCAGTGAGACAGAAACATACAAGATTTTCCATGTCTGCCCTGTTCCTTGATGAAAATATTGAATTATTAGCAGCACGGTGGTCCAGTGGGCAGCACTGTTGCCTCACAGTAAGACGGTCCTGATTTTGAACCCCAGGTTGTCCCAGGTCCTTTCTGTGTGAAGTTTGCATGTTCTCCCCATGTCTGTGTTGGTTTCCTCCGCGTGCTCCGGTTTCCTCCCACCATCAAAAAGACATGCATGTTAGGGTTTATGCTCCTGCCTGTGCCCCTGAGCAAGGCAGTGGAACGAAGAACTGGAGTTGGTCAACGGGTGCTGCAGCGTCCCACTGCTCCTATACAATAGGATGGTTACATGCACACAACACATTTCATTGTAACCATACGACCGTACAATGACAAAACAAAGTGGCTTTCTTTCAGAAATTATCAGTGAGGACTGCTTGAAATGTAGGGCTTAAATATTGACCAGCTGTAGTTGAGTTGTGGCACGGTGGCATAGTGGTTAGCACAGTCGCCTCACAGCAAGAAGGTCCTGGGTTTGAGCCCCAGGGTAGTCCTACTTTGAGGGTCATTCCGGGTCATCCTCTGTGTGGCATTTGCATGTTTTTCCCGTGTCTGTGTGGGTTTCCTCCGGGGGCTCTGGTTTCCTCCCACAGTCCAAAGACATGTAGGTCAGGTGAATCGGCCGTACTAAATTGTCCCTAGGTGTGGGCCCTGTTATGGCCTTGGCGGCCAGTCCAGGGTGTATCCCCGCCTGCCACCCAATATGACTGCTGGGATAGGCTCCAGCATCCCCGTGACCCTGGGTAAGGATAAGCGGTTTGGATAATGGATGAATGGATGGATAGTTGCGATAGCTACTCACTAGGGGTGGGAATAACAGTAACTCACGGTATGATACTATCATGACACGTTTCCCATGATAACAGTGGTATCACGATACAGCAATTCTGTGATACTCGATACATTGCAAGACAATCATCTGTGATACAACACGATATCTATGTAACTGAAAAAGTAAAAATACCCCTAAAAAGGCAAGAAGCAGGAATTATATATTGATTTACTGCGTTGTGGTGTCATGATGGATGCTCAATAATCCAGGTAAGGAAATCCTTGGAAGTTGAACCAGTTCATCTGGACACAACATTTAGTGGGAGAAACGTTTCATCACTCATCTCAGTGACTTTGTCAGCCTCAACCAACTGCCGGTATCCACACCCTATTAACAATACAGTGACTGCAGGTATCCCCACCCTTATAAACTGACTGCAGGTGTCCCCACCGTTATAAACTGACTGCAGGTATCCCCACCCTTATAAACTGACTGCTGGTATCCCACCCTTATAAACTGACTGCAGGTGTCCCCACCCTTATAAACTGACTGCAGGTATCCCCACCCTTATAAACTGAATGCAGGTATCCCCACCCTTTTAAACTGACTGCAGGTATCCCCACCCTTTTAAACTGACTGCAGGTGTCCCACCCTTATAAATAATACAGTGGCATAACGACCCAAACCAACGCCCAGGTTCATATGCAAATATGGGTGTGACCATTAACTAGAGTTACGACGGTCATGTGTACTATTCACAGAGGATTGGGGAAGAGTTGCAATCACAGCATTGTGAGATGGCGACAAATGTACTCTTAGCCCCCAGGCTTAGGGATGGTCGTCCCCTCTTCACATAGATGGCCTCTTTGACTCCCAATTCAAACCATAGTTCCTCCCTATCAAGGATGTGCACATTCTGAGACATCCGGCGTAGTGATCAATGGAGTAGGTCATGACTCTTGAGGCTCCTGCAAAAACTTGTAAAAATCCTATCCCAGGCACACGTTTTGAATTTTTTTTGGTGTTCATTTTTTCCCCGAAACTCAAATTTTTGTCTTCTGGTCAACTAAAATGTCTTCGAAAAATAAAACGGCACGCTTCAGCGGCACAACAGCAGCGGCCTGCTCTTCACACCTCGTCCCCACCTCATAGTGGCTGCTCTCCCCGCTCGGACAGTGCTACTGCACCAATATGTGATGTTACAGCCCCCGATTTCAAGGCTGAGCTGCTCTACCCCCTTCACAACGAGATGACCATTACTTTTAAAAGTGAGCTTCAAGCCGCCTTAACCGAGAATTTAACATCCATCAAGACAGAGCTACAGGCAGTGAAATCAGTTATCTGGTAGCTTCACGAAGATTCAGTCTGAAGTGCAAGCTCTGAAAAATACCGTAGGTGAAATGGAAACCTCCCTGTCCACCTGCACCGACGACATCGTCACGGTTCAGGCCAAAATGGAGCAGCTATCAGCCCATCTGGTAAGAGTGGACAATAAACGTGAAGATCTTGAGGCGAGATCACGGCGCAATAATGTAAGGGTATTGGGAATTCCAGAGGACTCGCCCATCTCCTCCACTGCAGCGGCTATCTCCAGCCTGCTAAAAGATGCTCTTGGACCGCGCTCATCGCACTCTCCAGTCGAAGCCGAAACTCAGGTGAGCACCCTCGTCCCATAATCGCTCGACTACATTATCACACTGGTCCTCTTCAGCTGAGCTGAAATCAGCCAGCAGGTGCTGCTGCATTGAATGGATCTGTCACTGTGCTGTACATGTTGTATAAAATTTACTGTACATGTTGTACATACTGTGCTGTACATGTTGTATATGGTGTACTGTACTTTGTATGTATACTGGTACACTCTGTCATGTCCATGTACCTCAGACATGTATGTAAGCTGCTAACATGTATTTCAGCATCTCTGATATATTCTCTGCACCACTGCACCTTATCACCTCTTATGTCACCTGTATGAGTCAGTCCTTGTATACATATGTGAAGATTGTTGTGTTGTAGTGTTGTTATTCTATGTCAAGTATGCTGAGAGAGCCACGACACCGGAGTCACATTCCACGTATGTGCAAAACCTACATGGCAACATGATTCTGATTGCAACTATTCCCCAGTCCTGTGTAAACAGTACACATGGCCATAGTAACTCTAGTTAACGGTCATGGCGGTTTGCGTATGAAATTGGTCGTTAGTTTGGGTCGTTATGCCACTGTATTGTTCATAAGGGTGGGATACCTGCACTCAGGTGAGACTGAGGAGGTCACTTAGATGATGATGAAACGTTTCTCCCACTAAACATTATGTCTAAGTCCGCGGTGGTGTAGCGGTCTAAGCGCATCAGCTTTGTGTCGATACAGTTGCCCACTGGAGACCGCGGTTCGCGCCTCGGTCTCGTCAGATCCGACTATGGCCGGACTCGATGAAGCAGCGATAATTGGCAGCTCTTTCTTCGGGAGGGGGCGGAGTTGGCTTGTGTTCGTCACATGAATGCGTCTCTGTCTGTGTCGGATAAAGCAGTGGTTCGGCCTGGATTCACCTTGTCACGAAAGTGGCGAGGCGTCTCCTTCGAGACTGCCGGCCGGAGCGATGCAGTCGGCGAACGCATGCAGTACGAGGGTGGGTGTTTGAACTAAAATAGGGATCGATTGGCCAATAAATTGGGAGAAAAAGGGAAAAATCAGAAATATATTAAAAAAGACAAAAACATTATGTCCAGATGACCTGATTCACATTTCTGCCATTGTGGTATCAGTTTCACAGAGTGTGGCAACTGAGATGGATGGATGGATGGATGGCTGGATGGATTGCATTTACATAGCGATATAGAGATGAAACAATGTACAACAAAGTGCATAGAGTCTTGGCTCAGTGCCTCTTTAACACACGCACACACTGAATGCAACGCCATGTGTGCCATAATATAATTATATACTAATCACGACCCTGTGATGGCCTGGTGGCCTGTCCAGGGTGTCTCCCCGCCTGCCACCCAGTGACTGCTGGGATAGGCTCCAGCATCCCCGCGACCCTGAGAGCAGGATACGCAATTTGGATAATGGATGGATGGATATATATACTAATTTTCTTCTTTTTTTTCATTAAACTTCTCAATATGTTACTGTTCTTTGATAAAAAAAATTTCTTGTCCCCCTTTTTCCCCCCAATTGTATCCGGCCAATTAACCCCACTCTTCTGAGCCATCCTGGTCTCTGCTCCAACCCCACTGCCGATCCAGGGGGGGCTGCAGACTACCGCATGTCTCCTCCCATACATGTGGAGTAACCAGCCACTTCTTTTCACCTGACAGTGAGGAGTTTCATCAGGGGGACGTAGTGTGTGGGAGGATCACACTATTCCCCCCAGTTTCCCCTCCCGCCCAACAGGCGCCACGACCGACCAGAGGAGGTGCTAGTGTAGCAACCAGGACACATACCCACATCCTGCTTCCCACCCACAGACAGGGCCAATTGTGTCTGTAGGGACGCCCGACCAAGCCAGAGGCAACAGGGGGATTTGAACCGGCTATCCCCGTGTTGGTAGGCAATAGAAGAGACCGCTATGCTACCCAGATTCCCCTGTTGTTTGATTTTGAGTGTTATCAATAAAGCTTGAAAAAAACGATCACGGAAAAAATGTGTTGTAATGAAAATATCGATATTCGTCGCCAGTGTCTGGATAATGTATCACAAGAGGAAGTATTACGATATGTGTCAGTATCAATAGCTTATTCCACCTCCAATACTCGCTGTTGCCTGTTGCTTACAAACATCTGTGTTTGTGTTTTATGTGTGTTTTCAGGGAATCTCGGATGTCTCGTGGTCGTCTGACTCGAACCTTCTTGTTTCTGCCTCTGATGACAAAACCCTCAAAATCTGGGACAACAGCTCTGTAAGACAGACCCACACTGAACATCTACAAACACATTCACACACATGACGTCTATGTACGTGTGCTCATGCTCACAACGTCTCACCAGACATAAGCACACTTGCCATGTACTTGCTATATACAAATACACACATTAAGAGTAAAATCCACTGACCTTTCAACCTGAACGCTTGTCTCTCTGCAGTAGGGATGCACAGGAGAAAATACCTGCAGGTTTTCCTGAGTGTTTCTGTATGTCTGGCTGGCAGTACAACAGTTGTTTTCTGGCCAAGTGATGTATTGTGGCGTCATTTGGCAGCCATAGAAGAAGCTAGCGTGTAGCAATGCATTGTGGTACATGTAGACTGATTTCTCTGTCAATATAGTCCACAGTGAGTACTTTATTGCTCCAATGCACTACATTACTCATCAGCTCATCAGTAGTGATTATACATACACAAAACCATCGGTGAAATGTCCCTTTAAAGACATGCATACTAAGTCACACAGGGCAGAACAGTAGTATATCACAGCCCTCTTCAGGTTCAAACTTTAAGCTAATTTTCACGGCTGGCCACATCCACATCACAACGTAATGGTAAGAATTTTTCCACAGTGACCTCCGACGTAGTGATCAATGAAGTAGAGCGCGACTCTTTCTTGGAGCTCCTGCAAAAACTTGTAAAAATCCTATCCCAGGCACACGTTTTGAATTTTTTTTGGTGTTCATTTTTTCCCCGAAACTCAAATTTTTGTCTTCTGGTCGACTAAAATGTCTTCGAAAAATAAAACTGGCGCACTTCAGCGGTACAACAGCAGCGGCCGGCTCCGCACACCTCGTCCCTGCCTCGTAATGGCTGCTCTCCCCGCTCGGACGGTGCTGCTGCACCAATAGGTGATATTACATCCCCCGATTTCAAGGCTGAGCTGCTCTACCCCCTTCACAACGAGATGACGATTACGTTTAAAAGTGAGCTTCAAGCCGCTTTAACCGAGAATTTAACATCCATCAAGACGGACCTACAGGCAGTGAAGTCAGAGTTATCTGGTAGTATCACGAAGATTCAGTCTGAAGTGCAAGCTCTGAAAAATACCGTAGGTGAAATGGAAACCTCCCTGTCCACCTGCACCGATGATGTCGTCACGCTTCAGGCTAAAATGGAGCAGCTATCAGCCCATCTGGTAAGAGTGGACAATAAATGTGAAGATCTTGAGGCGAGATCACGGCACAATAATGTAAGGGTATTTGGGATTCCAGAGGACTCACTCATCTCCTTCACTGCAGGGGCTATCTCCGGCCTGCTAAAAGATGCTCTTAAACTTGAAAAAGAGCCCCTCTTGGACTGCGCTCATCGCACTCTCCAGTTGAAGCCAAAACCAGTTGAGTGCCGTCGTCCCATAATCGCTCGACTCCGTTATCACAGACTTTGTCAATATCTTGCAGCGAGCCAGAGCCCAGCAACGGATCAAGATTGGGGACATGTCTATCTCTGTCTTTCCCGACCACACTGCGAAGACTGCCCGCGCCCGGGCTGCCTTCAGTGATATCCGACGCCAGCTCCGTGAGATTCCAGGGATACGTTTTGGTCAGCTATACCCGGCGCGCCTCCGGGTTACATATAACTATGAAGGCCGAGAAGGACTTTAAGTCACCAGAAGACACCAGCGCATTCATAAGACACTGAGCAAGTAAAGTGAACTGAGGAAAAACATATAATGCTGATGATGTAACGTTACCACTCAGGTGGACAATTACTAACTCTTTACTCCCTATATAGCTTGTGGGTTTTTATTTTTCCATTTTTGTATGGGCTGCAGTCTGGGTATTACTTTTACAGTCTGATTTTCATTCTGGTTTTTTTTCTATTCTGTGGCCTTTCTTTTACTTCTTCATATAGTCTACGGTCTCTTTTTGCTTCCAAGTAGACATGCTGTGGTCTTTGTTTTTACCTGTTGATATATAGGCTGCGATTTCTATTTTTGCCTGTTGTTTTGCCTCTTCATATACAAACTGTGGCCTTTGTTTTTGCTTCTAGATAGAGCGGTTGATGCCCTTGTTTTATACAGTGTGTTGTTTTTATTTTCCCTCTTTATATACGATCTGAGGTTTTCACTCTTACTATCTTTTTTTTTATAAATTCATTTCTAGTTTTTCCCCTTATCCCACCCAATTAACCCACTGGCATATCGCCGGAACTCTTGTCGAATAACTCCCCTGGCTCACGTTTCCACAGGAAGGAGATAGTCGTTACACCAGCTTCCTTCAAACTCGTGTTGGCTGCTCTCACTATTTTACACACTGAAGCCTCCTCGCATGGATTGCATTACCTTCAGGCCACGAAGGAGGCGTAGGGAGAATGCTTTCAGTTGCTTGGCTGCAGGCGCCCAGGTGGGCCAGAGGGGTCGCTGGAGAACGACGAGTCCCCGAACACTACACCGATCTACACCCACTATCCCTCGGGTAAGGGTGGCCTAATGAATGCCTTACCCTGTGGACGCTCTGGCCATGACCGGTTACGGCGAGTCTGGGATACGAACCTATCAGCCACATGACGAGCGGATTGCAAGAACGGCGGTTTATTCCGCTCGGCCATCAAAGCGGCCCACTCTTACTATCTTATATACAGTCAGTTGGCTTTACCTTACCTTATACAGTCTGAGGTTATTTTCACCTCATTATAGCTTGTTTGCAGCCACGTGATTATGATGACGCGCAAGATTCAGATGGAGGGCAGAAAGTAAAAAGCAGAATGGATGAGATGGATCTAGTTTAGCCTGAACTGTGCTATTTTGGACGATACTACGAGAGAACGGTATAAACAGAAAGTCAGATATGTTGGACACGATCTTTATGCAAGGCTCAGCGTTTTCGGTTTTTATTTTTCAAAATCATCCAGCATGCCAAATTTCGCCACAAGAGGACACTTACATAACCTCACATGAAAAGGAACAACTTTTGGATCTGTGGAAACATAAAATTTGGATGAAAATCAGTTAAAAAATCTAGGTATTTTTCGGTGAAAAAAAAACGAAAACACTTGGCCTTGTGCTTATGTTATGAAGAGTGATTTTTTTTTTTTTGACGAAGTGGTCACTGCACACGCACATTATTCGACTCCACTCCTCTCGACCGAAGATGACGGTTCGCAAGCCATTTTTTCCGCCGTTTTCTGTCAATTTCTAACCTTTAGAGGTTAGTGCTCATTTTTTCTGTGTCTTGTTGTGTTTTTCCTTTTTTTATCTTCTTTTTCCCTTTCTAGAGGGGTGGGGGCGGGGCCCCACGTTCTTTTTCCTCTTATATCTAAATATTCAATATATGGCCACTAATATTAGTAATTCAGGAATCCCTCATAGTGGCTCTTCTGTGAGGTTTGTGAGCTGGAATATTAAAGGCATGGGGAGCCCAATTAAGAGATTGAGAATATTTACTCATTTATTAAAACGTCTTAAAGCTGACCTAGTGTTTCTGCAGGAAACCCATATGCAAACAAAACAAATAGTGCTCCTGGCATTTTAACACAGGCCTTCTAAATGTTAACAACTTTAGAGATGCTTTTAAGTTTTTTTGGGCCAATACAGAAGCCGAAGGTCTGAATTTAGTTCTCGACAGTAATGGTGGGACATTTGCAAGTGCCAGATAAAGCAGTTTTGCCAGCAGTACACTCGCAATGTCACCAGAGACATAGCCAGATCAATGAGAGATCTAGAGAATGAAATGGTGGAACTACAGAATTTGGCAGATTCTGCAGGAGATAGCGGCCATATAGAGGCTCTCAAATCCAAAAAGTCTGCTTTGGCTAGCCTGCTGGGTATTACAGCACAGGGGGCACTGGTCCACTCACACTTTCTGAACGTCACACATATGGATGCTCTTTTTCACTTTGTCTTTAGTCTAGAGCGCAAGAATGGGCAGAGAAAAGCCATTCACCCTCTGCATACTAACACTGGTGTGCAGCTATCAGATTTCAGAATCAGAATACTTTATTCATCCCTGAGGGGAAATTGGGTTCTATTACAGACACTCACGCTCTAATAACTAAAAACTAACATGATACAAGATAAGAAAATAAAAACAAACAAATAGAAATAAAAGATAAATAAATAGAAATGGAAAATCTATACTGCACACCCTATCTATATATACGTAGATAGGGTTTGCAGTATAGATTTTTCTGAGATTCTGAAATATGCAGCTGGGTTTTACAGTGATCTCTATAAGAGTGAATTCAAACAGGATTGCTGGGGGCTGAATCATTCTGTGATGGGCTACTAAAGGTTGAGGAAGCACTCAATACAGGACGGGAGGGGATTCGTTGACTGTCCTGAGGAACAGTGCAACTGAGGGGTGGTTGCCTCAGAGTTGCAGAAGGGCCGTCATTACTCTCTTAATAATAATAATAATAATAATAGATTAAACATATAGCGCTTTTCTAACACTCAGTGTCACTTTAAATAAACTGCGGTGAAACAAGATAACAGATAAACATAGCACAAACATACAGGGGTGGATGGGAAGGGGGGGCTACGAGAGGGAGAAGCGGCAGCCAGACACGACACAGGCAGTACTCTCCGACTTAAACAAATACAAAAGGGCAAGAAAAACCAAAAACAACAGCACTGTGGACATTGATTTTTCTGTCAGGGTTTACTCCCATAGCCTATTCCTCTCCCGAGGTATCCACTAGGCAGTGGCACTATTTAACCCATAGCTGGGGGCTGGTTCGTCTGCATCAGGGAAGATCCACACACCGGTGGGTCTGCGTACTGCACGTCTAGGGGCCAGAATTCCTCTGAGTCCTTTGTAGTTCAGCCAGGGTCCAAGGTGTAACCAGTTACCATGTGTCGCCACGAGGAGGCGCTACATAGGGCTTGCTGTTGGAGAGGCTATTTACTGGCAGGGAGAGACTTATGTGCTCGGCTCTCCTGTTCGCATTTCTGCTAGCCAGCGGTGAAGGTTGAGAGTGAGACGTGACAGGCACAGAACACTACACCAACACACTAGACGTTTCACAACACCCCCACTTCTTACACAAGAATGTCAGATAGTCTCTTGCTGAAGAAAGGGGATTTGCAAGACATTAAGAACTGGCGGGCAGTGTCCCTGCTCTGCACTGATTACAAGATCTTTTCTAAAGTGTTAGCAAACAGACTGAGAAAATGATGAAGTGATGAAGGAGGTTATCCATGTTGACCAGACTTACTGTGTGCCCGGTAGGCTGATCACTGACAACATTACATTAATTAGGGATGTTTTGGACAATTCTTGTTCATTGGAAGTCGAAACTGGTCTTATTTCCATAGATTAGGAAAAGGCTTTTGACCGGGTTGAACACCAGCACTTTTTGCAAACCATGAAAGCTTTCGGTTTCAGCCCAGGTTTTATAGCTAAGATCAAGGTTTTGTAGGGTGACATTGAGAGTGTACTTAAAATTAATGGTGGAGGGTCCGCGATGGTGTAGCGGTCTAAGCATCGGCTTTATGTCGATGCAGTTGCCCACTGGGGACCGGGGTTCGCACCCCGGACTCGACGAAGCAGCAATAATTGGCAACACTGTCTTCGGGGGGGGGGGGGGGGTCAGCTTGTGTCCATCACAGGAATGCGTCTGTGTGTGTGTCGGAAAAAACAGTGGTTCTGCCTGGATTCGCCCTGTCACGAAAGTGGGGAGGCGTCTCCTTCGAGACTGCCGGCCGGAGAGACACAGTTGGCGAATGCATGCAGTACGAGGGTGGGTGTTTGAACTAAAAAAGTAGGGATCGATTGGCCACTAAATTGGGAGAAAAAAGGGAAAAATCAGAAATGAATTTACAAAAAAAAAAAATTAACGGTGGTTTGGGTGCTCCTTTTAAGGTTCAAATGGGGAATTAGGCAGGGATGTTCTTTGTCTGGAATGTTGTACTCTCTGGCCATTGAGCCCCTGTTGCATAAACTGAGGTGTGAACTGTCTAGAGTTGCTTTTGCTGGTTGCGGCGCAAGTTTTAAGCTCTCTGCCTATGCGGATGATGTAGCTGTGTTTGTAAAGGACCAAAGAGACGTTTATGTCTTAGGGTAAACTGGGGAAAAAGTGAGGCACTGATGGAAGGAGAGTGACTGAACGGTAAGCTCATGTCACCTGGGGGGTTGACATGAGCTTAGGGGAGGGATGAAATATCTGGGAGTGTTTGTGGGGAATTAAACTTTTTCAAATAAGAATTGGGAGAATGTTTTAGAAAAAGTAGAAGGGCGTCGTAGGAAGTGGAAATGGATTCTACCAAAGCTGTCATATAGGGATTGCATGTTAGTAATCAACAACCTGGTGTCATCAACTCTATGGCATCGATTAACATACGTTGCTCCTCCAACCAACCTCCTGGCCAAGATTCAGGCTGTGCTGGTGAACTTTTTCTGGGACAACTTGCACTGGATTCCTCAGAGTGTGCTGTAGCTTCCTAAAGATGGAGGGGGCCAAGGGCTGATCCATCTGGCCAGCAGGGGTGCAGTCTTCCACCTCCAGTTCATTCAGAGATTTCTCACTGGGCCTAGAGACTTAGTGTGGAGACCATCTGCCTATGCAATACTTCAACGTTGTTGTGGACTCGGAATAGACTTGCCTTTGTTTGTAATGGATATCAGAAACTCAAACCTCAATGGATTGTCTGGTTTTTATCATGGGCTCATGAGAGTGTGGAATATGTTTAGGAAGGAGAGAACGGGCTGTTCTGACTCTCTGCGCTGGCTTCTAAAAGACCCAGTGGTTTATGGTTGGCGTATGGACACGTTCTGCGACATCAGACCCACTGTATCAAAACTATTCTGCCAGACAAAGGTCGTCAGGTTGGGTCAGGTGGTGGAGCTGGCTGGGCCCAATCTTGACAATGTTGCTGCACTAGCATCTCACCTGGGAGTGAAATCGACACGCCTCATTAGTCGGGTGCTATTTAAGTGGAACGGTCAGCTCACAGAAAAAGAATGTGGACTTTTGACATAATTCTGTAGTGGTTTTACTCGTCCCAATTTTGAAGATCCATTTCCTGGTTTAAAAATTGTTCCTGATCTGAAAAGTTGCATGGGGCCGCTTTTAGATTTGGGAAATATTCTTACTTTGAGTCTGAATGTACTTAAAGGTACGACCATGTATAGTATGATGATAAGAATCCTGAATAAAGATCAAGTAAGTGGTCGGACTGATACACCCTGGAGAGCCCAGCTGGGCTTGGGAGAGAATGTGAAGCCAGACTGGAGGGTTTTATACAAACCACCATTAATTAGAAAGCTGGTGGTCTGCAGTGGAGGGTCTTGCATGGCATAGTGGCGGTCAGTGCTTTTGTTTCTGTGTTAAACCCTCATGTGAATGACAACTGCCCCTATTCTGCCCAGAGAGAAACTGTTTTTCATTGTTTTTTAGACTGTGTGAGGCTTACACCGCTGTTTCTGCTATTAGAACATTTATTTACACCCCTGTTTCTGCTATTAGAACATTTATTTAGGTCATCTGGGGAAAGTTTTTACAAACAGAATTGTATTTTCGGTTTCAAATACAGCCAACGTTTAAAATATAAATGCCAACTCTTGAACTTGATTGCAGGGCAGGCAAAAATGGCTATCTATGTGAGCCAGAAAAAAAGAATTGAAGAGTGTGTAGAATGTCATGTTGAACTGTTGTTTAGCAGGAAGGTCCAGGCCAGGATAACTGTTGTTTAGCAGGATGGTCCAGGCCAGGATAACTGTTGTTTAGCAGGATGGCCCAGACCAGGATAACTAGTTTAGCAGGATGGTCCAGGCCAGGATAACTGTTATTTAGCAGGATGGTCCAGACCAGGATAACTGTTGTTTAGCAGGATGGTCCAGGCCAGGATAACTGTTGTTTAGTAGGATGGTCCAGACCAGGATAACTGTTGTTTAGCAGGATGGTCAAGGCCAGGATAACTTGTTTAGCAGGATGGTCCAGGCCAGGATAACTGTTGTTTAGCAGGATGGTCCAGGCCAGGATAACTTGTTTAGCAGGATGGTCCAGGCCAGGATAACTGTTATTTAGCAGGATGATCCAGACCAGGATAACTGTTGTTTGGCAGGATGATCCAGACCAGGATAACTGTTGTTTAGCAAGATGGTCCAGGCCAGGATAACTGTTGTTTAGCAGGACGGTCCAGACGAGGATAACTGTTGTTTAGCAGGATGGTCCAGGCCAGGATATCTGTTGTTTAGCAGGATGGTCCAGACCAGGATCAGGTAGATTTTAATTATTATAGAGCAGCGAAGGAGGTGGACACTTTCACACCACGTGATAAGGATGCACCGATACCAGCATCGGGTATTGGTCCGGTACTGTGCACGTGTACTCGTAATCATAAAACTGCTCTGATACAACAACACCTGATACCACTTTACAGCAGCGTTACATTCACCTCTCAGTTTACCAGGGAGGTGGTGGAGGAGGAGCAATGTCAACCGTGTGGAGATATTTCAAAGTAAACGACAGTGACAAAAGTAAAGCCGACTGCAAATTATGCTCAGCAAAATTTAGTGGCCAATCGCTCGCTAGTCTAGTTCAAACACCACCCTCATGCTGCATGTGTTCGCCAACTGCATCTCTCCAGCCGGCAGTCTCGAAGGAGACGCCTCGCCACTTCCGTGACAAGGCGAATCCAGGCCAAACCACTTCTTTTTCCCCACACACACACAGACGCATTCAGGTGACAATCACAAGCCGACTCCGCCTCCTCCCGAACACAGCGCTGCCAATTGTTGCTGCTTCATTGAGTCCGGCCATAGTCGGATTGACGAGACCGAGGCGTGAACCCCGGTCCCCAGTGGGCAACTGCATCGACACAAAGCCGATGCTTAGACCGCTACACCACCGCAGACTAAAAAGAAACAAACAAAAAATCTAGCTCTTTCAACACAAGCAGTTTGATAAAACAACTGAAGAACCAACACGACGGCGAGTTCAAGGCGTTTGCTAATAGCAGCAGGAAACAACAACAACCGACTTTGCAGCAAATGCTGGAGAAGCGAGAAAACGTGCAGAGACAACCCGTGGGTGGGCAACAGAACAACTGGAACGTGCAGCTGAATGTTAAAATGTCAGTAACGACAATGTGTTACGCTAAAAAGTGTGGTTATATTTTAGTGAAATGTGTGGCAATGCCATGTTTAATACAAGTATTGAATGTTAAAATGTCAGTATGACAATTTTGTTACATTTAAGTGTGGTTATATTACAGTGAAATGTGTGGCAACGCCACGTTTAAGAAAAGCTTATAGCTGAATGTTCAAATGTCAGTAACGAGAGTTTGTTACAGTCAGAGAATGAACAATGTCTGATGAAAATAAAACACATTTTCAAAGTAATTGTAAGAAGTGTAATGGCATTATTAAGTACTCATCGGTACTCGGTATTGCCAAGTCCTCAAATGTAAGTACTTGTACTTGGTCTGAAAAAACGTGGTATCGGTGCATCCATACATGTGGTGTTATAAAGGTGCTGTGTTCAGCCAGAGAGGATGAGCCGGTTTCTGCAGCATAGCAAGATAACAGGGGTCTTACCTGTTTTTAATGTTGTGAGTTGTTGTTGAATGATTGTTGTTGGGATTGTTAAAAGATGCAAGTTGAGTTTTTGTAATTTGACAAATATTGTTTATATTTAGATTTCCAGTCTGTTTTTTGATCATTTTTTTGTTAAAGACTTGTTTTAAAATTCAGTTCTCTCTCTCCCTCTCTCTCTGTCTTTCTGTCTGTCTCTCTCCAGGGGAAGTGTCTGAAGACGTTGAAAGGTCACAGTAATTATGTTTTCTGCTGTAACTTCAACCCCCAGTCCAACTTGGTGGTCTCTGGATCGGTATGAGCTGTGTGTGTGTATGTGTGTGTGTGTTAGTGTGTGTTAGTATTAGTGTTAACATTTTGCTTTTGGAAATGGTGCCGGCAGCACCTAGCTGTCTTACTCACAGTTGGACTCTGCATGTACTGGACAGCAGGGATGGGAGGACATAGGTTTTATCACAGATCACAGCAGGGATGGGAGGACATAGGTTTTATCACAGATCACAGCAGGGATGGGAGGACATAGGTTTTATCACAGCAGGGATGGGAGGACATAGGTTTTATCACAGCAGGGATGTGAGGACATAGGTTTTAATCACAGATCACAGCAGGGATAGGAGGACATAGGTTTTATCACAGCAGGAATGGCAGGACATAGGTTTTATCACAGATCACAGCAGGGATGGGAGGACATAGGTTTTATCACAGCAGGGATGGGAAGACATAGGTTTTATCACAGATCACAGCAGGGATGGGAGGACATGGGTTTTATCACAGATCACAGCAGGGATGGGAGGACATAGGTTTTATCACAGATCACAGCAGGGATGGGAGGACATGGGTTTTATCACAGATCACAGCAGGGATGGGAGGACATAGGTTTTATCACAGCAGGGATGGGAGGACATAGGTTTTATCACAGATCGCAGCAGGGATGGGAGGACATAGGTTTTATCACAGCAGGGATGGGAGGACATAGGTTTTATCACAGTAAAAAAAACTCATAAAAAGTTGATCGTGGTGAATTTCCATTATCGGGATAATGGTAAATAGGGATTACTGTGAATATCCTCACGAGTGACTTGAGAATGCTCTCTCTCTCTCTCTCTCTCTCTCTCTCTCTCTCTCTCTCTCTCTCTCTCTCTCTCTCTCTCTCTCTCTCGCTTGCTCTCTCTCTCTCTCTCTCTCTCTCTCTCTCTCTCTCTCTCTCTCTCTCTCTCTCTCTCTCTCTCTCTCTCTCTCTCTCGCTTGCTTGCTCTCTCACTCACATCACTGCACTGCACTGCATTGCATGCTGGGAGTTCCGGGAGTTGTCACTACCCGATCTCAGCGGTACCTGTGAGTTATGCCTCCTCTGGTCGGTTGGGGCACCTGTTCAGGGGGGAAGGGGAACTGGGGGGGAATCGTGTGGCCCTCCCATGCGCTACATCCCTCTGGTGAAACTCCTCACTGTCAGGTGAAAAGAAGTGGCTGGTGACTCCACATGTATGGGAGGAGGCATGTGGTAGTCTGCAGCCCTCCCCAGATGGGCAGAGGGGGTGGAGCAGCGACCGGGGCGGCTCGAAAGAGTGCGGTAATTGGCTGTATACAGTTGGGAAGAAAGGGGGGGGGGGTATTGCATTATTTTATGAAACTAGTACAGTACACTAGAAAACTACTGTACTATGCTGTATGACCTCACATACATGAGAACATCTATCACTGTCTAATCCATGATCTCTCTCTCTCTCGCTCTCACTGTCTCTCTCTTGCTCTCTCGCTCTGTCTCTCTTGCGCTCTCTCTGTCTTGTCTGTCTTCCTCTGTCTGTCTCTCTCTCTCACACACACACACTTACTGTGTGTTTGTGTGTAGTTTGATGAGAGTGTGCGTATTTGGGACGTGAAGACAGGGAAGTGTTTGAAGACACTGCCAGCGCACTCTGACCCTGTTTCTGCAGTAAGTACATGTCTGTGACCTCTGACCTCACGACACTGTGACCTCTGACCTCACGACAGTGACCTTTAACCACGCAACACTATGACCTCTATACTCGCGACGCTGACCTGTAGCCTCACGACACTGACCCCTGTAACCTCACGATACTTTGACCTCTAACCTCACGACACGGTGACCTCTATAACCTCACGACACTGTGACCTCTAACCTCACGACACTGACCTGTAACCTCACAACACTGTGACCTCTAACCTCGCGACACTGACCTGTAACCTCACGACACTGTGACTTCTAACCTCGCATTACTGTAACTTCTAACCTCACGACACTGACCTTTAACTGTGACGTTATCCATTCTGTTTCTTGTGGAAATTTAAAAACATCTCAATCTGCCCGCTTGGTGTGTGTGTGATGTGTGTGTGTCTGTGGATCCGTCTTTCTGTCTTGTAGGTCCATTTCAACAGGGACGGCTCTCTTATCGTCTCCAGCAGTTATGACGGCCTTTGGTATGTGTATACACACACACACAAACACACACACACACACACTCACACACTCTCTTAGTGGGTTTTACAGAGCTGAATTGGGAGTGAAAGGCCTGCACCTGTCGGGGGTGAGGCCCAGCTGATAAAGCAGTAAACCTGGTGTGTTGCTCTAATTACTGCAGCAGAACCTGGCTCCAGTCTGTCCTCCTCACTGTGTGTCCTGGTTCTCTGTGTCTGTCTGACTGTCTCTAGTCGTATCTGGGACACCGCGTCAGGACAGTGTCTGAAGACTCTGATTGGTGAGTAGATGCCACCTGGCCGTATGAGTAACTGCATATTAACCAGCCGGGGAAGCAAGGGGTGGTGTGACGTTCTCTAGCAGCACAGCTGGAGTGTGTGTTGGCCTATCAGGACAGCTGGTGTTACCATCCATTGTGTGATTGGGCAAAAAGATTCCTGCAGCCGTAATCGTTTTTAAATAAGAAAATTGAAAGGTTTACGGTATTAAAACTTTGTAAAACACACTTAAGTGTCATCCACAAATCTGCAGGTATGTATAGAATAATAGTTGTATGATATGGATGGTCTAGTATAAGTATGTATAGAATAATAGTTGTATGATATGGATGGTCTAGTATAAGTATGTATAGAATAATAGTTGTATGATATGGATGGTCTAGTATAAGTATGTATAGAATAATAGTTGTATGATATGGATGGTCTAGTATAAGTATGTACAGAATAATAGTTGTATGATATGGAGGGTCTAGTATAAGTATGTATAGAATAATAGTTGTATGATATGGATGGTCTAGTATAAGTATGTATAGAATAATAGTTGTATGATATGGATGGTCTAGTATAAGTATGTATAGAATAATAGCTGTATGATATGGATGGTCTAGTGTAAGTATGTATAGAATAAAAGTTGTATGACATGGATGGTCTAGTATAAGTATGTACAGAATAATAGTTGTATGATATGGATGATCTAGTGCAAGAGTAGAGATGTAGTATGATATGAGTAATGCTATTCAAGATATGACTGACGTTTTATAATTGGAGTTACAATGTAGTATTATACGAGTAGGAAATATAGTTTGATAAGAGAAATGATGATATATAAATGGACTAATGAATGTAGTACGATATGAGTAATGATGTAGTATAACGATAAACTATTTCTTCTCTAGATGATGACAACCCTCCAGTGTCATTTGTCAAGTTCTCCCCCAATGGCAAATACATCCTGGCTGCTACCCTGGACAAGTTAGTATCATTACTAACATCTAGCTGTTCATTATGTGTATTACTACTATCTACCCTGCACAAGTTAGTATCATTACTAACATCTCGCTGTTCATTATGTGTATTACTACTATCTACCCTGGACAAGTTAGTATAATTACTAACATCTAGCTGTTCATTATGTGTATTAGTACTATCTACCCAGGACAAGTTAGTATCATTACTAACTTCTAGCCTGCTGTTCATTATGTGTATTAGTACTATCTACCCTGGACAAGTTAGTATCATTACTAACATCTAGCCCGCTGTTCATTATGTGTATTAGTATCTACCCTGGACAAGGTAGTATCATTACTAACATTTAGCTGTTCATTATGTGTATTAGTACTATCTACCCAGGACAAGTTAGTATCATTACTAACATCTAGCTTTTAATTATGTGTATTAGTGCTATCTACTCTGGATAAGTTAGTATCATTACTAACATCTAGCTGTTCGTTATGTGTATTAGTATCTACCCTGGACAAATTTGTAGCAGTGATGGATGCTAGCTGATGCTGCAGCAGTTTTAGCTTGGTGCAGATAAGCTCAAAAACAACACACAGACCCAGCCTGAATATGAAGAATGAATAACATGTTCACTGGGCTGCCATGACAAGCAATGTCCTCTAAACATCTGGTGATATGGAGACCATAATCACATGGACCTGTGGTTCAGGTGTGGACAGATAATGATGGTTACAGATAGGGATCCATCAATACGGTACGATACTCTCCACAAGTACTCCTACTAGTAAAACTCCTGCGATACAACTGGGCTCGATAACTGACTAGACAACTTCCTCTGAAATTGTGAAATGTGAGCTGTGCCTTCTTTTGCCATTCGTATGGGAAGATGAGGAGATGGCACCAGATAGACAACGTGGAGCGATGGCTGAGAAGCAGATGAACACTATTGAAAACTTAACTCGTTACTACTAAGAACACAGATGTAGGAATGGATGTATAAATCACTGGTACAGTCCAGTGCTGGATGTGTAATGTATAAATCACTGGTGCAGTCCGGTGCTGGATGTGTAATGTATAAATCACTGGTACAGTCCAGTGCTGGATGTGTAATGTATAAATCACTGGTGCAGTCCGGTGCTGGATGTGTAATGTATAAATCACTGGTACAGTCCGGTGCTGGATGTGTAATATATAAATCACTGGTACAGTCTGGTGCTGGATGTGTAATATATAAATCACTGGTACAGTCCGGTGCTGGATGTGTAATATATAAATAACGGTACAGTCCGGTGCTGGATGTGTAATATATAAATCACTGGTACAGTCCGGTGCTGGATGTGTAATATATAAATCACTGGTACAGTCCGGTGCTGGATGTTTAATGTATAAATCACTGGTACAGTCCGGTGCTGGATGTGTAATGTATAAATCACTGGTACAGTCCGGTGCTGGATGTTTAATGTCCTCACTGTGATATGGATTCAGCTCAGCACGTGGATTTACTGTCTTATCTGCTGTGTTTTAATGGTTCATGTGTTCTCTCATGTTATTCACAGCACTCTCAAACTGTGGGACTACAGCAAGGGCAAGGTACTGTCTGATTACTTGTCTATCTGTCTGTCTGCCTTTCTGTCTATCTGTTTATCGCTCTGACTGCCTGTCTGTTTATCTGTCTTCCAGTCTGCCCTTTTGTCTGTTGCTGTCTGTATTTTGTGTGTTTTTCTGCCTGTATGTCTTTGTCTATATTTTATCTTTCTTGTGTTTCTGTCCATCTGTTTATCTTACCGTCGTTCTCTATCAGTCTGTCTGTCTGGCATGATGTAGAGCAGGGATAGGCAACAAGGTCCTGAAAGGTCCAGTGTGGGTACAGGTCTTTGTTCCAAATTTGTAGACTCAGTTACACACCTGAGTCTACAAATTAAGATCCTTAGCAAAGACTATTGGTTGACTAATAGAATCAGGTGTGTAACTGCTTGGTTGGAACAAGACTATTGGTTGACTAATAGAATCAGGTGTGTAACTGCTTGGTTGGAGCAGGACTATTTGTTAATCTATAGAATCAGGTATGTAACTGCTTGGTTGGAATAAGACTATTGGTTAATCTATAGAATCAGTTGTGTAACTGCTTGGTTGGAACAAGACTATTGGTTGATCTATAGAATCAGGTGTGTAACTGCTTGGTTGGAACAAGACTATTGGTTAATCTATAGAATCAGGTGTGTAACTGCTTGGTTGTAACAAGACTATTGGTTGATCTATAGAATCGGGTGTGTAACTGCTTGGTTGAAACAAGACTATTGGTTGATCTATAGAATCGGGTGTGTAACTGCTTGGTTGCAGCAGGACTATTTGTTAATCTATAGAATCAGGTGTGTAACTGCTTGGTTGGAACAAGACTATTGGTTAATCTATAGAATCAGGTGTGTAACTACTTGGTTGGAACAAAGACCTGCACCCACACCAGACCTTTCTGGACCATGTTGCCTATCCCTGATGTAGAGCATTGTTTGACTTGGATTAAAGTCAGACTGTATCATAAGGTATCTACTGATAATTACAAAAGCATGTTTTGTTGTTGGGTGAACACCAGGTGGCACCATCACAACAGTCTGCTGCTGTCTGTGTGTTCTTCATGTGGTTATGTACTCTATAGTGGGTTTACAGTGAGCGTGTTCTTCATGTGGTTATGTACTCTATAGTGGGTTTACAGTGAGCGTGTTCTTCATGTGGTTATGTACTCTAGTGGGTTTACAGTCAGACTGTATCATAAGGTATCTACTGATAATTACAAAAGCATGTTTTGTTGTTGGGTGAACACCAGGTGGCACCATCACAACAGTCTGCGGCTGTCTGTGTGTTCTTCATGTGGTTATGTACTCTATAGTGGGTTTACAGTGAGCGTGTTCTTCATATGGTTATGTACTCTATAGTGGGTTTACAGTGAGCGTGTTCTTCATGTGGTTATGTACTCTATAGTGGGTTTACAGTGAGCGTGTTCTTCATGTGGTTATGTACTCTATAGTGGGTTTACAGTGGGTGTGTTCTTCATGTGTTTATGTACTCTATAGTGGGTTTACAGTGAGTGTGTTCTTCATGTGGTTATGTACTCTATAGTGGGTTTACAGTGAGTGTGTTCTTCATGTGGTTATGTACTCTATAGTGGGTTTACAGTGAGTTTGTTCTACATGTGGTTATGTACTCTATAGTGGGTTTACAGTGAGTGTGTTCTTCATGTGGTTATGTACTCTATAGTGGGTTTACAGTGAGTGTGTTCTTCATGTGGTTATGTACTCTATAGTGGGTTTACAGTGAGTGTGTTCTTCATGTGGTTATGTACTCTATAGTGGGTTTACAGTGAGTGTGTTCTTCATGTGGTTATGTACTCTATAGTGGGTTTACAGTGAGTGTGTTCTTCATGTGGTTATGTACTCTAGTGGGTTTACAGTGAGTGTGTTCTTCATGTGGTTATGTACTCTATAGTGGGTTTACAGTGAGTGTGTTCTTCATGTGGATATGTACTCTATAGTGGGTTTACAGTGAGTGTGTTCTTCATGTGGTTATTTACTCTAGTGGGTTTACAGTGAGTGTGTTTTTCATGTTGTTATGTACTCTATAGTGGGTTTACAGTGAGTGTATTCTTCATGTGGTTATGTACTCTATAGTGGGTTTACAGTGAGTGTGTTCTTCATGTGGTTATGTACTCTAGTGGGTTTACAGTGAGTGTGTTCTTCATGTGGTTATGTACTCTATAGTGGGTTTACAGTGAGTGTGTTCTTCATGTGGATATGTACTCTATAGTGGGTTTACAGTGAGTGTGTTCTTCATGTGGTTATTTACTCTAGTGGGTTTACAGTGAGTGTGTTTTTCATGTGGTTATGTACTCTATACTGGGTTTACAGTGAGTGTATTCTTCATGTGGTTATGTACTCTATAGTGGGTTTACAGTGGGTGTGTTCTTCATGTGGTTATGTACTCTATAGTGGGTTTACGGTGAGTGTGTTCTTCATGTGGTTATGTACTCTATAGTGGGTTTACAGTGAGTGTGTTCTTCATGTGGTTATGTACTCTATAGTGGGTTTACAGTGAGTGTGCTCTTCATGTGGTTATGTACTCTATAGTGGGTTTACAGTGAGCGTGTTCTTCATATGGTTATGTACTCTATAGTGGGTTTACAGTGAGCGTGTTCTTCATGTGGTTATGTACTCTATAGTGGGTTTACAGTGAGCGTGTTCTTCATGTGGTTATGTACTCTATAGTGGGTTTACAGTGGGTGTGTTCTTCATGTGTTTATGTACTCTATAGTGGGTTTACAGTGAGTGTGTTCTTCATGTGGTTATGTACTCTATAGTGGGTTTACAGTGAGTGTGTTCTTCATGTGGTTATGTACTCTATAGTGGGTTTACAGTGAGTTTGTTCTACATGTGGTTATGTACTCTATAGTGGGTTTACAGTGAGTGTGTTCTTCATGTGGTTATGTACTCTATAGTGGGTTTACAGTGAGTGTGTTCTTCATGTGGTTATGTACTCTATAGTGGGTTTACAGTGAGTGTGTTCTTCATGTGGTTATGTACTCTATAGTGGGTTTACAGTGAGTGTGTTCTTCATGTGGTTATGTACTCTATAGTGGGTTTACAGTGAGTGTGTTCTTCATGTGGTTATGTACTCTAGTGGGTTTACAGTGAGTGTGTTCTTCATGTGGTTATGTACTCTATAGTGGGTTTACAGTGAGTGTGTTCTTCATGTGGATATGTACTCTATAGTGGGTTTACAGTGAGTGTGTTCTTCATGTGGTTATTTACTCTAGTGGGTTTACAGTGAGTGTGTTTTTCATGTTGTTATGTACTCTATAGTGGGTTTACAGTGAGTGTATTCTTCATGTGGTTATGTACTCTATAGTGGGTTTACAGTGAGTGTGTTCTTCATGTGGTTATGTACTCTAGTGGGTTTACAGTGAGTGTGTTCTTCATGTGGTTATGTACTCTATAGTGGGTTTACAGTGAGTGTGTTCTTCATGTGGATATGTACTCTATAGTGGGTTTACAGTGAGTGTGTTCTTCATGTGGTTATTTACTCTAGTGGGTTTACAGTGAGTGTGTTTTTCATGTGGTTATGTACTCTATACTGGGTTTACAGTGAGTGTATTCTTCATGTGGTTATGTACTCTATAGTGGGTTTACAGTGGGTGTGTTCTTCATGTGGTTATGTACTCTATAGTGGGTTTACGGTGAGTGTGTTCTTCATGTGGTTATGTACTCTATAGTGGGTTTACAGTGAGTGTGTTCTTCATGTGGTTATGTACTCTATAGTGGGTTTACGGTGAGTGTGCTCTTCATGTGGTTATGTACTCTATAGTGGGTTTACAGTGAGTGTGTTCTTCATGTGGTTATGTACTCTAGTGGGTTCACAGTGAGTGTGTTCTTCATGTGGTTATGTACTCTATAGTGGGTTTACAGTGGGTGTGTTCTTCATGTGGTTATGTACTCTATAGTGGGTTTACAGTGAGTGTGTTCTTCATGTGGTTATGTACTCTATAGTGGGTTTACAGTGGTTATGTACTCTATAGTGGGTTTACAGTGAGTGTGTTCTTCATGTGGTTATGTACTCTAGTGGGTTTACAGTGAGTGTATTCTTCATGTGGTTATGTACTCTATAGTGGGTTTACAGTGGGTGTGTTCTTCATGTGGTTATGTACTCTATAGTGGGTTTACAGTGGGTGTGCTCTTCATGTGGTTATGTACTCTATAGTGGGTTTACAGTGAGTGTGTTCTTCATGTGGTTATGTACTCTATAGTGGGTTTACAGTGGGTGTGTTCTTCATGTGGTTATGTACTCTATAGTGGGTTTACAGTGGGTGTGCTCTTCATGTGGTTATGTACTCTATAGTGGGTTTACAGTGAGTGTGTTCTTCATGTGGTTATGTACTCTAGTGGGTTTACAGTGAGTGTGTTCTTCATGTGGTTATGTACTCTATAGTGGGTTTACAGTGAGTGTGTTCTTCATGTGGTTATGTACTCTATAGTGGGTTTACAGTGGGTGTGTTCTTCATGTGGTTATGTACTCTATAGTGGGTTTACAGTGAGTGTATTCTTCATGTGGTTATGTACTCTATAGTGGGTTTACAGTGAGTGTGTTCTTCATGTGGTTATGTACTCTATAGTGGGTTTACAGTGAGTGTGTTCTTCATGTGGTTATGTACTCTATAGTGGGTTTACAGTGAGTGTATTCTTCATGTGGTTATGTACTCTATAGTGGGTTTACAGTGAGTGTGTTCTTCATGTGGTTATGTACTCTATAGTGGGTTTACAGTGAGTGTGTTCTTCATGTGGTTATGTACTCTATAGTGGGTTTACAGTGAGCGTATTCTTCATGTGGTTATGTACTCTATAGTGGGTTTACAGTGAGTGCTCTTCATGTGGTTATGTACTCTATAGTGGGTTTACAGTGAGTGTGTTCTTCATGTGGATATGTACTCTATAGTGGGTTTACAGTGAGCGTGTTCTTCATGTGGTTATGTACTCTAGTGGGTTTACAGTGAGTGTGTTCTTCATGTGGTTATGTACTCTATAGTGGCTTTACAGTGAGTGTGTTCTTCATGTGGTTATGTACTCTATAGTGGGTTTACAGTGAGCGTGTTCTTCATGTGGTTATGTACTCTAGTGGGTTTACAATGAGTGTGTTCTTCATGTGGTTATGTACTCTATAGTGGGTTTACAGTGAGTGTGTTCTTCCTGTGGTTATGTACTCTATAGTGGGTTTACAGTTGGTGTGTTATTCATGTGGTTATGTACTCTATAGTGGGTTTACAGTGAGTGTATTCTTCATGTGGTTATGTACTCTAGTGGGTTTACAGTGAGTGTGTTCTTCATGTGGTTATGTACTCTATAGTGGGTTTACAGTGAGTGTGTTCTTCCTGTGGTTATGTACTCTATAGTGGGTTTACAGTTGGTGTGTTATTCATGTGGTTATGTACTCTATAGTGGGTTTACAGTGAGTGTATTCTTCATGTGGTTATGTACTCTAGTGGGTTTACAGTGAGTGTGTTCTTCATGTGGTTATGTACTCTATAGTGGGTTTACAGTGAGTGTATTCTTCATGTGGTTATGTACTCTATAGTGGGTTTACAGTGAGTGTGTTCTTCATGTGGTTATGTACTCTATAGTGGGTTTACAGTGAGTGGGTTCTTCATGTGGTTATGTACTCTATAGTGGGTTTACAGTGAGCGTGTTCTTCATGTGGTTATGTACTCTAGTGGGTTTACAGTGAATGTGTTCTTCATGTGGTTATGTACTCTATAGTGGGTTTACAGTGAGTGTATTCTTCATGTGGTTATGTACTCTAGTGGATTTACAGTGAGTGTATTCTTCATGTGGTTATGTACTCTATAGTGGGTTTACAGTGAGTGTGTTCTTCATGTGGTTATGTACTCTAGTGGGTTTACAGTGAGTGTATTCTTCATGTGGTTATGTACTCTATAGTGGATTTACAGTGAGTGTATTCTTCATGTGGTTATGTACTCTATAGTGGGTTTACAGTGAGTGTGTTCTTCATGTGGTTATGTACTCTATAGTGGGTTTACAGTGAGTGTATTCTTCATGTAGTTATTTACTCTATAGTGGGTTTACAGTGAGTGTGTTCTTCATGTGGTTATGTACTCTATAGTGGGTTTACAGTGAGTGTTCTTCATGTGGTTATGTACTCTATAGTGGGTTTACAGTGAGTGTGTTCTTCATGTGGTCATGTGCTCTATAGTGGGTTTACAGTGAGTGTGTTCTTCATGTGGTTATGTACTCTATAGTGGGTTTACAGTGAGTGTGTTCTTCATGTGGTTATGTACTCTATAGTGGGTTTACAGTGAGTGTGTTCTTCATGTGGTTATGTACTCTATAGTGGGTTTACAGTGAGTGTGTTCTTCATGTGGTTATGTACTTTATAGTGGGTTCACACCTGTTTGCGTAGCTAAGTAAACATGGCAAACGGTTATGTACTTGTAACTTCTGGAAAAACCTATCATCCCTTGACCGCATAGTAAAAATGCTGCAGCAGCATTACTTGTGAGTCCACTTCAGTAAAACTTAGCCAGTATTTATATAATGTTGGAAGCCATCATGAGCTTCAATGCTTTCCTGTCTGCCATTTTAAAGTGTACTTCTGTAGTTCCACTCAACACACACACACACACACACACACGCACACACACGGACGTTGGACCAAAACTAAACATGGATGCAAAGAGCAATATGCCTGTAGGGGGCGCTGTTTCCCAAAAGCTTTCCTTTTAAAATGAGGTTCTAACAGAACACTGATGTTTTCTGTGTCTCAGTGTCTGAAGACGTACACCGGCCACAAGAATGAGAAGTACTGTGTGTTCGCTAACTTCTCTGTCACAGGAGGGAAGGTATGTGTGTGATGGTTGTCATAAAATATACAGTGCATCCGGAAAATATTCACACCCCTTCACTTTCCCCACATTTTGTTATGTTACAGCCTTTTTCCAAATTGGATTAAATTCCTTTTTTTTTTCTCATCAATCTACACAGAATACCCCATAATGACAAAGTGAAAAAGGTTTTGTAGAAATCTTTGCAAATTTATTAAAAATAAAAAACTGAAATATTGCATGTACATAAGTATTCACAGCCTTTACTCAGTGCTTGGTTGAGGCACCCTTGGCAGCGATTACAGCCTCAAGTCTTCTTGGGTATGAAGCTACAAGCTTGGCACACCTATATTTGGGATATTTCTCCCATTCTTCTCTGCAGATCCTCTCGAGCTCTGTAGGGTTAGATGGGGAGCGTCGCTGCACAGCTATTTTCAAGTCTTTCCAGAGCTGTTCAATGGGGTTCAAGTCTGGGCTCTGGCTGGGCCACTCAAGGACATTCACAGACTTGTCCCGAAGCCACTCCTTCGTTGTCTTGGCTGTGTTTCTTAGGGTCATTGTCGTGTTGAAAGGTAAACCTTGGCCCCAGTCTGAGGTCCTGAGCGCTCTGGAGCAGGTTTTCATCAAGGATCTCTCTGTACTTTGCTCCATTCATCTTTCCCTCGATCCTGACTAGTCTCCCAGTTCCTGCCGCTGAAAAACATCCCCACAGCATGATGCTGCCACCACCATGCTTCACTGTAGGGATTGTATTAGCAAGGTGATGAGAGGTGCCTGGTTTCCTCCAGACGTGACGTTTGGCATTCAGGCCGAAGAGTTCAATCTTGGTTTCATCAGACCAGAGAATCTTGTTTCTCATGGTCTGAGAGTCCTTTAGGTGCTTTCTGGCTAACTCCAAGCGGGCTGTCATGTGCCTTTTACTGAGCAGAGGCTTCCGTCTGGCCACTCTACCATAAAGGCCTGATTGGTGGAGTGCTGCAGAGATGGTTGTCCTTCCGGAAGGTTCTCCCATCTCCACAGAGGAACGCTGGAGCTCTGTCAGAGTGATCATCGTGTTCTTGGTCACCTCCCTGACCAAGGCCCTTCTCCCCCAATTGCTCAGTTTGGCTGGGTGGCCAGCTCTAGGAGGAGTCCTGGTGGATCCAAACTTCTTCCATTTATGAATGATGGAGACCGCTGTGCTCTTCGGGACCTTCAAAGCTGTAGGAATTTTTTTGTACCCTTCCCCAGATCTGTGCCTTGTTACAATCCTGTCTCGGAGGTCTACAGACAATTCCTTTGACTTCATGGCTTGGTTTCTGCTCTGATATGCACTGTCAACAGTGGGACCTTATATAGACAGGTGTGTGCCTTTCCAAATCATGTCCAATCAATTTAATTTACTACGGGTGGACTCCAATCAAGATGTAGAGACAACTCAAGGATGATCAGTGGAAACCGGATGAACCTGAGTTCAATTTTGAGTATCATGGCAAACGGTGTGAATACTTATGTACATGCAATATTTCAGTTTTTTATTTTTAATAAATTTACAAAAATTTCTACAAAACCTTTTTCGCTTCGTCATTATGGGGTATTGTATGTAGATTGATGAGAAAAAAAAGGAATTTAATCCATTTTGAATAAGGCTGTAACATAACAAAATGTGGGGAAAGTGAAGGGGTGTGAATACTTTCTGGATGCACTGTATGTATATATATTATGACAACCATTTATTGACAGCTGATGATTGCTTGCCTATGGT
The DNA here is from genome assembly GCF_029633865.1 of Lampris incognitus. NCBI lineage: Eukaryota > Metazoa > Chordata > Actinopteri > Lampriformes > Lampridae > Lampris > Lampris incognitus. The sequence goes on along the minus strand of NC_079211.1, from coordinate 83,750,465 downwards.
ATGAAACAGGCTTGTACTGTCTCATAAAGAATGTACTTGACTCACTGGATTTTATATGTATGTATATATGTGTGTGTGTGTGTGTGTGTACACAACCATTTATTGACAACTGACTATCGATTGCTTATGGCAGGAAACAGGCTTGTACTGTCTCATAAAGAATTTACTTGACTCACTGGATTATATATATATAGTAGAGGTATCCGGTATGCTAGTAGAGGTATCTGGCGTTGCCCGGGGAAAATGTTCTCACCAAAACAACCAACACGTTCTGATCTTTACGATATAAGCGATGATGAAATATAGGATAATTTATGATATGATACATGTGATAAACAGATGTCAAATAAATTAATCTTATTAATGAAAATTATCAAATGTCATAATTTTCAATCCATTCATCAAGCTTCTTTGCCAATGTGTGTATCAATCGCTGCAAATCCACCGCCGGCGCCACTATAAATTGCCACAAAATAAACGCAATTTCGCAAGTAAATTAAATTTTTTTACTTAGTTTTTAAAATATTTTCGAACTGTGCAATCCTTGGAAAGTGCTGATTCTAAAGATACCTTTCTTTTTGTTCTACAATGAGTATTTCTGGAGTTTTAAGTGAATATACAAACATACACTCTCACTTTTTATATAGATGTGTGTGTGTGTATATATATATATATATATATATATATATATATATATATATATATATAAATCGTGTTTATTTCTGGAAACATCAATGGTGTTGATAAAAGTGCTCAACAAATGAGTGGAATATTAAGATGGATGTAGGAAAAAAAGGTTAATACTTTTCAGTACAAGCCTGTTTCGTGCACCACGCACTCATCAGCTGCCAAAGTGATTAATCACATTGGCAGCTGATGATAAAATTAATCTACAACACACTGTGCAAATGTTGAAGGGGTCAGAATACTTTCTGAAGCCACAGGACACTCACTGAGGACTTCATTAGGAACACCTGGACACTTACTTTTAATGCAGTTATCTAATCAGCCAATTGTGTGGCCGGAGTGCAGTGCAAAAAATCATGCTGACATGGATCAGGAGCTTCTGTTAATGTTCACAAAAACTTATCAGAATGGGGAAAAAATGGAGATGTCAGTGCCAGACGGGCTGGTTTTAGTATTTGTGTAACAGCTGATATCTTGGTCTCTAGAGTGTACTCAGAATAGTGTGGGGAAAAAAAATCTAGTGGGGCAGTTCCACTGACGGAAACGTCTAGTTGCTGAGAGAGGTCAACAGGGAATGGCCAGACTGGTTCGAGCTGACAGAAAGTCTACAGTAACTCAGATGAAGACTCTGTACAGTTGTGGTGAACAGACAAGCATCTCAGAATGCACAACACATCGAACCTTGAGGCAGATTGGTTATAACAGCAGTGGACCACTTCAGGTTCACCTATATGAGCTGAGGCTGCAGTGGGCACAGGCTCACCAAAACTGGACAGTTGAAGACTGTAAAAACCTAGCCTGGTCTGATAAATCTTCATCTCTGCTGAGGCACATAGACGGTAAGGTCAGCTTGTGGCACCAACAGCATGAAACAATGGACCCAGCCTGCATTGTGTCGAAGAAAACATCCCCACACCATTGACATCACTGCCACCAGCCTGGTGGCAGTGATGTCAATGGTGTGGGGATGTTTTCTTCGCACACTTTTGGCCCGTTAATACCAATCAATCATTTCTTGAATGCCACAGCCTATTTAAGTATTGTTGCTGACCATGTGCATCCCTTCATGGCCACAGTTTACCCATCTTCTAATGGCTACCATGTCAACAGTTTACCCATCTTCTAATGGCTACCATGCCAACAGTTTACCCATCTTCTAATGGCTACCATGTCAACAGTTTACCCATCTTCTAATGACTACCATGTCAACAGTTTACCCATCTTCTAATGGCTACCATGCCAACAGTGTACCCATCTTCTAATGGCTACCATGTCAACAGTTTACCCATCTTCTAATGGCTACCATGTCAACAGTTTACCCATCTTCTAATGACTACCATATCAACAGTTTACCCATCTTCTAATGGCTACCATGCCAACAGTGTACCCATCTTCTAATGGCTACCATGTCAGCAGTTTACCCATCTTCTAATGGCTACCATGCCAACAGTTTACCCATCTTCTAATGGCTACCATGCCAACAGTTTACCCATCTTCTAATGGCTACCATGTCAGTAGTGTACCCATCTTCTAATGGCTACCATGCCAACAGTGTACCCATCTTCTAATGGCTACCATGTCAGCAGTTTACCCATCTTCTAATGGCTACCATGCCAACAGTTTACCCATCTTCTAATGGCTACCATGCCAACAGTTTACCCATCTTCTAATGGCTACCATGTCAGCAGTTTACCCATCTTCTAATGGCTACCATGCCAACAGTTTACCCATCTTCTAATGGCTACCATGCCAACAGTTTACCCATCTTCTAATGGCTACCATGTCAGTAGTGTACCCATCTTCTAATGGCTACCATGCCAACAGTTTACCCATCTTCTAATGGCTACCATGCCAACAATTTACCCATCTTCTAATGGCTACCATGCCAACAGTTTACCCATCTGCTAATGGCTACCATGTCAACAGTGTACCCATCTTCTAATGGCTACTTCTAATGAAGAACTGAGGCTGTTTTGAGAGCAAAGGCCCTACTGACTATTAGTATAGTGTTCCTAATAAAGTGCTCAATGTGTGTGCGTGTGTTGATTGATTGATTGATTGATTGATTGATAAAACTGCTGACTTGTATGTATTTTGGATGACTTCAGGCTAGTTAACCTTTGACATGTGTTTGTAGTGGATTGTTTCAGGCTCTGAGGACAGCATGGTTTACATCTGGAACCTTCAGACCAAAGAAATTGTTCAGAAACTACAAGGACACACAGGTAGGACATTTAACCACTGACCTTACTGCTCCGACCCAGAAACAACACGTAGCTCCCGACCAGGCTCCCTACATGTCACGGACAACCTGGAAATGTAGAAACTAGTTTTCCATTCATGAAACACCTGAAAAATAATCCAACTTATCAAGTGTCCTGGATTAATGTAGCTGATGCTGCATGTTGTCCAGCTGTACGTCAGCTGAGTTCTGACGTCAGCGTTGAAGTTTGGGCGGTTCTTCCAGTTAGCAGCTAGAAGTCACACGGTCCCTTTAGAGACTGCTGGTGTTTGCTTTGCTGTGGTGTCAAATGTCACGACGCTGAACCCACATGAACCTACCCAAAGTTCAGTGTCTTGTCTAACTCTTGTGATGACATGCTAATTGTTGGAGGAAGGGTTTGTTTGGATGTGCGTCCGTCCATCCAGTGAGGCTACCAGTAGCAGCTGTGTTTCCATTAATTGTCAAGCAAATTATAAGGGAACTTTTGAAATGTCGCAAAAAACAAAATGTGAATAACATGCTTTCCCATCAGCTGGTTTGATGTGAATAAACTAGTCTACGTAAAGCGTAGTTTCATCAGAAGGTGGCGGTGTACGCTATGTTAACATGTGGTAATGAACAGTAGAAGAAGTAGAGGTTGCGAACCTGAAACCAAACCAACATCTTTTATTCGGACAACAATTAAACAATTAAAACAGAAAATGCAGCTTGACTGATTGATTGAACACTAACTAGCGCCTGACGTACTAGCTAACCAGCATGCTTAGCTACGATGAAAAACCCACATTAATATCACATTAATTCAGGGTTGGGCAGTCTTATCCAGAAAGGGCCACTGTGGATAAAGGTTTTTGTTCCAACCAAGCAGTTCCACACCTGATCCCACTAGTCAACCAGCAGAGTCTTTGCTGAGGAACTTGATTAGGAAACACAGGTGTGTAACTGCTTGGTTGGAACAAAGTCCTGCACCCACACCGGTCCTTTCTGGATAAGATTGCCCACCCTTGAATTATATCACAATAACCAGTGAACAACTTTGCATAGAGCTAGCGAACATTTACACATTAATGTCACACAAAAATGTACTCTCAGTAACTGCTACCATGGTGGTTACCCATACACCCCCTTAGATATGACCAGGAGCCATTACGTTGTAAAACACATATATATGATCGAAATGGGCACACTAAACTGCACAAAATAGAACAGCGAAAAGTGCAGGCGGCCATTTGTCTCACTGACTCCCATTACAACTGGCTAACAGTGCTTTAGCCCCATTCATGTATCATGTAACGCCGTCGCCCTCAACGAAAGGAACTGGAGAGAGGTCTTCAGGATGGGAACGTTTTAATTGTTCTCTTGTCAGCTGTTATTGGCCATGTTTCCTGCTGTCTGCAGACGAAGACAAAGAAATGTGCGTTACGGGAATATCCAGGAACACACCGACAGGGCAAACAGCTGATCAGTCACATGAGTTAACTGTTCGTTCATTAGAGCTTATTTCCATTTAGCACATTCATTTTTTCCAGAAAGGCAAAAACCACCTCAAGCAAGCATAAAAACTTTTTTTGTAAAATGTAGGTAGTTTTTTTGTGAAATGTATGTAGTTTTTTTGTGAAATGTAGGTAGTTTTTTTTGTGAAATGTATGTAGTTTTTTGTGATATGTAGGTAGTTTTTTGTGAAATGTGGGTAGTTTTTTGGTGAAATGTGGGTAGTTTTTTGGTGAAATGAAGGTAGTTTTGTGTGAAATGTGGGTAGTTTTTTGGTGAAATGTGGGTAGTTTTTTGGTGAAATGAAGGTAGTTTTGTGTGAAATGTGGGTAGTTTTTTGGTGAAATGAAGGTATTTTTTGTGTGAAATTTATGTTGTTTTTTTGTGAAATGTAGGTAGTTTTTTGGTGAAATGTAGGTAGTTTTTTGTGTGAAATGTATGTAGTTTTTTTTGTGAAATGTAGGTAGTTTTTGTGAAATGTAGGTAGTGTTTTGTGTGAAATGTAGGTAGTGTTTTGTGTGAAATGTGGGTAGTTTCTGTGTGAAATGTGGGTAGTTTTTTGGTGAAATGTGGGTAGTTTTTTGGTGAAATGTAGGTAGTGTTTTGGTGAAATGTAGGTTGTTTTTTGGTGAAATGTGGGTAGTTTTTTGTGAAATGTAGGTTGTTTTTTGGTGAAATGTAGGTCGTTTTTTGGTGAAATGTGGGTAGTTTTTTGTGAAATGTCGGTAGTTTTTTGTGAAATGTAGGTAGTTTTTCTGGTGAAATGTGGGTAATTTTTTGGTGAAATGTAGGTCGTGTTTTGGTGAAATGTATGTAGTGTTGTGGGGAAATGTAGGTAGCTTTTTGGGAAATGTGGGTAGTTTTGGGTGAAATGTAGGTAGTGTTTTGGTGAAATGTAGGTGATGTTTTGGTGAAATGTAGGTAGTTTTTTGGTGAAATGTAGGTAGTGTTTTGGTGAAATGAAGGTAGTTTTGTGTGAAATGTGGGTATTTTTTGTGTGAAATGTAGGTAGTTTTTTGGTGAAATGTAGGTCGTGTTTTGGTGAAATGTAGGTAGTTTTTGTGTGAAATGTGGGTAGTTTTTTTGTTGAAATATGGGTAGTTTTTGTGTGAAATTTATGTAGTTTTTTGTGTGAAATGTATGTAGTTTTTTGGTGAAATGTGGGTAGTTTTTTGTGAAATGTAGGTAGTTTTTTGTGAAATGTAGGTAGTTTTGTGTGAAATGTAGGTCGTTTTTTTAGAAATGTAGGTAGTTTTGTGTGAAATGTAGGTAGTTTTTTGGTGAAATGTAGGTAGTTTTTTTGGTGAAATGTGGGTAGTTTTTTGGTGAAATGAAGGTAGTTTTGTGTGAAATGTGGGTAGTTTTTTGGTGAAATGAAGGTATTTTTTGTGTGAAATTTATGTTGTTTTTTTGTGAAATGTAGGTAGTTTTTTGGTGAAATGTAGGTAGTTTTTTGTGTGAAATGTATGTAGTTTTTTTTGTGAAATGTAGGTAGTTTTTGTGAAATGTAGGTAGTGTTTTGTGTGAAATGTAGGTAGTGTTTTGTGTGAAATGTGGGTAGTTTCTGTGTGAAATGTGGGTAGTTTTTTGGTGAAATGTGGGTAGTTTTTTGGTGAAATGTAGGTAGTGTTTTGGTGAAATGTAGGTTGTTTTTTGGTGAAATGTGGGTAGTTTTTTGTGAAATGTAGGTTGTTTTTTGGTGAAATGTAGGTCGTTTTTTGGTGAAATGTGGGTAGTTTTTTGTGAAATGTCGGTAGTTTTTTGTGAAATGTAGGTAGTTTTTCTGGTGAAATGTGGGTAATTTTTTGGTGAAATGTAGGTCGTGTTTTGGTGAAATGTATGTAGTGTTGTGGGGAAATGTAGGTAGCTTTTTGGGAAATGTGGGTAGTTTTGGGTGAAATGTAGGTAGTGTTTTGGTGAAATGTAGGTGGTGTTTTGGTGAAATGTAGGTAGTTTTTTGGTGAAATGTAGGTAGTGTTTTGGTGAAATGAAGGTAGTTTTGTGTGAAATGTGGGTATTTTTTGTGTGAAATGTAGGTAGTTTTTTGGTGAAATGTAGGTCGTGTTTTGGTGAAATGTAGGTAGTTTTTGTGTGAAATGTGGGTAGTTTTTTTGTTGAAATATGGGTAGTTTTTGTGTGAAATTTATGTAGTTTTTGTGTGAAATGTGGGTAGTTTTTTGGTGAAATGTAGGTATTTTTTTGTGTGAAATTTATGTAGTTTTTTGTGTGAAATGTATGTAGTTTTTTGGTGAAATGTGGGTAGTTTTTTGTGAAATGTAGGTAGTTTTTTGTGAAATGTAGGTAGTTTTGTGTGAAATGTAGGTAGTTTTTTTAGAAATGTAGGTAGTTTTGTGTGAAATGTAGGTAGTTTTTTGGTGAAATGTAGGTAGTTTTTTTGGTGAAATGTGGGTAGTTTTTTGTGAAATGTAGCTAGTTTTTTGTGAAATGTAGGTAGTTTTGTGTGAAATGTAGGTAGTTTTTTGGTGAAATGTAGGTAGTTTTTTGGTGAAATGAAGGTAGCTTTTTGTGAAATGTGGGTAGTTTTTTGTGAAATGTAGGTAGTTTTTTTGTGAAATGTAGGTAGTGTTTTGGTGAAATGTAGGTATTTTGTGTGAAATGTATGTAGTTATTTTGTGAAATGTAGGTAGTTTTTTTTTAAATGTAGGTAGTTTTGTGTGAAATGTAGGTAGTTTTTTGGTGAAATGTAGGTAGTTTTTTGGTGAAATGAAGTTAATTTTGTGTGAAATGTAGGTAGTTTTTTGTGAAATGTAGGTAGTGTTTTTGTGAAATGTAGGTAGTGTTTTTGTGAAATGTAGGTAGTTTTTTGGTGAAATGAAGGTAGTTTTTTGTGAAATGGTGGTAGTTTTTTTGTGAAATGTAGGTAGTGTTTTGGTGAAATGTAGGTATTTTGTGTGAAATGTATGTAGTTATTTTGTGAAATGTAGGTAGTTTTTTTTTAAATGTAGGTAGTTTTGTGTGAAATGTCGGTAGTTTTTTGGTGAAATGTAGGTAGTTTTTTGGTGAAATGAAGTTAATTTTGTGTGAAATGTAGGTAGTTTTGTGAAATGTAAGTAGTGTTTTTGTGAAATGTAGGTAGTTTTTGTGTGAAATGAAGGTAGTTTTGTGTGAAATGTAGGTAGTTTTTTGGTGAAATGAAGTTAGTTTTGTGTGAAATGTGGGTATTTTTTGTGTGAAATGTAGGTAGTTTTTTGTGTGAAATGTAGGTAGTGTTTTGGTGAAATGTAGGTAGTGTGTTGGTGAAATGTAGGTAGTGTTTTGGTGAAATGTAAGTAGACCGCTAGACCGCTAGATAACAGTGTTGTAATCTATCTTCAGCAATTTGATTCTTCCACTCCAACCCAACAACGTAAACTGAGACAGGAAGTAGCATCAGCACAAAGAACACAGGCCTATGAAACCACAAAATATCGCCTTGCTTACAGTATCGCAATATATCGTGATATATTGAACAATACCCCTGTATCGTGATACTGTTGTATCGCCAGATTCTCACCAATACACAGACCAGTACACAGCCCTCGTGTTCATACATGTCTGCCTCCAGTGTCCTGTTGTTGTTCCATTTATATCTTGTTTTTTCTTCTGTGTGAGTCATGTCTGCCAGCGCTACAAGCGCAGTCAGGTTCCTGGTGTGCAGAGGTTCAGCTGACTGTAGAGCGCAGTCAGGTTCCTGGTGTGCAGAGGCTCAGCTGGCTGTAGAGCGCAGTCAGGTTCCTGGTGTGCAGAGGTTCAGCTGACTGTAGAGCGCAGTCAGGTTCCTGGTGTGCAGAGGCACAGCTGGCTGTAGAGCGCAGTCAGGTTCCTGGTGTGCAGAGGCACAGCTGGCTGTAGAGCGCAGTCAGGTTCCTGGTGTGTAGAGGCACAGCTGGCTGTAGAGTGCAGTCAGGTTCCTGGTGTGCAGAGGCTCAGCTGGCTGTAGAGCGCAGTCAGGTTCCTGGTGTGCAGAGGCACAGCTGGCTGTAGAGCGCAGTCAGGTTGCTGGTGTGCAGAGGTTCAGCTGGCTGTAGAGCGCAGTCAGGTTCCTGGTGTGCAGAGGCACAGCTGGCTGTAGAGCGCAGTCAGGTTCCTGGTGTGTAGAGGCACAGCTGGCTGTAGAGTGCAGTCAGGTTGCTGGTGTGCAGAGGCACAGCTGGCTGTAGAGCGCAGTCAGGTTCCTGGTGTGCAGAGGCACAGCTGGCCAGTAAAGCTGATTCTGATCATGTGTGTTTCTCCGTAGATGTGGTCATCTCAACAGCTTGTCATCCTACTGAGAACATCATCGCCTCTGCAGCCCTGGAGAACGACAAGACCATCAAACTGTGGAAGAGTGACTGTTAGGCTGACCGACTGTTAGGCCGACCGACCGACTGACTGACTGTTGGACCGACTGTTAAGACTGACTGACGGTTTGATGAACTGCCAGCTAAAAACACTCATAGCTGGAACCAGCAACCATGGAGCAGGACTGTGTGGTCTCTGAAAACCAAAACAACCAGACTGTTTAAGGCTCTGCGTCTCCTGGTTCACCTCCACCATCCCAGCACCAGAAGCAGCTGTTTGATGGTCTGGTTAGGCATCCTCATCCAAACAGACAATGTATTCCTGACTGGCTGTGACAACACCACACCAGTCTGAAGAGACAAAAGCTGTGCCTTTGGGTTTTTAAAGCCTCGGTATCAGTTGTGAGCAGGTAGTCTTCTTCCTCACGTCTGAGAACTGGGCCGTGAGCTGGTTTAGCTCTTTTTGTTCTAAATGTTTGTTTCATACGACTCCAGTTCAGTTGAGCTCGTTAGAAAGCCCACATTTACCAGTATAGAGACTGACAGTTGTGCCACCTGGTGTTGAGATGGTTTACTGGTAACCAGATATGGACCGTCCCAGACCAAAATGTAGTCTACACTCTATGCCCTACATCCTACATCCTGCATCTTACATCCTCGCTCCTCTCCTTAAACTGTGGCTTTGGGCGCAGTTTGACCTGCAGCGTTGTGCCAGTGACTCTTAGCTAGAAGTTGTCTGACTGGACATGGTCAGTGTGTTCTGTTGTTTGATTGGTCCACATTTTCCATATGATAAACACAATACACATAAGTCCACATTAGCGACGCTCGTCATCATCATCGCCCCCCGGCTCTTCACCTGACTGAGTTAACTAACAGCCATCGGATTATTTGATAAAAGAAATGAACATTGTAATGAGTTTTTCAGTTATGTCATTGAGCTCTTTGTAAATAAACTTTACTGTTTTTGGCTAATAAAGTTGTGTGTGGAAGTTATTTTCTGGAGCAAATCTCAGCTGATTTCGCACACATGGAGGGAGGACCTGCGTGGTCATCATGCAAGCCTACACCAGATTTTAATTTGCTCATCTTTTTCTACAGATCCCAGTAAGCACTTTATATATAGTTTATAAGGGTGGGGATACCTGCAGTCAGTTTATAAGGGTGGGGATACCTGCAGTCAGTTTATAAGGGTGGGGTACCTGCAGTTAGTTTATAAGGGTGGGGTACCTGCAGTCAGTTTATAAGGGTGGGATACCTGCAGTCAGTTTATAAGGGTGGGGTACCTGCAGTCAGTTTATAAGGGTGGGGTACCTGCAGTCAGTTTATAAGGGTGGGGTACCTGCAGTCAGTTTATAAGGGTGGGGATACCTGCAGTCAGTTTATAAGGGTGGGGTACCTGCAGTCAGTTTATAAGGGTGGGGATACCTGCAGTCAGGTGAGACTGAAGAGGTCATTTAGGTGATGAGGGAACGTTTCTCTTAATGAACGCTACGTCCAGATCAACTGATTCAACCTTCTGTGATTTTCAGGTTGTATATTTTAGTATCGCAACACTTCATATTCAACAGTTGTCATTTTGCACATGAGCTGGTTTGTACTTGCTCGTCAGGACATCTTCTTGGATGTGGGCATTTTAACATGACACACACCTGAAACTTCTGTAAAAACAGCTTGATCAGAAGCCAAGTCTCCCTGCGGCCTCATTCAGCTTGACAAGACACAAACATGTCAGCGTTTCGGAGGCAGCGCTCCCCGTCATCCTTAATGTGACAACTTCCATCTTCTGTCGTAACACTACTGATGTCTCAGTATGTCGGATTCACAAATTTGAGGTCAAATCATTTTGAGATGATCCTTCCCCCTCTCCTCCTCCTTCACCCAACATACCTTCTACCGGCACCCTGTTAGCCAACAGTACCGGTAGCGGTCGTTGGTAACCCGGGCCCTGACCGACCCGGTATGGAAATCTGACTTATGATCTGCATATTTGATTTGGCAAAGGTTTTACGCCGGATGCCCTTCCTGGCACAACCCTCCCTATTTATCCGGGCTTGGGATCGGCAGTAAGAATGCACTGGCTTGTGCATCCCCAGTGACTGGGTTTTTGTCAAAATGATGAGTTGTCATCATAAAAATGAGCCACCACTACACTAGACACTAGACTGTACCCATCCACGCCTGCCAGCAAATGTCACATGACAGAACTGCAGAGCTGTTTGCATGTAGCTGAGAAAAACTGACCCATCATTCCTTGTGCAGAAAGTGTGAGGATAATGTCTTAACGCAGTGTTTCTGTGGAGACATCTCCAGCCTACAGTCTTGTAGGTGAACAGGCTTGTGAGAAGATCCAACTTGGAACCTGCTGCTCTACCAGCTAAAACGGCTATCACAGGGCCAGACAGCTCCAACCATTTCACTAACATCACAGATAAAAAGAGCCCAGAAGAAAAGCAGCTTTAATTCAAACAGACTGTAAAACAAGGCTGGTATCAAACATGCCATGAAAAGCAGCATGGATGTGGATCCCAAACTTCAACTCGGAATCTTGTTTGAATCTGTAGAGGAAACAAAAGAATGGAAATTAGCAGCAAGTCCTGAAGATATTTCCTACGTTACATCTGTGAGAACCGAAGCTTACTCACTGTTACAGCACCGCATTTCTACTCCTCAGATTATTAATGTAATCTCAGATTATTAGTGCAATCACAGATTATTAATGCAATCACAGATTATTAATGTAATCACAGATTATTAGTCCAATCACAGATTATTAGTGCAATCACATATTATTAATGTAATCTGATTATTAACATAATCTAGATGATTTTTTTTTTATAAATTTACTTCTGATTTTTCCCTTTTTTCTCCCAATTTAGTGGCCAATTGATCCCTATTTTAATTCAAACACCCACCCTCGTATTGCATGCGTTCGCCAACTGCATCTCTCCGGCCGGCAGTCTCGAAGGAAAGCGTCTCCCCACTTTCGTGACAAGGCGAATCCAAGCCGAACCACTGTTTTTCCGACACACACAGAGACGCATTCACATGACGAACACAAGCCGACTCCGCCCCCCTCCCGAAGACAGCGTTGCCAATGATTGCTGCTTCATCGAGTCCGGCCATAGTCGGATCTGACGAGACCGGGGCGCGAACCCCAGTCCCCAGTGGGCAACTGCATCGACACCAAGCCGATGCTTAGACCGCTACGCCACCGCGGACCATAATCTAGATGATTAGTGTAATCTCATTATTAGTGTAAACTCCGATTATTAATATGATCTCATTATTAGTGTAAACTCATATAATGTGATCTCATTATTAGTGTAAACTCAGATATATAATGTAATCTCAGATTATCAATATAAAACCCCAGCTGTACTTGTGCACCCTTGTCCACTGAAAGAGTTCAATGTGAAGGACTGAGAAGGTGATGTATTTGATCACATCACTGCATCCTCACCCACCTGCTTCTGTCACAGGAGAGGCATGTGTGCAACCGGCTGCAGCGGACACTGTGGAGATGAAGGGAAGCACAACATCATCAAGCCCCTCGCGCGTTCACATTACGTCTTGAGTCCAATGTCCAGTAAAGTTCTCAGTAAAATTAAAACAGCCAGGGAACAGATTATCTACTCAATCGACACACACAAAAGTAAAAATCAACATTTTTACACACCTGCTACTTCTGCTGATAGGTGGTGGGACAGAACAGGTGATCTGTGGGAAAACATGCAACCCCTTATTTCTGACACACAGGTACTGAGCCAACTTTTAAAAATGTCTTATATTAAATAAAGCGGATGGTCTGAGATTAAGGTAATAACAGAAACAATTGGTAAGATTAAGGCGGCAGCATAACTTCTGCTCCTGTGGTCCTCTGTGACAACTCATGTGACACAGCACCTCCCCAGGACACCATCAGTGGTTTCGGAGACCACACGTATGGGCAGCACTGCATCTCCAAACTTCCAGCAGGAGAGAATGGGTAAGGGTCTGACATACAACACCTGACGGGTCACTAACCTGACTTCTGATGTGATGATGTGGGGGTGAGAGAGGGTGTGCAGCCTCAGACTCGGTGAAGCCTAAATGTGTTGTGGTCTTCTGCTTGTTTTGTTGTGATCGTGGTAGAAGCAGAGTGGATAATTAGAACAGACACGGGCTGTGAGGTTTCACACAACTGAGTTCTACACATCCAAACGGAACCACGCCTGCTTCCAGTGCCATGTGCTCACATGAAGAATACAAAGATGGCACATGCAGCCAGAAAAGAATAAAAGAAAAACAGATGTTACATTTAGCACACAGGGTTGTAGCTAAAGCTCTTACTTTAGATGAGATTGTTAGCTCTCTACGGCTACTTACCTTTTCCTTTTTCTTTTTACATGGTGATGCTGGTCACGTGGCTCGATTCCTGGGCTGTTCCAGTGGCGTCTGGACACTGCTTGGCATCCTCCTCATCATATTCTTCATATATGTTATAAGTCCATTATAATTGTGTTATCCTCTTCAGTGTTGTGTAAATTGTGTAAACACAACATCACAGCTCGTAGTGTATCTTAGGAGAGAGATCCTCCTTGTGCTCTCCCTGAGGTTTCTTCCTGTGTTTCTCCCTGTTCAAGGCTTTTAGGGAGTTGTTCATTATCCCACGGATGTTGTGTTGCTGTAAAGCCCCTGCGACGCATGTGTGATACTGGGCTATACAAATGAAACGGACTTGACTACTCAAAGGTCAAATCAATAAAATCCACTAAATGTGAGGAAAAACTACCCGATGATTACATGGCGATATGTTTACACACGTTTGCTTGGTTTACGAGACTACTAGGAAGTAATGCTGTCACTTTGCCAGACGTAACTGTCAACAAGTCAGGTGGTTTCCAGCCCATGTGAGGTGGACAACATAGTACTGTCACGAGAAACACATGCAGGACAGGACAACATAGTACTGTCACGAGAAACACATGCAGGACAGGACAACATATTACTGTCACCAGAAACACATGCAGGACAGGACAACATATTACTGTCACCAGAAACACATGCAGGACAGGACAACATATTACTGTCATGAGAAACACATGCAGGACAGGACAACATATTACTGTCACCAGAAACACATGCAGGACAGGACAACATATTAATGTCACCAGAAACACATGCAGGACAACATATTACTGTCAGGAGAAACACATGCAGGACAGGACAACATATTACTGTCATGAGAAACACATGCAGGACAGGACAACATATTACTGTCATCAGAAACACATGCAGGACAGGACAACATATTACTGTCATCAGAAACACATGCAGGACAGGACAACATATTACTGTCAGGAGAAACACATGCAGGACAGGACAACATATTACTGTCACCAGAAACACATGCGGGAAAGGGCAACATATTACTGTCACCAGAAACACATGCAGGACAGGACAACATATTACTGTCACGAGAAACACATGCAGGACAGGACAACATATTACTGTCAGGAGAAACACATGCAGGACAGGACAACATATTACTGTCAGGAGAAACACATGCAGGACAGGACAACATATTACTGTCACCAGAAACACATGCAGGACAGGACAACATATTACTGTCACGAGGAACACATGCAGGACAGGACAACATATTACTGTCATGAGAAACACATGCAGGACAGGACAACATATTACTGTCAGGAGAAACACATGCAGGACAGGACAACATATTACTGTCAGGAGAAACACATGCAGGACAGGACAACATATTACTGTCAGGAGAAACACATGCAGGACAGGACAACATATTACTGTCAGGAGAAACACATGCAGGACAGGACAACATATTACTGTCAGGAGAAACACATGCAGGACAGGACAACATATTACTGCCAGGAGAAACACATGCAGGACAGGACAACATATTACTGTCAGGAGAAACACATGCAGGACAGGACAACATATTACTGTCATGAGAAACACATGCAAGTCCTTTAGCAAGGCTAAACTCTTCCATCCAACCACGGGCAAAAATATGGCTCTTCTCCTATCTTGCTCAAGTTTTTTAGCAGACAAGAGTTGCATAAGCCTTTCTTCATAATGGTCGAAGGTTTCCGCCGTTTCGTCGAACTGCAGTCCTGTATCTGTACTATACAGTGCCATCGCGTACGTTAGCTGCTAACATGTCTGTGAATGTTCTCATTCATCCAGGTCGTCATGGTTATCCAAAGGAATTGAATCAAGTGCAACTGGACTTGGTATATATCCATGAAGACGTTTCGCCTCTCATCCAAGAGGCTTCCTCAGTTCGTGCCTTTCTGACTAGACCAAGCTAGTCTGACTGGCTGCTGATGAGACTCAGTATTTATCCTCTAGGAGTCGTTGTCAGAGCTATTGATATGCGTGGCTCTTTGTGATCCGATGTTTGGCCGCACTCGTCGCCATCGGAGCTATGGATTTGCATTTGTTTAACAGCGGCTGGCTTCCTTCACCCCTCTTTCAAACCATCTATCTTCCCTGTCCAAAATGTGTACGTTGCTGTCCTCGAAGGAGTGTGTCTTCTCCTTTAGGTGTAGATAGACTGCTGAGTCTTGTCCTGAGGAGTTTGGCCTTCTGTGTTGGGCCATCCGTTTGTGTAGTGGTTGTTTGGTTTCTCCTATGTATAGGTCAGTGCAATCCTCATTGCATTGTACAGCATACACCAGACTGCTTTTCTGGGTGTGTGGTACACGGTCTTTGGGATGAACCAGTCTTTGTCGGAGTGTGTTGCTGGTTTTGAAGTATACCGGGATGCGGTGTTTGTTGAAAATTCTCCTGAGTTTCTCGGGGACCCCAGAAACATAGCAACAGCAACGTACACATTTTGGACAGAGAAGATAGATGGTTTGAAAGTGGGGTGAAGGAAGCCATCTATGCGAAACTGGAAAACCCATCCCTCAACAGAGGAGGAGGTCTGCGACACCACCTATCTCCCACTTACAATGCCGTCCTTTCATCTCCACCCAGGAGACTCAAGAAGCCTAGCCTCCAAGAACAACGGTCGGTCACTAACGGCTCCAACGACTCTCATGACCACTGAACAATGAAGTCGGAACCAACACCCCCAATAGTCCATGGGCCAGACGATATTTCGGTACACTCAAGGTGGCAAAACTTACTTATAATTTTTGAAAGGATCCATGTCTGTAGATGATATTTTGGTATGATAACCATTCCTGAGTGGCAGCTGTATCACAGTTATCAGCTCATGAAGTTAACCACCCGCTAAACTAAATTGCATTTTAGACGCTGGTGCTTATCCTGGTTTAGCCTCATGGTCAGGACATTTTTCAATGATCTATAATATTGTCTTTGGTATCATTTTAAAGGGGACCTTCTTAGCTTTCATTCAAGCCCTGTTGTGGATATTTCTCACAAATATAGAGGTCACTTGAGCTCTTCAACCCGTCAATAACACACATCTTTCTGCAATTTTCGCCTAAACTATATACTTTCTTTTAGCCCTGTGGCATCTAGGAATATCAGGGACACAAAACACAAAAACTGGAATACTCACAGGACTGTAAAGATTCAGGAAATGTATAATATAACCATACTATTTCATTGTGTGAGGTGATTGTGAGCCTTAAATGAGAACTAGACCAAAGCCAGTTAGGTCACAAACTGGTCTCTATACATTTGTTTAAATACACAATCAAAATACATGATAAAAAGGAATACCATAGTGAGGTAATGAACTATTTTAATATTTTAAACAACAATGACATTTACATATACTTAGTCAATGATACATGTAATCCCATATCATTAGTGGGTATATGTAATGGTAATGGGTAGGGTAATGGGAATATGTGAATATGGTTACATTATTGTTATCAAGCTCTGGGTAACCAAGTCCAGAATCAACATCCTGTGCATCAATAGACTACTACCACAGTAATACCATCAGAATCATCACACTGTCATTCATCAAACTGCTCGTTTCTCTCATCATCTGACTCCCCAAGTTCAAAGTCCAGTTCTGGACCATCCTGCTGTTTTTGGTTACTGCAGGTCTGTAACCTGCACATGTCTGTGCATGGAAGTCCATTTGACAGGCACATGCAGCTTGGCATTTTGCATGAATGCACACACTTGCATGTTAGCATTTCCAAGACCACATCTGGTGCAAGTGGGGAGCGCATCCAGTAAATGGCCAGCTTGCCTTCATCGTCTGTCCATCCATACTCAGTAGGGCTTGGCACCACAGGGTTAGCCTGCAGACAGCACTTCCATATTGCTGCCTGATAGTTGGCTCGTTGAACATGCATAAAGAGACAGTCTCTACATGGTGGCAGCTGGCTGGACTCAACCTCTCCCCTTTTGGTGCAGAAGAGCTGGTAACGCAGTTTGTTCACCTCAGCAGTGCTGCTATTAGCAACATACATCCGACAGGTGAACTGCTCAATTTTCTGGAACAGCTCATCACTCACATTCCATGTCTGTCCCAGTTGACTAAAAGTCTCTTGGCAGGAAGTGTGCTTTCTCACTATCTTCAGGGCATTCAGCTTCCCTCGACCAGCGAATGCACTGACAGTGTCGCAGCCTGTGAAGGCATGTAAGCCAATTAGGCTGTCACAGATGCTGTCTCCAAGTGAACTTGCCAGTTTGGTGATGTCGACAAACCGTGTGCGGTTCTGAGTCCCACACTTCCGGTAGATTGGACAGGTGATGTCCTTCTGGAAGCCAAGACAAAGCACCATGACATCAGTGTCCTCAGCTGTGATGATAACTGACTTTGAGCCCGCATTTGCTGCATGCAATGCATGCAGGAGCAGACGGGTGTCAGCTTCTTCATGTGTGGAGTGCAGTTCTGCTGCTTCCTCACACCCATCTTCTGTCAACTTGTAGCAGGTTTCCTCACAGGTCATGTACAACACCTTGCCATGCAGCATAGCTCTGTATCGTGGGAGTTTCCACTCTTCCACCAGAAACTTGATGAGACTGGTCTTGTTGGAGGAACTGCACAGAAATTTTCTCCACTGCTGGACGTGGTGTCCCCCTGCAAGATTCTTGTACTGGAGAGTGATGTCTCCACCCCGGTTCAGTCGTTCAGCATCTTTGATCGAAGTCTGGTGATAGACATCAAAAACAACATCAATCCTCCCACTCTGTGCTCCCTCATGGAGGACCTGGGTCAAGGCTGACTCTGCCACCTGTGCAAAGGTTTTGTTGTTGCCATTCATTTTTTGGACCAGGCTCATCCCATCAATGATGGAAGTAGATGGGATTGGGATGTCTTCTGCAGGAGATACATTCTTTTCAAGCTCTCTGGCAAGTGCAGCCTTGTTTGTTTTTCGTAAGGACCCATCAGCATTTGCCAGTGCCCATGGTAGTGGGCCCAATGGGTAGGCAAGGACATCCTTCAGATTCACCTTCCTGCTTTCAGCCACCAGGATCATGTGACTGAAAAGGTTTCTATCTGCCTTCAGAACCACATCCTGTGCTTTCTTTCCATGAGCTTGTTTTGTGCTGACATTGGAGAATGTTTTCAGACTTTGCTTGGTCATCTTGTCGTGGAATTTCACAGGTGGTGGGTCTGCATCTAACCTTGTTTGCTGGAATGCTTGGTAGGCCTCTTCTCCTTTCTCAAGAGCTCTCAAGAGATCTATGGTCACATCAGGTGGAGCCATGTTGCCAGTGGAGAGGCTAACCAAATCAATCTCATCAGGGGACATAGGATTGAGCCAGTTATTCTCCATAAGGTCCATGAGAGACTGGACATCTGCTTCATCTCTCTTGATCCTTGGACTCTGTAGATCTGGATGAGACCATTTGCACCTGCCTTGACCTGTCAGGTCTCTCAGCTGTCTGAGGTACATGCTTCTGTACTCAGCTGTGAGATAATATTTGGTCACAGCTCCTGGCTTCAAGCTGAATCCCTTTGTCCCTCCAGCTGTTTGGGTGTCTTTGTTCACTGTTTCTTCTATAGCTTGGTCAACAGGGATTCGGCCAAAGGGATTGGTGGAGCCCAGTTGGACTGAGAAGCCTCCTTCCATGAATTCTGTGTACACATCTGGGTGTGTGATGGGCAGCTCAGACATCTGGGCGTAGTAGTAGGGGAGGTAGCGTGCATAATTCATCCTGTCATAAGCAAAGCACCATGGGATCATTGCTCGAATGCTAGCCAAGTGTAGCATCCAGTCTCCCTCTCTGGATGCTCGGATGAGCCCCAACAAGATTTCAACCATGTCCAAATAGGACATCCAGAAGTTCGAGAGGCTGCCGTTTCCACCTCTAAGGAACTCACGGTAGACTTCAAATAGATCCATGATGCGTGTACAAGAGCTGTTCTCGAGGACCTCCTTCAAAGCATGTTGTGAGACTTCTTTCCCAAGGCTGTCAATGGTCTTCAGTGTCTCATTCAGGTGAACCATGTCATTCCTGTGAGTTTCTTCCAACCAGGACAGGAAACCATTCAAGGTCAGTCGCATGAGAGCCTCATACAGGAGCTTATGTAGTCGCACTGCCCTGTTGTACTTGCGGCCATCCATAACACCAGCAATTGAGCCTTCTGCAATCATGCCAGACTCAATGCAGAGGTCTTTGAGTCCAGCATCTTGGAAACGCTTTCCTATTACTGCCAGCAGTGTGCAGATGGTGTGGAATACCCCAAGCCTAACGATGATATCATGGAGCTTGTCATGGTGTTTCCATGTGATCTCGACAGCCTTCGCATACAGGGCTTGGTCAAAGACACAGACAATCTTCCTCAGGCCTAAGCACTGCATGATGCTCAGTGACTGGTTAAGCACCTCGTTGACAGTAGACATTTGTGTCGCTGGAGCATTGATGGTAGGCAGATAGCCTATATTGTCGGGGATGACCGTCATCTCTCCTCGAGTCAGGATGTTGAAGCCTGTCCAGCTGCTGACTGACTGTTCTTCTTGTTGTGACATGCGTGCTAGGACCCAAAGAAGGTTTTTCTCTCTGGCAAGCTTAGTATTGGCTGCAGTATCGGCATCTGACTTTTTGCTTTGTGGTGGCCCTACCCGTTGTCCAGCATTGTAAGTTGGTAACATTGGTGGGGGTCCATCAATGCTTCTCTTCTTTGTTTTGGGAACAGTGGGCATGGGTTGGACAGGAAGTGGGTTGACTGGCTTTGCTTGCACAGCAATCCCATTGACTCTGTGAGATGTTCCCTCACCACTGACAGTTTCTTCAAGACGGTCGATATTGTCCCAGGCTAAAGTTGTGAATATGCCAGGATGGATGTTAGCTGGAAGGGCAATGCCACTCCCTGATGATGAGAGTTTCTGGAGACACAGGGCAGTGTTGATCTCTTCCATCTGTGAATAGGACACACTGTGACCAAGTCGGTTGAGGATGTTTATCAACTCTACATTTCCTGTCAACGATTTGACACTGAATGGCAGAACAATGTGCTTGGAAGGCTTGGTATTTCCACATGTCACTGCATATACTATGTCATGGCCAAATGACTGCAGAAGGCACTGCACTCTCTGGGATGCATGATCAGGATCATTTGAGCCTGTGAGTAGAGAGTACAGGAAGATAATGAGCGACTCTGGAATGGTAGGACATTCTGCTTCTGGTTTGACTTCAGGTGGCCAGGTTTGAGGAACATCTTGACTTTTAATGTCTGCTCTCAATTTGATGGCTGCTTTGGCTATAACATCTTGTGCACTGACACTTTTCAGGGTCTGCAGCTCCCTTTTGAGAGACTGATTTTCTTTGGCAAGTTCCCTCATGGACAAGTTATCGGGATAGAGGAGGAATTTTCCTTTCTCATCAGGGAATATCTGCAAGGCTCTAGCAAACTCACTCTCCAGGTTTCGCCTTATGTGCTTCTTGGTTGATTCCTTGACTTGGGCAATGCCTTGGGAGTTCATTGAAGCTACCAGTCTAGAAGAGAGATCAGTCATTGTCATCACTTGAGGATTGCCAAAAATCTCCATCCTGATGAAGAGGAACAGCTCATTGTATGCCTTATTCACAGCAGCTTCATACTGGGCTGCAGCATCATCATCTTCATTGCTGGCAACCTCTCCTTTGGAAACCTCTTCTTTGGTGTAAAGTCTATAGCATGACCTGTGGTAGTGCCCTTCAGCTGCTACAAGGTCTCTACTCACAATGGCAAGGATACTGCTGTCCCTTTTCTTTGTGGCTGCACTCCTGATCTTTGCATCAGCTCGCAGTTCTCGACACTGCACCAGTACTTCTCTCGTATTCTGTCTCTTGGAATATTTGCTGTTTTTCTGACAAAATATGCACTCTGCATCATAAGTCCTAGATGTACTTGGAGCATGTCGAGCTACTCTCTTAGATTGTTTCTCTTCAGCAGAGACACAACTTTTCTTTTCTTTTGCAAGGAGGCCATCAAGAATTTGCTTCATAGTGAAGATACTGCGACACTTTCTGTGGTAGTAGATTGCTGGAATCTGTCCCTCAGGAATGTCTTTTGCCAGTTTCAAAACTGGTGCATGATTTCGTATCTGAGCTGCCCTGAGCAGAGTTCTCCATGAGTCGACACTTTGTAGTGAAACCAGCTTATCTGTATCATCAGAACAGTGGATAATGCACTCCACCCGTGGGCGCTTTGGTATTGAGTAAAAACTTGCTTGTTCACCAGTGGCCATATTCAGTCAGTTTTCACCTGCCACATACGAACAAATACATGTAACTTAGGTGTATGAACACTACTAAAACAAAGTTTACTTTGCTTCACCAGCGTCATATTACCATTATTTATCTTACATAGCCACAAATAGATACATTACCTAGTTGCTATGCAACAGCTGTATTTTGTCCACATGAGGCCGCTAAAATCAACACAAGATGAAAGTTCCTCGTAGCCACTTTAACTAATCATATTAACATATACATTAAAAGAACATGCTAACATTATGGGAAATTAGCTTACAATCTTCTCCAGAGTGAGACAAGAAGATAGATACCAGTTTCCTCTATATGTGTTTAGTAGAAAGCTATCTGGCTGCACGTTAGCCTAGCTTAGCACAATGAATGGAAGTACACAGTACTGGTTATCCTTGGTTGTTGGCCAACTAAGAACTGTCCCAGAGTTTAAGCTAGGCTAATCAGTACCAGGGGTGTTGAAATGCTATATTTGTAAAAATCTGGGCAAATACACAATCGTGAGAGGCACAGAAACAGGTTTCCTGAAAGAAAAATGAAATAGCTGCTCATTTGGAAAGGTTATCATGTATTATTTTACTTCTGTTAGTGTACCAAATAAAATGGCACCAGTGAAGTTGTGTCACCTTGGGTGATATCGATATCTGGTCTGACCCATGGACTAACTGGCTTTGGTCTAGTTAGTTTCTTAGTAATAATGCCCTTCTAATTTAAGGTTCACAATCACCTCACACAATGAAATAGTATGGGTATATTATACATTTCCTGAATCTTTACAGTCCTGTGAGTATTCCAGTTTTTGTGTTTTGGGTCCCTGATATTCCTAGATGCCACAGGGCTAAAAGAAAGCATATAGTTTAGGCGAACATTGCAGAAAGATGTGTGTTATTGACGGGTTGAAGAGCTCAAGTGACCTCTATATTTGTGAGAAATATCCACAACAGGGCTTGAATGAAAGCTAAGAAGGTCCCCTTTAAAATGATACCAAAGACAATATTATAGAACATTGAAAAATGTCCTGACCATGAGGCTAAACCAGGATATGCACCAGCGTCTAAAATGCAATTTACTTTAGGGGGTGGTTAACTTCATGAGCTGATAACTGTGATACAGCTGCCACTCAGGAATGGTTATCATACCAAAATATCCTCTACAGACATGGATCCTTTCAAAAATTATAAGTAAGTTTTGCCACCTTGAGTGTACCGAAATAGGAAATTTTGGGCTCTGGCCCATGGACTACAACGACCGTCGCTGCTAAACAAATGCAAATCAATAGCTCCGATGGCGACGGGCCCGGCTGGACACCGGAGCACAGGAGAGCCACGCATATCCATAGCTCCGATAACGACGGGTGTTGGTAAACATCGGATCACAAAGAGCCATGGACATCTATAGCTCTGACAACGCCTCCTAGAGGATAAATATCTGAGTCTCATCAGCAGCCAGTCAGACTAGCTTGGTCTAGTCAGAAAGGCAGGAACTGAGGAAGCCTCTTAGATGAGAGGCGACACGTCTTCCCGGATATATACCAAGTCCAGTTGCACTTGATTCACCTCCTTTGGAGAACTGCTAAGCTGCTAGCACCGCTCCAACATTACCGGTCCAGACGGGAGCAACCCACTGCACATCAAAATAAAGAGGAAGATCCCATCCTCGTCGCCAAAACTTGTCGTGTATCTCCAGGGTAACTGTATTATACAACGATCAATTCCTCTTTTATTTGCTAGACCGTAGTAACGTCACAACACGATGCGTTAAGCAGGCAGGAAACACACGAGGAAGGCGCACCGGAGTGGCGCGCCTACATTTATACAACATACACAACAAACAGACATCGAGGGTCAGAGGTCAAACATAAAATACATAGTACTGCAAATAAAAACATTTGCTTTCGTGTGTATCTCCATACACTACAGTGATAACTTGTTGATATCAACCCATTTTTTAACATTCTCAGTTCCCTTTCTACTGTTTTCAACAATTTTTTCATGTCCTCCCCAGAACAACATACTGTAGTGGGAAATGCCTGGGGATGTACTTGGAATGTTGCACTGGGCTCGTGCAGCTAGAGGACCAATCACAGGTTAGCTCGCGCTGTCACAGACGCAACTATATTAGACACCGCGGGAGAGACAAAGCGCCAGAACTGTTTAGTAACCATATCGTAGACTGTCACCTTAGCGTGGGATAGAGCAGGGAAACCTAGCGTATCCTGGGCTAGACAGTAGATACGGTGGCTAGCAGTGGTAGTGTTAGCAGCAGACTGCCTCGGTACCTGTAGCTAGCTGACTACCCCCGAGAGCTTCCCCAGAGAGACTGAGAGAGACATTCACCCGGTCACACCGGAGCCAGAGTACAGAGAGAGAGAGAGACACGCACCCCGGAGAGCAGCCATCCATCTCCCGCCCCGCCTAGAGCTCAGCCGCCCTGTTCCATCACCAGCCCTGGTCCCAAGGTGAGCTTGCTAACCCATTAGCACACGGCTAACTAGCTAACTAGCAGGCTAGCCCTAGCATTGGCGCAGCTATCTAGCTAACGGTGGTGAAGCCCGGTTTGTCGCACCTAAAAGTCCCCGCCTCCATCCATAGTTACCCGGGCTATAGAAAAACCGCGACAAGTGGTGTCAGAAGTGGGATAAAAGGTTGGGATTCGCCATAATCTCAACACCGGAGGATCCTGCCCCGGTCACATGGCGGCATAATTCAGCCTGCACACTGTGAGCTAACCCAGCTAGCAAGAAGCCATTTTGTACTTCTTCGTGAAGTAGAACCCCAACGAAAAAAGTGAATAAGAAACTTCTTTATGAAGTGGAACCCAAACGAAAAAGTGAATAAAAAGACTTATTAGTTTCTCAACGCCATTCACACTGTGAGGATATTGTTTTTCACCGAGTTTCACCCTGAAAGTGCACAAAAGGACGTCCAGTGGCGCTAGCTAATTAGCATTGACATTCTGCAGCATTTCAAAGCAGCATTTAGCAGCTTTTTGGCGGCATCGCTATAGCTAGCTAGCAACTGAGTGAGTCAGCCATTTTGTGAAGCACTGTAATTTCTTCAGTAGTCACGTAAATCAGTGGAAAAATAAAAATGTCACAGGACAAAGAAAATGTAAAAGAACAGTCTGAGTTGAGTCTGGATGGTGCTGGTGTGGGGACAGAAGACCCCGGAGAGCACGCCTGGATGAAGCTCCTCCTGGCGCAGATGGAAACCATGAACCAGACCCAGGTTCAGATGCAACGCCAGATGGAAAACATGGAACGCCAGACCCAGGTTAAGATGCAACGCCAGATAGAGATGCAGATGGAGGCCCTCACAGCGCGTATCGATGGACTAGCGGAAGCGGTGGCTAAGCGATCTCGTCCCCCCACACCTCCCATTCAGCGCACCGATTGGGCCCGTCATCGTTCAGATATCCAAGGTGAGCCTCCCGGTTTGTCGCCCATCGCTCAAGTAGTGAAGCAAGGGGTTTCTCCTAGTAGCCCTCAAAGCGATAGTGGTGTAGGGTCGGCAGGGGCTGTGCTCGGAGAACGAACTAGCAGAACGGTGCAAGACATGAGCCTACTCTCGCAGTTCACCCCGGCCCGGGAGAACCCAGGGGCCAGACAGCGAGATGGCGCTGATCACCTGTTGCCAGCAGCTATGGCCGCAGTGGCTAACTTGAGCGACCGGCGCAACGAGGAGACGCCAGCCAGGCCGAGCAGCAAAGCGGCCCCAGCAGCCCTGCGCTATACAGGAAATGGACCCAGTGAGCCCGCACCACTTACCAGCACTCCGATCGGTCATGGTGGAAAAAATGGAGCGACTGCAGTACCACCCCCCGACGGGATGCAGGGTGGCCAAATGTCCCTGGACAGCAACGGCGGCCGAAACCTGCTGGATGACAGCGTTGGAGGGCAGGCAGGTTCCTCTAGAGGTCAACAGAGCCAGACAGGAGACCTTCAAAGTCGGAGCGGCAACCGAAGCTCACAAGGTCCCGACCGAGGACACGAAAATGACATCAAGCTCCTCGCCACTTTTGATGGTAAGGGCGACTGGGATAGTTTCGTTGGACCATTCGAACGGATGGCGAGAAAGAGGGGCTGGACCGACGAGACCTGTTTGGACGCCTTGTATCTCCGACTGAGGGACAACGCTATGTCTTTTGTCATCGCGCAGCCGGCTCCGATAAAAGATGACTACCACGCGCTCATCACCCAGTTACGCCGCCGCTACGGTAAAGAGCTGCCTGAGGGAACTGCGCGCCGTAAACTCAGCGAGGTTAAGCAGGCCAGAGAGATGACCCTCTATGAGTTTGGCGAGGAAGTGAGGAGACTTGTCACACTGGCATACCCGCAGGTTGGTGTTACACTGCAGGAGGCCTACGCTGCAGAAGCCTTTCTGCGCGGGCTGAAGAACCAAAACATCGCGTATGAAGTCCTGGGGGCAGAACCCAAAACACTAGCTGAAGCAATCAGGAAGGTTGAGGCACGCGAGTATGACTTTAAAGCGACGCTGGGGCGAGAGGTTGAAGGAAAAGGGAGAATCCGGCGAGTAGCATGGGAAGACGAGCGGCGTCGCGATAGCTCTCCAAGTCCTCCGCCGGTAGGAGACAGCATGAGCACCCCCGAGCTCAAGACCCTGGCCAGTGGCATCGACAACATTAACAAGGTGCTCTTAAACATCGAGCGGTACATGGCCAAAGAACAAGTAGGAGTGGAACGGGGAAGGACGCTTGAGCGGGCTACCTACGCGCACACGGGGCAACGCGCGCAGCGGTCCC
The DNA here is from genome assembly GCF_029633865.1 of Lampris incognitus. Classification (NCBI taxonomy): domain Eukaryota; kingdom Metazoa; phylum Chordata; class Actinopteri; order Lampriformes; family Lampridae; genus Lampris; species Lampris incognitus. The sequence continues at coordinate 83,724,374 of NC_079211.1, read as the reverse complement.
CGAGCCCAAGTTCCCGCAGCAAAGGGACCTGTTACCAGTGTGGAGAGGAGGGCCATTTCAAGCGAGAGTGTAACTCACGGTCACCAAGCCCGAGGGCTCCGAGGAAGGTCAGCGAGCAGCCATCAGTCAATCTCGGCCGAGCCTCGGGGAATGGACCCAGTCTCGTCATTCCCATCACCGTGAACAGCCTGCAGCTGAAGTGCATCGTTGACACAGGGGCCGAAGCCACGGTGATGTCCCGAGACACATTCCAACGATTAAATCTGGCCGACCAGCCGAGCGTTGGAATCGCCATTCTGCGTAACGCTGAAGAGGGTAAAGACATGGCTGAAACCCCGAAGTATAGGGTGACCATCCGCTTGGGCCCCAAGACCATCGAATGGGATGTGTTCGTCGCGCCCATCCGCGACCCCTTCCTCCTGGGCCTAGATCTCATGTTGGCCGCTCATGTCACTGTATCCGGGGGAGGCCAGGTCTACGTCGAAGGGGAGCCAGTGGCCACAGTTATCGTGGGTACGTCCGTGGGGGAGTACGGCGTCTCTCGCGTACTGCTGCAGGACTCTTTGACACTATCAGCGGAGAGCGAGCAGGACGTCTGGGGTGTGGTGGAAAGCCCCAAGGCAGGTATCTCCGCCGTCCTGGAGCCTGCTGGCCTCACCGAGGGAGTTTCATCTGGCAGTGTGTTGGTCAACGTTGCCCCACACGTCCCTGTGCGACTGTGTAACCTGATGCCGAAAGAAGTTAGGCTGAAGAAAGGAGCCTGCCTCGGCGTGCTAGTGGAGGCGGAAGAGGAGCTTCAGGCCCCACAAGAGGACGACATGAGCCGAAAAAATGAACCAGCCACAGTCCGACGGATGGAGTCGTCACCAACTATGGGTCTGCCCGACCATCTGTCGTCCCTGTATGAGTCCGCCAGTGAAGGGTTGGATGAGGATCAGCGGAGGGCCCTGCAACAACTCCTGATTGAACACCAGGGCGTGTTCGCGGCCAGTGACGCGGACCTGGGGCGCTTCGATGCGGTCCAGCACCGAATCAACACTAGCGAAGGCCAACCTGTCCGACAACCGGCTCGGCGCACGCCCCTGGGCTTTCAACAAGAAGAGGAGCGGCACCTGAAGAGCATGCTAGAGGCCGGAGTGATTACACCATCCACTTCGGAATGGGCCTCTCCAGTGGTGTTAGTTAGAAAGAAGGACGGAGGTGTGCGGTGGTGCATAGATTATAGAAGACTCAACGACCTGACTCTCAAAGATGCATATCCACTGCCGCGGATCGAAGAGTGTCTGGACACCCTCGAGGGGGCCACTGTATTCTCGACTTTAGATATGCAAAGTGGATATTGGCAGATTGGAGTGCACCCGGATGATCGTGGAAAGACAGCCTTTATAACACGCTATGGGCTGTTCGAGTACACCCGAATGCCCTTCGGGCTGTGCAATGCGCCCGGCACATTTCAACGTGCGATGGAGGTGGTGTTGAGAGGGTTACAGTGGAGACACCTGCTTGTATACCTCGACGACATCATTGTGCTGGGGCGTGGAGTCGAAGAGGGTCTGCAGAGCCTGGGGAAGGTCTTGGAGCGCTTCCGGGCGTACGGTCTCAAACTCAAGCCATCTAAATGCCACCTGCTGCGGAGGGAGGTCCTGTTCTTGGGGCATGTCGTGAGCGGAGACGGAGTCAGCCCGAACCCGGAGCTTGTGAAGTCTGTGAACGACTGGAGGACCCCAAGAAACCTCACTGAGCTCCAGGCTTTTCTCGGCTTGTGTAACTACTACAGACGGTTTGTGCGAGGATTTGCCCATCTGTGCAGCCCCCTCTACGAACTTCAGAAAAAGGGGGAGGAGTTTAAGTGGGGCGACACACAACAAGTAGCCTTCGAGGAGTTAAAGGCAAGACTCACCACGGCACCTCTTCTGGCATACCCCACTCGAGATGGACTGTTTCTGCTCGACACTGACGCGTCCAACACATGCGTCGGAGCTGTCCTGTCACAGATGCAAGCAGGAGAAGAAAAGGTCATAGCCTACGCCAGTGCACATCTGCAAAGCACACAGCAGCGATACTGCGTCACACGCCGAGAGCTTCTGGCTGTAGTCCGCTTCACACGGCAGTTTCGCCACTACCTGTTGGGCTGGTCGTTCATCATCCGGACGGACCATAACAGTTTGATTTGGCTGTTTCGGTTCAAGAGCCCAGAAGGCCAGCTGGCGAGGTGGATCGAGGAGCTGAGCCAGTACGACTTCAAAATCGAACACCGGCCAGGAGTCAAGCACAGCAACGCGGACGCGCTGTCCAGGTCACCCAAACCCGCCTGTGACTGCTATCATGCTGGGGAGAGTCTGGACTCGCTGCCTTGTGGAGGTTGCTCCTACTGTCACCGTGAACACCACCATTGGGCAAGGTTCAGCGACGATGTGGATGATGTGGTCCCGCTAGCGATCCGTCGAACTGACTCGGAAGAGAACACCTCCGGAGCGGCAGAAGAGGGCGTTCCACCATCGGCTCCAGGAGGAGAGGCAGGAGGCCTAACGATGTCACAACCTGTCAATGAACATCAGAATGGTGCTGAAGAGAGTGAACCACCTGCTATCAACTGGTTAGCCCAGTATTCGACCAACGAGCTAGCGGAGCGCCAGAGGGGAGACGCCGTGCTAGCGAAGTTGCACCAGTGGAAGGATGAGGGGAAGCTACCGTCACAGGAGGAGATGGCGCTGGAAGGACCTGCTGCACGGAAGTACTGGTTGGTCTGGACGCAAGTAGAAAGGCGAAATGGAGTCCTGTACTACCGCTGGGACGAAGGAGCTGACACGCCATCCATCCTCCGTCTCATTGTTCCAACAGCGCTCCAAGAAGAGGTCCTACGTTTGTGTCACTGCGCCCTGCTGTCCGGTCACTTGGGCCGTGAGAAGACCTACCATCGAGTTCGCAGAGAGTTCTACTGGGTTGGTCTGACTGACAGTGTGAACCAGTTCGTCCGACGCTGTCCTGAATGTCAGGCGTGTAAATCCTCTGGAAGAACAGGCAGAGCTGCCTTGCAGATGTACCAGGCCGGCGCTCCTATGGACAGGGTTCACATCGACGTGGTTGGACCGCTCCCAGTATCCAAGATGGGGAATCGATACATCCTTGTGATGGTGGACCAGTTCACGCGCTGGGTGGAGGTGGCCCCGATCCCCGAGCAAACTGCAGAGATCACCGCTCAGAAGCTGCTACAGGAGTTCCTCTCCAGGTTTGGAGTACCCCTGGAGATCCACACAGACCAGGGACGCAACTTCGAGAGTGCCCTGTTTCGTGAGCTCTGTGAACTTCTCCAGGTGGCCAAGACCAGAACGACCCCCTACCATCCTGCGTCGAATGGTCAAGTCGAGAGGTTCAACCGAACTCTCCTGCAAATGATCCGCTGTTACGTGGGGAAACACCAGAGCGAGTGGGACCAACACCTCCACCTCCTCGCCGGGGCTTACCGCAGCTCACCCCATGCCTGTACGGGTTACACACCAAACCGGATGATGCTTGGGCGAGAAGTCAACCAGCCGCAAGGACTCACCCTGAGGGTGCAGGAAGCCAACGTTCATCGCACTTCCCCAGCCGAGTACGTTGCTGACCTGGAGGCGAACATGCGGGACACCCACGAAGTGGCGCGCCAGCATCTCCGTGCTGCCCAGCTCAGGAACAAGAAGGACCACGACCTACGTGCTCGACAACGCACATTTCACCCTGGAGATCTAGTGTATGTCCGGGACGACACCAGGAAGAAGGGTCAATCTCCAAAGTTGAAGCCACGGTGGAGAGGTCCCGGCCTCATCACAGAGAAGATGGGAGACGTCTTGTACAGAGTCCAGGAAGGTCGTAAGGAGAGAGTCCTCCACCACGATCGACTGCTACCCTACCTCTCAGACGACGTGCCGGTCTGGATTCAGCGGAGGCGCCATGCTCTGTTGTCTGCTCCAGCACCAGCCATAGGGCCGCAGGAAACACCTGAAGGAGGTCCTCCCGCTGCTGACATGGAGGAGCCGGGGGCGCAGAGAACAGAGGAGTACGAAGGAGTGACAGAGCAGGAGGAGATCGATGAAGACCTTGATCTCCGGCTGGAGGACCTGTTCCACGCAAACGACGATGGAGGACCCAGCACACCAGGCTCCCCGGCTCGGTTCCAGCCGCTCCAACACACTGCTGCCAGCTACTCTTCAGGCGAGTTGACAATCACCCAACGTCGTGGGACAGCAGCCTGTGCTCCGGGCGGGCAGTCCAACGCCCCTGACCCAGAAGGAGACGAAGCCGACGCCGCTGAGTCCCATCTCCCGTACACCACCAGACGGGGCCGGCCAGTCCGGAGGCCCGCCTGGCTCCTAGACTAACTTTGACGGACGTGACTAGTTGACTTGGGGGTTACTAGGCTAGTCACAAGAGTCCAGTATGGATAGCGACCACCCACATTTGTTTGACGCCCTTTGTTCCGGGCCTAGTTCATTTCGCGGGTGTTCTGTCCCGTTTATCGTGTTAGATTAATCAGACTGATCTTTGTAGTCTGTTGTTAATTTATGTTGAAGGGACTCAACAGTGCTGGAGGGGGGCAGTGTAGTGGGAAATGCCTGGGGATGTACTTGGAATGTTGCACTGGGCTCGTGCAGCTAGAGGACCAATCACAGGTTAGCTCGCGCTGTCACAGACGCAACTATATTAGACACCGCGGGAGAGACAAAGCGCCAGAACTGTTTAGTAACCATATCGTAGACTGTCACCTTAGCGTGGGATAGAGCAGGGAAACCTAGCGTATCCTGGGCTAGACAGTAGATACGGTGGCTAGCAGTGGTAGTGTTGGCAGCAGACTGCCTCGGTACCTGTAGCTAGCTGACTACCCCCGAGAGCTTCCCCAGAGAGACTGAGAGAGACATTCACCCGGTCACACCGGAGCCAGAGTACAGAGAGAGAGAGAGACACGCACCCCGGAGAGCAGCCATCCATCTCCCGCCCCGCCTAGAGCTCAGCCGCCCTGTTCCATCACCAGCCCTGGTCCCAAGGTGAGCTTGCTAACCCATTAGCACACGGCTAACTAGCTAACTAGCAGGCTAGCCCTAGCATTGGCGCAGCTATCTAGCTAACGGTGGTGAAGCCCGGTTTGTCGCACCTAAAAGTCCCCGCCTCCATCCATAGTTACCCGGGCTATAGAAAAACCGCGACAATACATTTGTATCATCAGCAACCGTAACACATTTCAACATGCGAGATACCATCGAAATGTCACTTAAATAAAGTATAAACAACCGAGGTCCCAATACTGAACCTTGTGGAACACAAGTTACTCTCCTTAGATGTGATTCAGTGTTTTCAGTGTTCACATTAATCAATTTATTCCTCCATCCATCATCCAAACCGCTTCTCCTGCTCTCAGGGTGGAGGGGATGCTGGAGCCTATCCCAGCAGTCACTGGGCGGCAGGCGGGGAGACACCCTGGACAGGCCGCCAGCCCATCACAGGGCTCAATTTTCACATATTGAAACCTACTATTTAAATACCTTCTTAACCAGCGTTGTGTGACGCCTCTTATACCATAGACCCCTTTTCTGTCTGTAAACATAGTGACGTTTTCCTGTGGGCGGGGCTTAGCTGGAGGAAAACCATTCCCCTCAGAGACATGTAAGGGAAGCCGAGCTATGTATTGAAATCGGCTATGTATTGAAATCTCGGCTGTGTATTGAAATCTCTTAGCCGATAGCTAGCTAAGAGATTTCAATACATTTGCCATTACAGCCAACCAGGATCTTAGAATGTTTGATATTGTGCCTTTTGAAACTTTGAACCTACATGCTATATCTCGGTTACTGAGCCCCGATCTCAGTTTCATAAGGACCACTAATAAAGGATCTTCCAGCATGAGACCTACAGTACACTTCTGCACACTATCTTTTATTTTTGTCATTAACCAAATGAAAATGACTGAAGTTAGCCCAGTGAGAACCCGAAAGTGTGCAGCATTGTTTCTGACCATGGAGAATGAGAAGCATGATTTCTGAAGCTCCTCTTTCAATCCTGCATTCTCCTCTTTGAGTTTGTTAAAGTCTTTTCTCAAGTTGCCATATTCAGTACTGAGTTGGTCATACTTTTGACTAAGACTGTTGTATGCTTCTTGTTGGACCATAGCCCCAGCTTCTTCTTCCTTTTCTTTTCCAGCCTTAGAAAATACAGGGCAAAACAGAGACAAAACGTGAACTTTTGGTGAAGAAGCCTGCACACAGGAATTACACAACCTATGGTAGTATTCACAGCCACAGTTAGAAACCTCAGTTTGACCTAACTAACGTTACCTCTCCAGCTACTCCGCAGGCCTGCCACACTGTTGTCCACAGGAAAACACTGAGGAGATGAAACCTTTGGCTGTTTTTGTCCAAAGAAGCCTCTCCTACAAAAGAAGATGTAACTGAAGCTTGTTGTCAGAGTGTTGGCCTGATTACAACATGTTACTGGTAGCTTAAGCTAATGAAGAGAGTTCACATTGGGAGAGATATCACCCAACGTTATTTCTCCTAGTCCCCACTTTCTGATTAATGTGAGGTGGGCATGACAAACCCTTAGACACATATCCATACCTACAACAGACCAAAGAGGAGACACATGTCCATACCTACAACAGACGAAAGTAGAGACACATATCCATACCTACAACAGTCAAAAGTAAACACATGTCCATGCCTACAACAGACAAAAGTAGAGACACATATCCATACCTACAACAGACAAAAGTAGAGTGTGCATTTTAACTTCTGGAGTGATTCTGAATTGCTGGTTCATCTAGAATAGAGTAAGTATCATCTTTCTTGCTTAACAAGTTGCTACGAGTCTTATTGCAGCTGCCTGAGTATTAGTCCTTTTGTCTATACATCTGCTGCTGGTTCCTAGTGGGATCTTATTCTAGCTGTAGCTGTCTTATTCTATTTACTTACTTGTCTTATTTACTTGATGTAGCTGTAGCTGTTTTTTCACCTAGTGTGGCCTTAAATATTTCTTGTTGCCTAGCTGTTTAGACTTAGTTATCCTTTTTGCTTACAAAATATATTCCTTGGTAACTTGCTGTTTGCAGTTTTAATAGTATTGTGTGAGGTTTGATAGAGTTTTACATAAGTGTCCAGTTTCTGGGCAATAGGCCTATTTTCAGTGTACCTCTTTGGCCAATTGGGTGTTAAGTGGCCAGGGTGTGGCCTGCACTCATGGCAGACAATTAGCAATCAGTGTTCTTTAAATCACTGCTGCTGCTTGGAAGCATCAGGCTAACAAGCCTAGGTTGAATGAAGGCTAGATTGAACAAAGGCAAGCGCAACTTTTTCAAGCCAAGACTTCATCAAGCAAGGACTGCTCTTTTTAGATCCGGTCAGTCATCTGTATTTTGTGTACCTAGTATAGACTATGTGTTTCCTTCGCATTCCTGTCCTTTCCTCTTCCCGGGGCTGGCATAGACGATGGGTCACACCTTGGCGCTGTGACCCTACCAATCTCATCTATCCCACTCTCTCCACTCACGTTGAGCAAGTGGTGACGGGAGGGCTCTGGAATTGCCAGTCTGCGGTGCCGAAAGCTGAGTTTATCTCAGGCTACGCATCCTTGCTCTCCCTCAACTTTCCTGCTCCAACTGAGACCTGGATCATGCCAGAAAACACTACCACACCAGCAGCTCTGTCTGATGTGTACTCTTTTTCTCACACTCCCAGAGCTGGGAGGCGGGGTGGTGGCACTGGCCTTCTAATCTCCCAGAAATGGAAGTACTTTCTCGTTTCCATTCCACAATTTTCTCCACCCTCTTTTGAATTTCATGCTGTTACTGTCTCTTATCCAGTCAAACTCACCATTGTGGTTGTGTACCGCCCACCAGGCCCCCTTGGTGAGTTTCTGGAGGAGCTTGACACACTTGTCTCACACTTCCCTGTTGATGACTCTGCACTTATCCTTCTCGGTGACTTCAACATCCACACTAACAAGCTAGATCCTCTTCTCTCTTTCCTCTCCTCCTTTGACCTTCACCTCTCGCCCTCTCCTCCTACCCACAAGGCCGGCAACCAGCTGGACCTTATCTTTACTAGACACTGTCCTATTTCCAATCTCTCTGTTACTCCCCTCCAGCTCTCTGACCACTATTTAATGTCTTACTCTCTTTCCCTCTCTTCACTTCCCTCAGCCCCTTTCCCTACCCACATGGTTTCCACCTGTAGACACCTCCGCTCTCTCTCCACTGCTGATCTTTCTTCCTCTGTTACCTCTATCCTCCCTACACCTGTATCTTTCTCCTACTCCCTGACACTGCTACTGATCTTCTTCTCTCTACCCTCTCCTCTTCTCTGGACAATCTCTGTCCCCTCACCTCCAGGCCTGCTCGCCCAACTCCACCTGCCGCTTGGCTGACCGACTCAGTACGTACTGACAGACGGAGCCTGAGAGTGGCAGAGCGCAAATGGAGAAAAGGCAAACTCCCAGATGATCTTTTCAACTTCCAATCTCTTCTTTCAACTTTCTCTTCCTCCCTTTCTGCTGCTAAAGCTGCCTTCTATCACTCTAAAATCCTATCCTCTGCCTCTAATCTTAAGAAACTCGGAAACCGTCTCTACACTTCTTCAACCTCTTCCTCCCTTCTCCCTGGTGACTTCGCTAACTTCTTTGACAAGAAGGTAAACGACATCAGATCCTCCTTTTCTCACCACCTGGTTAGTGCTGCTTGCACTATCACACCCTCACTCCCCTCTCCCCCGATGAGTTTCTAAACCTCATCAAATCCAGTCGCCCCACCACATGCCCCCTTGACCCGGTCCCCTCCCCTCTTCTTCAGTCTATAGCACCTGAACTCCTTCCCTATCTAACCCACCTCATCAACATCTCCCTCCAGGCAGGATGTTTTCTATCTGCCTTCAAGACTGCTAGAGTCACCCCCCTTCTCAAGAAACCATCACTTAACCCCTCTGACGTCAAAAACTACAGACCAGTTTTCCTTCTACCCTTTCTATCCAAAACCTTCGAACGTGCTGTCTTTAACCAACTTTCTTTGTACCTCCACCAGAACAACCTCCTGGACCCCAACCAGTCTGGGTTCAAGGTGGGTCACTCAACAGAGACGGCCCTCCTTGCAGTGACAGAATCGCTGCACTCTGCAAGAGTAAACTCTCTCTCCTCTGTCCTGATACTCCTGGACCTGTCAGCTGCATTTGATACAATGAACCACCAGATCCTCCTCTCTACCCTCGAGGGACTGGGTGTCACAGGATCTGCACTCTCAATGTTTGCAACCTACCTGACGGGTCGCTCCTACCAGGTGACATGGAGGGGATCTGTGTCGGAGCCTCGCAGACTGACTACAGGCGTTCCACAGGGTTTGGTTCTGGGTTCTCCCTGTACACGACATCCCTGGGTTCTGTTATTCGCTCGCATGACTTCTCTTGGTGACACACCACCTGAAGTTCAATCTGGACAAAACAGAGCTGATGTTCCTCCCGGGGAAAGGTTGCCCACACTGAGACCTGGCTATCACCATGGACAACACCGTGGTGATGCCGACTTGGACTGTGAGGAATCTGGGTGTGATCCTGGACGGTCAACTGTCGTTTGCTGCAAACATTGCATCGGTTGCTCGCTCCTCCAGATTTCTCCTGTATAACATCAGGAGGATTCGCCCATTCCTCACTGATGAGACGGCACAGGTGCTCATCCAGGCTCTGGTCATCTCCCGGCTGGACTACGGCAACTCCCTCCTTGCTGGCGTCCGCCTTCAGACCTCTGGAGCTTGTTCATAAAGCTGCAGCTCGTCTGGTGTTCAACCACCCTAAGTTCTCCCACACCACTCCCCTTCTCATGTCCCTACACTGGCTCCCAGTAGCTGCTCGCATCCAGTTTAAGACTCTGGTGCTAGCCTACAGGGCAGTGAAAGGAACAGCTCCTTCCTATCTCCAGGCCACGGTCAATCCCTACACCGCTGCCCGACCACTTCGCTCTGCTGCCTCAGGATGCCTGGTTGCCCCACTGCTCAGAGGCCCCTGTTGCCGATCAACCTGGTCAAGGCTCTTTTCTGTCCTGGCCCCACAGTGGTGGAATGAACTCCCCACTGATGTCAGGACAGCGGAGTCGCTGTCCATCTTTCGGCGCAGGTTGAAAACTCACGTCTTCAAGAACTACTACCCTGTTACTTGCTCTTAGTACTTATTGTATTCACTTGTTTAAAAAAAATCGAATTCTTGCACTTTTACTTTAGCACTGGTTTTGCTCTTAGATGCACTTATGACCTCTGATGACTAGTAGTTCTCCTGATCTCCTACGTTAAATGATGCTCTCATTGTAAGTCGCTTTGGATAAAATCGTCGGCTAAATGACTATAATGTAATTTAGAGACACATCCATACCTACAACAGACCAAAGTAGAGACACATATCCATACCTACAACAGACCAAAGTAGAGACACATATGCATACCTACAACAGACCAATGTAGAGACACATATCCATACCTACAACAGACCAAATTAGAGACACATATCCATTTCTACAACAGACCAAAGTAGAGACACATATCCATACCTACAAAAGACCAATGTAGAGACACATATCCATTTCTACAACAGACCAAAGTAGAGACACATATCCATACCTACAACAGACCAACATAGAGACACATATCCATACCTACAACAGACCAAAGTAGAGACAAATATCCATACCTACAACAGACCAACATAGAGACATATATCCATACCTACAACAGACCAAAGTAGAGACACATACCCATACCTACAACAGACCAACATAGAGACACATATCCATACCTACAACAGACCAAAGTAGAGACACATATCCATACCTGCAACAGACCAAAGTAGAGACACATATCCATACCTGCAACAGACCAAAGTAGAGACACATATCCATACCTACAACAGACCAAAGTAGAGACACATATCCATACCTACAACAGACAAAAACAGACACATATCCATACCTACAACAGACCAAGGTAGAGACACATATCCATACCTACAACAGACCAAGGTAGAGACACATATCCATACCTACAACAGACCAAAGTGGAGACACATATCCATACCTACAACAGACCAAAGTGGAGACACATATGCATACCTACAACAGACCAAGGTAGAGACACATATCCATACCTACAACAGACCAAAGTAGAGACACATACCCATACCTACAACAGACCAAAGTAGAGACACTGTTGTGGTTACACCGCCCCGAGCTGCCTCCCCGGCACGTTCAAGCCACTCCCCCAGCTCGGACGTGCCGGAAACATCCGAGCGCTCGGCTCGCGCTCTGAGACGAGCGCTGCACTGCACCAGGTGTTTGCCATCATCCATCAGGCACACCTGTGGCAATCAGGCAGCCTTCTACAAAAAGCCTCCCAGAACGTCTCTCAGGGCTTCGACGTACTGAACCCTGCGGTGAAGTTCTGATAAGCCCTCCAGCGTTCCTTGCATTCTGTTTATTCCCCAGTGTCTTATCTTCGTGTCTCTGTTTCCTCCCAAGACTCTCCCTCCGCGATTTCCACGGCTCCCCGCGTCTCCCTCGTCCCCAGCGACCTTCACGTTTCTCCCCGGACCTCTCCTGCGATCTCCCCCCTTGTCCCTCTACCTGGACCCCTCCTTTCGGACTCGACTTCCCGGATCTCGGACCTGGACTTTCTCAGACAACCCCTCTTGGATCACGGACTGGACTTTCTCGCCAGGTGCACGCACATTTCTTCAACACCTCCTGGTCATTTACATACCGTACCACACATTGGCTAAAAACACTCACACATAGTTATACACGCAAACCACGGGACACCACACATAGTTTATTCACACATCCCACTAACAGAACGCCTTTTTTCACCATACATTTCCCTCCCACAATAAAACCCCCCTTTGTAGACTTAGAAGTCATCTCGTGTCTGTCTGTCTTGGGTTTCGCCACACGGGTCAGGTTCTGGTGCGCGAGCATAACAGAACGTCGAAGCCATTATGGACCCAGGCAAACCCAAGGAGCGGACGGTCCCTGTGACGCCCCTGAGCCCCGTCCCCCTAGAGGCAGTAGTAAGAAGTCACAGTTGCCAACTTGCCTCTCTCTACTCAGAGCTTACTACTGCCTTCACCCGTGTCACCGGAGAGATCAGCGATCTTCAGTCCGGCTCCCAGGCCGCGACGAGCACGTTAGATGCCCTCACCGCGCAGATCGCTGCACTCTCCACAGCGGTCTCCAGGATGAGCGACCACCCTGCCCTGGCCTCGGTCTCTGCCCCCAGCTCGGCCTCCGGTTTCCCCGTTCCTGGTCCTGACGTTCCCCCTCCGAGTCAACCCCCACTGGACCCCCGGTGCGAGCCTAACCTCCCCTGCCCCAAGGCCTTCGGTGGGGAGTTCGAGCTGTGCAGGGGTTTCCTTGGTCAGTGTGAGCTCCTGTTCAAACACCAGCCAGCTAGGTATAGGACAGGAGAGACCAAGGTAGCCCTTGTCATGTCCCTCCTCACCGGCAAAGCCCTCAGCTGGGCCATAGCGGCGGTAGGCCATACCGAGCAGCTCGCCTCGGACTATGGTGCCTTCCGCCGCGAGTTCAATCTGGTGTTCGACCACCCAGCTGACGGGCAGGACGCTGCCGGCCGCCTCCATTCCATCCAACAGGGAGCCAGGTCGGTGGCAGAGTATTCCCTGGAGGTAAGGATACTCGCGGCAGACAGTGGGTGGGATGACACTGCGCTCAAGAGCGCGTACAGGAGGGGGCTGAGCGAGCCCATCAAAGATCTTATCGTTCGGGACCGCCCTGCCTCCTTCAACGAGCTCGTCACCCTCGCCCTCCAGATGGACGAACGGCTGCGGGAGAGGCGCCAGGAACGCGCCCCGCGCGCTGGCCCCTCCCATAGACCAACCCCCGTCCGTCCTACCGGTGCCTTCCCTGGGTCAGCGTCCCGTGGGCTCTCTCCACCCTCACACTCCACCTCGCAACCCTGGGTGGCTTCTGGATCCAGGCCGGAGGAGGAGCCCATGCAGTTGGGTCGGTCACGGCTCCCGCTGGAAGTTAGGGAGCAGAGGATGCATGGCCACCTCTGCCTCTACTGCGGGAGGTCGGGCCACTATATCAAGGCCTGCCCGACTCGCCCAAAAAGACCCGGCTCACTAGTGAGGGGTGTCCTAGTGAGTCTGACGACCCTTCCTCAGCCCCAGCCCAAGAAGGAGCACAACCACCTCTTTCCGGTCACTCTCACCTGGGGTAACCGCTCACTGTCTGTTGGTGCACTCCTGGATTCGGGGGCGGACGAGTGTTTGATGGACACCTCGCTGGCCCGGCAGGCCGGCATTCCACTCGTCCCCCTAGACACACCCCTCACAGCCCAAGCCCTAGATGGACGTTCACTAGGTAAAATCACACACAGCACTGCTTCCCTCACCCTCACTCTTTCGAGTAATCACGTGGAAGCTATCCGTTTCTTGGTTTTGCACGCCCCCACAGCGCCCCTGGTGTTAGGAAGACCGTGGTTGGAACGGCACGATCCCTACATCTCTTGGTCTACTGGGCGGATTTTGGGTTGGAGCGTTGCGTGTCATGCCAATTGCCTTCGCTCCGCCCACTCCCCGTCCAGCGGCCTCAGACCCGTGCCTCCTCCCACGGATCTCACTGGTGTTCCTTCCATTTATCACGATTTAGCCCCTGTATTTAGTAAAGAAAGTGCACTTTCCCTCCCCCCTCACCGTCCCTATGATTGTGCCATAGATCTCTTTCCCGGGGCCGCCCTTCCCACCGGTCGGTTGTATAACCTCTCCGTCCCAGAGAAGGAGGCTATGCGCAATTATATCACAGAGTCCCTGGCCTCAGGAATCATAAGGCCCTCGTCTTCCCCGGTGGCGGCGGGCTTCTTTTTTGTGGCAAAGAAGGAGGGCAGCCTGAGGCCTTGCATAGATTATCGAATGTTAAATAATATCACGGTGAAAAATAAATACCCCCCCCCTTATGAGTTCCACGTTCGAGCCACTCACTCACGCCACGGTGTTCACGAAGCTGGACCTGCGCAGCGCGTACCACCTGGTGCGCATCCGGGAAGGGGATGAATGGAAGACGGCCTTCAACACCCACCTAGGGCATTTCGAGTACCTCGTTATGTCCTTCGGCCTCACCAACGCCCCGGCCGTCTTCCAGGCATTGGTCAACGACGTGCTCCGGGACATGCTGAACACGTTCGCGGTGGTGTACCTGGATGACATACTCGTGTTCTCCAGGACTGAGGAGGAACACCACCAGCATGTCCGCCTGGTCCTCCAACGGCTGCTGGAGAACAGGCTCTTCGTGAAAGCCGAGAAGTGCGTGTTCCACTCCGCCTCCGTGGAGTTCCTTGGCCACATCGTGGAGAAGGGGCTCGTCCGCACTGACCCCAGGAAGACCCGAGCGGTGGAGGAGTGGGCACGGCCCACCAACAGGACGCAACTCCAGCGCTTCCTGGGGTTTGCAAACTTCTACCGGCGCTTCATCAGGGGGTTCAGCCGTGTGGCCGCCCCCCTCACTGCACTCACCTCCAACCTCCGCCCCTTCTCCTGGAACTCGGAGGCGGAAGCCGCCTTCTTGGCCCTGAAGAGGCTGTTCACAACGGCTCCGGTGCTCGCCCACCCGGACCCGTGCAGACAGTTCATCGTGGAGGTGGACGCATCGGACACGGGCATCGGAGCCGTCCTCTCCCAGCGGTCGGAGGAGGACCAGAAGATCCACCCGTGCGCCTTCTTCTCCCGGCGTTTCAGTCCTGCGGAGAAGAATTATGACATCGGCAACAGGGAGTTGCTGGCCGTCCACGCCGCCTTAGAGGAGTGGAGACACTGGCTGGAGGGAGCAGGGCAGCCGTTCATCGTATGGTCCGATCACAAAAACCTGACCTACGTACGGACGGCTAAGAGGCTCAACCCCAGGCAGGCGCGCTGGGCTCTCTTCTTCAGCCGGTTCGACTTCACCCTCACCTACCGCCCGGGCACCAAGAACGTCAGGGCAGACGCCCTCTCCCGTCTGTTTCCCGAGGGGTCCCCTGACGCCCCAGACACCATCCTTCCCCCGGCCCGGGTGGTGGGTGCCGTCACCTGGGCCATCGAATCAGTGGTGAGAAGGGCCCAGCGCGCCCATCCCGACCCAGGCAATGGACCCCGGAACCGGCTATTTGTGCCTCCCTCTGTCCGGCCCCAGGTGCTGGAGTGGGGCCACTCCAGCCATCTTGCCTGCCACCCCGGTGTCTACCGAACGGCGGCCTTCATCCGCAGGGGTTTCTGGTGGCCCACCATGGAGGCAGACACCAGAGAGTTCGTGGCAGCCTGCACCACCTGCGCCCGCAGCAAGGCTCTCCATCGCCCTCCAGCAGGTCTCCTGCGCCCCCTTCCTGTCCCCGGCCGACCTTGGTCCCACATTGCCTTGGACTTTGTAACTGGCCTCCCCGTGTCCCAAGGCAATGACACCCTCCTGACCATTGTCGACCGGTTTTCCAAGGCCGTCCATTTTGTTGCCCTCACCAAACTCCCCTCTGCAGCCGAGACGGCGGACCTTCTCGTCTCCCACGTCGTCCGACCTCATGGGATTCCCCTGGACATTGTCTCTGACCGTGGTCCCCAGTTCACTTCGAAGGTATGGCAGGCCTTCTGTAAGGGGATTGGGGCCACGGTCAGCCTCTCCTCCGGGTATCACCCCCAGACCAATGGGCAGGCAGAGCGGGCCAATCAAGCCCTGGAGGCGGCTTTGCGTTGCGTTACCACCAGCAACCCCGCCTCCTGGAGCAAGTACCTGCCCTGGGTGGAGTACTCGCTCAACTCCATGGAGAGTTCAGCTACCGGTTTGTCCCCCTTCGAGTGTTCCCTGGGCTATCAACCCCCTCTGTTCCCCCATCAGGAGTTGGAGGTAGCGGTCCCGTCCACGAGGGCCCATCTCCGCCGATGCCGGCGCGTTTGGAAGACCGCCCGGGCCGCTATGTTGCAAGCTACAGAGCGGGCCCGGCGCAGCGCCAACCGGCGGAGAGTGCCGGCCCCAGCTTATCGACCTGGCCAGAGGGTATGGCTCCTGGCCCGGGACCTGCCCCTCCCTACCCTCAACCGGAAGCTGGCTCCCCGCTACGTCGGTCCCTACACCATCGACCGCATCGTCAACCCTTCGGCGGTGCGTCTCCATCTCCCTACCTCACTCAAGATCCATCCCGTCTTCCATGTCTCGCGCCTCAAACCGGTAGCCACCAGCCCCCTGTCTCCCCCTGTCCAAGCTCCTCCACCCCCCAGGGTCCTCGACGGTGGTGACATGGTCTGGGATGTCGACCAGCTGCTCGCCGTACGCCGCCGGGGGCGTGGGTACCAATACCTGGTGGACTGGGTTGGCTATGGGCCCGAGGACCGCAGCTGGGTTCCCCGGTCCTACCTGGCCGACCCCGCACTCCTGGAGGAGTTCTATCGGGCCCACCCCAACGCCATCGGACGGTCGCCCGGTGTCTCCCGTAGGAGAGGGGGTCCTGTTGTGGTTACACCGCCCCGAGCTGCCTCCCCGGCACGTTCAAGCCACTCCCCCAGCTCGGACGTGCCGGAAACATCCGAGCGCTCGGCTCGCGCTCTGAGACGAGCGCTGCACTGCACCAGGTGTTTGCCATCATCCATCAGGCACACCTGTGGCAATCAGGCAGCCTTCTACAAAAAGCCTCCCAGAACGTCTCTCAGGGCTTCGACGTACTGAACCCTGCGGTGAAGTTCTGATAAGCCCTCCAGCGTTCCTTGCATTCTGTTTATTCCCCAGTGTCTTATCTTCGTGTCTCTGTTTCCTCCCAAGACTCTCCCTCCGCGATTTCCACGGCTCCCCGCGTCTCCCTCGTCCCCAGCGACCTTCACGTTTCTCCCCGGACCTCTCCTGCGATCTCCCCCCTTGTCCCTCTACCTGGACCCCTCCTTTCGGACTCGACTTCCCAGATCTCGGACCTGGACTTTCTCGGACAACCCCTCTTGGATCACGGACTGGACTTTCTCGCCAGGTGCACGCACATTTCTTCAACACCTCCTGGTCATTTACATACCGCACCACACATTGGCTAAAAACACTCACACATAGTTATACACGCAAACCACGGGACACCACACATAGTTTATTCACACATCCCACTAACAGAACGCCTTTTTTCACCATACATTTCCCTCCCACAATAAAACCCCCCTTTGTAGACTTAGAAGTCATCTCGTGTCTGTCTGTCTTGGGTTTTGCCACACGGGTCAGGTTCTGGTGCGCGAGCATAACAGACACATATCCATACCTACAACAGACCAACGTAGAGACACATATCCATACCTACAACAGACCAAATTAGAGACACATATCCATACCTACAACAGACCAAATTAGAGACACATACCCATACCTACAACAGACCAAGGTAGAGACACATATCCATACCTACAACAGACCAAGGTAGAGACACATATCCATACCTACAACAGACCAAAGTACAGTGTAACGTTACCTTACTTAGCTGATATGATGTGTTGCTCTCCTCAGTCCAGTCCTTCCGTCTCATGGCGTCTAACCACTGCTGTCTCCGGCCTTGTTGCCTGAGGGTGGTAGCTGCCATGCAATAAAACTTCAGGTTTCCTTTATTCCTTCTTCGACTCTCGCCCCCAGAAACACAGCATGAAGACATGCTGGCTAACGTTAGCTAGATGATGCAGGCTGCCGGAGGACGTATTACCGCTTCCGGCTTTGTTTTGCCGCCAGCTGACATCATCATACGTGGCGCCAAAAGGGTCTACAGGGCTCCGCTCCTGCAAGAGTAAGGAATGACGGACTGTGTCAGATGCTTCACGTAAACCAGTAAGCACACCCACAGTGTTTTGCTTCTTATCTACTGCTGTTGCTATATTTTCTACAAAACCCATCAACTGCTAAAGATGTCGATCGATTACTCCTAAACCCATATTGATGGTCCCTTAGCAACTCATATTTGTCAATGAAGCCATCAAGTCTATTTACAAATAATTGTTCAAGTATTTTAGAGAATGGAGGTAGCAAAGCCACGGGTCTGTACTGTGATACAGTATGTTTGTCACCATTGTTATAGACTGGAACCACCTTAGTCATTTTCATTTTATCAGGAAAACACCGGTTAGAAAAGATGTATTACATATACTATAAGTCAATGGTTTGAGGACACAGTCATTTATTAATGACATATCAATAGAATAACCATCAGTGGATGTTTTATTCTTAAACTTTCTAACCACTTCTACCACATCACTCTCACAGACTCCACCCAGGAACACTGAGTTTCTGTTGTCAAATACAAAATCAAAATAAACATGACTGTCTTCATCTGGATGAAGGTTCATTTCCTTTGCCAAATTTGGGCCTACGTTAAAAAAAACCCAAACTCATTGACAATTTTCTCTACATTTTCAATAAATGAATTATCATTTTTTACAAAATATGATGGGAAATTCCTTTTACTACAACTTTTAATCATGTCGTTAAGCACACTCCAGGTAGTCTTAATATTGTATTTATTTTTTTGCAGCAGCTGATTATAGTAGTCTTTTTGTTGTGATCTCGTAATAAATGTTAATCTGTTTTTACATTTTTGTACTTGTCCTCCTTTTCCCTTGTTCGATGTTTAATACAAACCCCAATTCCAATGAAGTTGGGACGTTGTGTAAAACGTGAATAAAAACAGAATACAATGATTTGCAAATCCTTTTCCACCTATATTCAACTGAATACACTACAAAGACAAGATATTTAATGTTCACACTGATCAACTTTATTGTTTTTTTGCAAATATTCACTCATTTTGAATGTGATGCCTGCAACACGTTCCAAAGAAGCTGGGACAGGGGCAACAAAAGACTGGGAAAGTTGAGGAATGCTCAGAAAACACCTGTCTGGAACATTCCACAGGTGAACAGGTTAACTGGGAACAGGTGAGTGTCATGATTGGGTATAAAAGGAGCATCCCCGAAAGGCTCAGTCGTTCACAAGCAAGGATGGGGCGAGGTTCACCACTTTGTGAACAACTGCGTGAGCAAATAGTCCAACTGTTTAAGAACTACGTTTCTCAACGTACAACTGCAAGGAATTTAGGGATTTCATCATCTCCAGTCCATAACATCATCACAAGATTCAGAGAATCCGCAGAAATCTCTGCACGTAAGCGGCAAGGCCCAAAACCAACACTGAATGTCCGTGACCTTTGACCCCTCAGGCGGCACTGCATTAAAAACCGACATCATTGTGTAAAGGATATTACCACGTGGACTCAGGAGCACTTGGGAAAACCATCGTCAGTTAACACAGTTCGTCGCTACATCTACAAGTGCAAGTTAAAACTCTACCATGCAAAGCCAAAGCCAGATATCAACACCACCCAGAAACACCGCCAGCTTCTCTGGGCCCGAGCTCATCTGAGATGGACTGACGCCAAGTGTGGACAAGTGTGCTGTGGTCTGACGAGTCCACATTTCACATTGTTTTTGGAAATCATGGACGTCATGTCCTCCGGGCTAAAGAGGAAGAGGACCATCCAGATTGTTATCAGAGCAAAGTCCAGAAGCCAGCATCTGTGATGGTATGGGGGTGTGTTAGTGCCCATGGCATCATGGGTAACTTGCACATCTGTGAAGGCACCATTAATGCTGAAAGGTACATACAGGTTTTGGAGCAACATATGCTGCCATCCAAGCGACGTCTTTTTCAGGGACGTCCCTGCTTATTTCAGCAAGACAATGCCAAGCCACATTCTGCACGTGTTACACCAGCGGGGCTTCGTAGTGAAAGAGTGCGGGTACTGGACTGGCCTGCTTGCAGTCCAGACCTGTCCCCCATTGAAAATGTGTGGAGCATTATGAAGCGCACAATACGACAACGGAGACCCCGGACTGTTGAGCAACTGAAGTCGTACATCAAGCAAGAATGGGAAAGAATTCCACCTACAAAGCTTCAACAATTAGTGTCCTCAGTTCCCAAACGCTTATTGAGTGTTGTTAAAAGGAAAGGTGGTGTAACACAGCGGTGAACATGCCCCTGTCCCAGCTTCTTTGGAACGTGTTGCAGGCATCACATTCACAATGAGTGAATATTGGCAAAAAACAATAAAGTTTATCAGTTTTAACATTAAATATCTTGTCTTTGTGGTGTATTCAGTTGAATATAGGTGGAAAAGGATTTGCAAATCATTGTGTTCTGTTTTTATTCACGTTTTACACAACGTCCCAACTTCATTGGAATTGGGGCTTGTAATTCCCTATAGAGCATATTTTTCTTTTTGCAAGCTTTCCCCAGCCCCTTGTGAACCAGGGTCTCCCTCTTTAGAGTTTGTCCATCCTCTGTCAGTGGACCATGCGGGTCACACATTGTCAAGAATGTGTCCAAAAATGCATCACGTGATTCATTAGTGTCCTCTACATAAACTTCCTGTCAGTCACGAGTCAGAAGTTCTGCCTTCAGCGCTGTAACTGCCTCTGCTGGTGTCACTCTAGTCACATGGTTAGTGTGTCTATTAACTTGTTACTTTGTAACAGTGGGAAGACACGCAGATGATCACTGACGTCAGTCACTAATAGACCTCTTTTGATCTTTCCATCAGTTGAAATCTATTAAAATGTTGCGAGTCAAAGTTGCATTTTGCTTTGTTGTTGTGGTTTCACCGCCCCGAGCTGCCTCGCCGGCACGCTCGAGCCACTCCCGCGGCTCGGACGCGCCGGAAACATCTCGCTCTAAACATCTAGAGCTGCACCAGGCGTTTCATCAGGCCCACCTGCTGAGCACCAGGCAGCCCCTGCAGAAAGCCCCCCAGAACGCCTCTCCGGGCTTCCACGTCCTGAGCCCTGCGACCCTCCCTCCGCCACTCCCAGCGCCTCCCTCGCTCCTCGTCCCCAGCGACCGTCACGTTTCCCCGGACCCCCTCCGCGTCTCTCTCCCCGCACTCCTGCCTTCCGACTTGACTTCCTGGATCTCGGACCCGGACTTCCTCGGACAACCCCTCGCTCTACGGGCTCGGACTTTGGTAGCCAGGCGCACGCACATCGTCACAACACCCCCACCTGAGATGCCCCTGTTACCACCCCGTGGCAGTTTTGTTTCTTTTCCTGCATTAAAGTTGCCTTGGGGTTTCTCGGTGCTCTGTGTCCGTCTCGGTCTGCGCTTGGGTTTCGCTACACTGGTCTCTGGTCTTCATTCGAGACCCGTAACAGATCTTCTGCTGGGTGTTGCTATGAACGGATCGAAACTCAAACGAAACACAATATTAACAAATTCTCTAGTCTCCATATGACCATTTGATCAACGTTGCAGTCGCTAAGAGCAGAAATGACGTCATCGCCGCAGTCTTCTTACAGTTCCGGATCAGGTGCGTGTTAAACTGATCAGTATGACCCCGCTGCTCCACACATGAAACTAACTAATGCGCGTTGGCGTCTCTCCGCCTGGGTTTCCATGGTTACACCTTCCATCACATTGTCAGTAGCCGGTGTCATGTGACCAGTAAACCTACATTTAAGAGCAGGCGCCGCAGACGAGACAACTGCCCCCCTCCATTTATTCACCCCGCTTTGCCACAACACGTCGTAGCCCTCTAACCCGTGCTGCAGGTCTGTGGGGTAGTGTGTGTCCATGTGAGCCCTTTCACACAACTTTTACACAACTTGCGTCGATGAATGTGACATTTCGCCAGACACAATGAGGTTCATCACAACCCCCCCCCCACGTTCTCATCCTGAGCACGAAAACCAAACACAACACAACACAACGTCCTCCGTGTTGATCAGCTGACTTCCGATCAGCTGTGCTCAGTGTAACGACACCTGATAGGTCGGTGACCGCCTCCGTCAGTATGTTAGCGCGCTATTGGGTCCACTGATCTAGTAGGCCGTCGCGTTCGCCTGACGAACTTTATGAGTTTGGAAAAATACGCAAGAACTTCGAACGCGTGGCAGAACGGAAGCATCTGCGCCGCATTACACATCCGGGTCCTCCCCCAACAAAACAGAACGCGTGGCAGAACAGAAGCATCTGCGCCGCATTACACATCCGGGTCCTCCCCCGACGAAACAGAACGCAAAGAACAGAAGCGTCTGCGCCGCATTACACATCCGGGTCCTCCCCGACGAAACAGAACGCGTGGCAGAACGGAAGCATCTGCGCCGCATTACACATCCGGGTCCTCCCCCAACAAAACAGAACGCGTGGCAGAACAGAAGCATCTGCGCCGCATTACACATCCGGGTCCTCCCCCGACGAAACAGAACGCAAAGAACAGAAGCATCTGTGCCGCATTACACATCCGGGTCCTCCCCCAACAAAACAGAACGCAAAGAACAGAAGCATCTGCGCCGCATTACACATCCGGGTCCTCCCCCAACAAAACAGAACGCAAAGAACAGAAGCATCTGCGCCGCATTACACATCCGGGTCCTCCCCCAACAAAACAGAACGCGTGGCAGAACGGAAGCATCTGTGCCGCATTACACATCCGGGTCCTCCCCCAATGGGGAGCATTATTTTCTAGGACTAAAGCACGCGCGCGGCCTCGGCCCACCGCCTGAGACAGGAGGCGCGAGCTGCATCTCACCTCAACTTGAACCGGGTTGATTCGTCGTCATGACGGGCAGGAAGGCTGTTGAGGTGTATTTGGACCTTCTGTCGCAGCCCTGCCGGGCGGTGCACATTCTGCTCAACTATAATAGAGTCCCGCACAGCGTCCGGACGGTGGCGCTGAGGAGGGGTGAGGACAACCAGGCTAACGCACTAACCTAACGACAACTAAGTATAAACAACCGACCAACTAACCGAACACTAAACGTGGCTAAGCTAAGCTAAGCTAGCGGTCAGTTTGTCCCGTCATGACCTTTGCTCTGGTGAACTTTGACCTGGTTTGTTTCTCATGGAGTTTAAACACACCAAAAACAAGTGCAGAAATGTGCTAATGGTGTATTCTGTGATTTCCTTTCACTGTTTGTGTCGACAGTTTATTCAAAAAGACTGGTGTAAGTGTAGCAGTTTATTCAAAAAGACTGGTGTAAGTGTAGCAGTTTATTTAAAAAAACTGGTTTAAGTGTAGCAGTTTAAGTAAAAAGACTGGTGTAAGTGTAGCAGTTTATTCAAAAAGACTGGTGTAAATGTAGCAGTTTATTTAAAAAGACTGGTGTAAGTGTAGCAGTTTATTTAAAAGACTGGTGTAAGTGTAGCAGTTTATTCTAAAAGACTGGTGTAAGTGTAGCAGTTTAAGTAAAAAGACTGGTGTAAGTGTAGCAGTTTATTTAAAAGACTGGTGTAAGTGTAGCAGTTTATTCTAAAAGACTGGTGTAAGTGTAGCAGTTTATTCTAAAAGACTGGTGTAAGTGTAGCAATTTAAGTAAAAAGACTGGTGTAAGTGTAGCAGTTTATTTTAAAGACTGGTGTAAGTGTAGCAGTTTATTTAAAAGACTGGTGTAAGTGTAGCAGTTTATTCAAAAAGACTGGTGTAAGTGTAGCAGTTTATTTAAAAAGACTGGTGTAAGTGTAGCAGTTTATTTAAAAGACTGGTGTAAGTGTAGCAGTTTATTTAAAAAGACTGGTGTAAGTGTAGCAGTTTAAGTAAAAAGACTGATGTAAGTGTAGCAGTTTAAGTAAAAAGACTGGTGTAAGTTTAGCAGTTTAAGTAAAAAGACTGGTGTAAGTGTAGCAGTTTATTTTAAAAGACTGGTGTAAGTTTAGCAGTTTAATTAAAAAGACTGGTGTAAGTGTAGCAGTTTATTCAAAAAGACATGTAAGTGTAGCAGTTTAATTAAAAAGACTTGTGTAAGTGTAGCAGTTTATTCAAAAAGACTGATGTAAGTGTAGCAGTTTAAGTAAAAAGACTGGTGTAAGTGTAGCAGTTTAAGTAAAAAGACTGGTGTAAGTGTAGCAGTTTATTTAAAAGACTTGTGTAAGTGTAGCAGTTTATTCAAAAAGACTGGTGTAAGTGTAGCAGTTTATTCTAAAAGACTGGTGTAAGTGTAGCAGTTTAATTAAAAAGACTGGTGTAAGTGTAGCAGTTTATTCAAAAAGACTGGTGTAAGTGTAGCAGTTTAATTAAAAAGACTGGTGTAAGTGTAGCAGTTTATTTAAAAGACTGGTGTAAGTGTAGCAGTTTATTTAAAAGACTGGTGTAAGTGTAGCAGTTTATTTAAAAAGACTGGTGTAAGTGTAGCAGTTTAAGTAAAAAGACTGGTGTAAGTGTAACAGTTTATTTAAAAAGACTGGTGTAAGTGTAGCAGCTAAAGTAAAAAGACTGGTGTAAGTGTAGCAGGTTAAGTAAAAAGACTGGTGTAAGTGTAGCAGTTTATTTTAAGACTGGCGTAAGTGTAGCAGTTTATTCAAAAAGACTAGTGTAAGTGTAGCAGTTTATTTTAAAAGGCTGGTGTAAGTGTAGCAGTTTATTTTAAAAGACTGGTGTAAGTGTAGCAGTTTATTTTAAAAGACTGGTGTAAGTGTAGCATTTAAAAGACTGGTGTAAGTGTTGTCAGAGAAGACGTTTCATTGTTGGCGACTCCTCAGCTCTTCACATGTAATGTAAACGTCACGCTCGGGCTGGTCTGAAGGGGATTTAGAGAGGTAGGTGCTGAAACAGCAGCGTGCTCCTGGGTCTCCTTCACCATCAGCACCCAGTCAGATCACCCAGTCACCTCACACGCAGACGACTCCCCTCTTTATAATGATATCAGTCATTCATGTTAATGCGTGTGTCGGTGTGTGTGTGTGCGTGTCGGTGTGTGTGTGTGTATGTGTGTGTGTGTGTGTGTGTGTGTGTGTGTGTAGGTGAGAACAAAACTCCAGAGTTCACTAAGTTGAATCTGATGCAGAAAGTTCCTGTCATGGTGGACAACGGGTTTGTCCTCACTGAGAGGTACGCACTCCCCCTCTCCCCCTCCCTCTCATACACACACACACACACACACACACACACACACACACACACACACACACACACACACTTCAGTGTGTTCTTTCCCTGTTGCAGTGATGCCATCCTAAAGTACCTGGTCTCCAGGTATGACATCCCACAGCACTGGTATCCACGGCAACTGGAGAGGAGAGCCAGGGTGGACGAATACACAGCCTGGCATCACACACACACACGACCACATGCTGCTAAAGTCTTTATACTGGAGGTACGTACACACACACACACACACACACACACACACACACACACACACACACACACACACACACACAGGGTGCCCATGACAGATCGACACGTGACTACCTCTGCTTTAATTTGACATGAAAAGTGAAAGGATGTTGTTACCGTGTTCTTTATTTGTGGCTATTTTGAATGTTCTGGTTCTTTTTGTGAAGGACCAAGTGCTTCATTTATGAAATAGTTATTTTTGTTGTGTGTCTGTCAGGTTCTGCTGCCCCGTATGATGGGATCTCCTCCTGACCCAGTCAAACTGAGTCGGGCTCTGGCTGAACTGGGAGAGACTCTGGACAGACTGGAATCCATGTTCTTAAAGAGACAGCCCTTCCTCTGCGGTGATGACATCACACTGGCAGACCTACTGGCCATCTGTGAGCTCATGCAGGTCAGAGGTTATGCCGGTCAGTCAGCATGTCAGACATTATCTACACACATGGCCCATATGTGTGTGTGTGTGTGTGTCTGTATAGTTTTGTTTGTTATACATATAATTGTGTTATTTTATTGCTGTTGTTGTATTATGTTGCGGATACATTACCTTGTTTTAGTGTTGTTTTACTGTATTTTTGTGTTGTGTTGTATTGTTGTTCTGTTGTACTGAGTGGAAGAGCAGCCAGACCAGCTCTGCCGAGGTAGCAGGTTTCATTTAGCACACACTTTTACCCAGTCATGTGCGTCTGAGAGCTGATACTGCACAAGCAAGCATCTAG
Organism: Lampris incognitus; assembly: GCF_029633865.1. NCBI lineage: Eukaryota > Metazoa > Chordata > Actinopteri > Lampriformes > Lampridae > Lampris > Lampris incognitus. Next base: position 83,698,508 of record NC_079211.1, on the reverse strand, counting down.
GCAGGAGGGAAAATACGACTTAGTGCCACAAATCTGAGTTCGATTCCGACGTGGCTGCTAACAGGCTTCTATGCATAGAGTGCACAGAAGCAGATTTGTTTTAGCCCATCACGTGTCAGAGGTGATGGGGAAAGAGCGGGGTCTTTGGTCTTTGGTCTGTTCTTAAAGATTGAGGTGGACTCTGAAAATCAAACAGACTGTGATAACTCATTCCACCACCGGGGAACTACAGAAGAGAGTCTGGCTAGCAACTTAGGGCAGTGGGACGAGAGCCCAGCAGAAGCTTGGAGACTCAGTCAGGGGGGATGATGAGGTGAGTGAGGCACTGTTAGCTGGCAGCTGCAGACTGACATGGTTTCAACTACACAACAATAAAACAACACAAGTTCTGCTGAGGTTTATTAAACTAGACCCATTAAAGCTACACTGGCCTTGTTTTTCTGCAGGGTTAATACACATTTATATGAAATGCCTACAGAGCAGTTGTGTAGAAGTGGTTACAAGGCGTGCTTTAGCATGGCAGCTCATTTTGACTTGGATGTTGGTTCAGCAAAGTTGGCCCACCGCAGAACATCGATGTTGGCTTTTAAATGAACTTTCTGGTAGTGTTCATCTTTTTATATACCAACTACTTCCACACAACATTGGTCTCAGGAGCAAATGTGTGTATTGATATGCCTTTATTGGAATGCTGTACTACTGTAACTAGCTGCACCAGTGGTTCTCAATCAGGTCCTCTGCTGGTTTTCTATTGTAGCAGCTAGCAGTTGTTCAGGCGTAAAATCTCCTGGCCGGAAGCTGAACAACTGGAGCAACAGATGAATGAACTAGCTGCTGAAATAGAAAACCAACAATGCTGCTGGTGCCTGAGGACCTGATTGAGAACCACTGGTCAAGAAAGGGAGGACTTTCTCAATAACAATAATAATAACAATAATAATCATAATGATAATCTTTAGTTTTATAGCGCTTTTCAAAACAAGAGATTTTTAAGGTGTTTCTCCTCACAGCCAGTTGGGGGCGACAGAGATGTTCTGGAGAACCGACCACAGCTGCAGCAATGGCGCCGCCGCGTCCAATCGGCTCTGGGGGAGTCCTTCGATCAGGCCCATGCCGTCCTCTACGCACTACGTGATCGCAACAAGGCCAAGCTGTGAATCAGCCTTTATCCAGCCAATCAAAGCAGGGCTGAGGTGTGACGTCATGGAGGGCGGGGCAGGTGTCTGGACAGGAAGACACCAGAGTCCTTCTGGTTTAACCTGTTTACACCAAATCTGGAGCGAACCAGCTGGTCTGTCTGAATGAACAGTTGTCTTCGTCTCAGTCATGGGTCTTTTGTGTTCAAGTTGATTTTAAATATTTAAAATATTAATATTAAATATTTTAATATTAATGACAACACCAAGAGTAAATCTGTGATTCTGTAAAATGGAATAAACTGAGCAACTGGTTTCTTCTTGTCAGTCGCAGTAACACAGGTGCTGCAGGCAGACAAGGTTCCGGGTTTGAAAGGAATTCTCTTTATGTGAAGCGAATGATTTTCATTGTTGTGTTATGAAATTATTCAATTCTGAGCGTTAAATCAAAACTGAAATGAAATTCAACATTGCCAGTAAGCAGACCTGAACTGTTTCACCTCGAGTCATCTTAACTGACCAGCATGCGGCAGCAGCAGGGCATTGTGGGAAAGTGTTCGTGGTCTCGGTAGATTGTGGGCTTTCAATCAATAAATATTCTGTTGAGTCAGCCGGTTTTGTGTTTTATACGTAAAAGTGGACTGATGGTCCGGACTGTGAGGTGAGCTCCAGGCCGTCCGGACTGTGAGGTGAGCTCCAGGCCGTCCGGACTGTGAGGTGAGCTCCAGGCCGTCCGGACTGTGAGGTGAGCTCCAGACCGTCCGGACTGTGAGGTGAGCTCCAGACCGTCCGGAGTGTGAGGTGAGCTCCAGACCGTCCGGACTGTGAGGTGAGCTCCAGGCCGTGTCAGTTCTTCACCAGTTTCAGATCTGAGTCACAACAAAACCACCACAGTAAAGTGGAGAGCAGTGAGGATATGCAGCCATTTTTCTAACTTCAACCACTTGAACACCACTGCTAAAAAAAGGCACTTTCGTGGTTTTATGATAAACGATAATGGTTTTATCTTTTTTAACTTATTTTAGCTTTTGGTCTTCATGTGTGTATATCTTGTACTGTGTGTGGTCTTCATGTGTGTATATCTTATACTGTGTGTGGTCTTCATGTGTGTATATCTTGTACTGTGTGTGGTCTTCATGTGTGTATATCTTGTACTGTGTGTGGTCTTCATGTGTGTATATCTTATACTGTGTGTGGTCTTCATGTGTGTATATCTTGTACTGTGTTTGTGTGTGTGCGTGTCTTGCAGTGTCTGGTGAAGCCACAGCCCTCATTTCATTTTTAACATGTGCCTCCTGCACATTGTTTTTAATGACAATAAACTGAATTGAATTTATGATGAATGATAATGTTTTTTTTTTTAATTATTTCTGATTTTTCCCTTTTTCCTCCCAATTTAGCGGCCAATCGATCCCTATTCTAGTTCCAACACCCACCCTCGTACCGCATGCGTTCGCCAGCTGCGTCTCTCCGGCCGGCAGTCTGGAAGGAGTCGCCTCGCCACTTCCGTGACAAGGCGAATCCAGGCTGCCGAATCACTGCTTTTACCCCCCCCCCCCCCCCACACACACTCACACACACAGACGCATTCATGTGACGAACGCAAGCCCCCCCCCCCAAGACAGCGCTGCCAATTATCGCTGCTTCATCGAGTCCGGCCATGGTCGGATCTGACGAGACCGGGGCGCGAACCCCGGTCCCCAGTGGGCAACTGCACCGACACAAAGCCCATGCTTAGACCGCTACACCACCGATAATGGTTCTATAGATGATGGTTTTATGATAAACGATAATGGTTTTATAAAAGATAATGGGGGTTATGATGAATGATAATGGTTTTATAAATGATAGTGGTTTTATGATAATGATTTTATGATACATGACAATGGTTTGATAAAAGATAATGGGGTTATGATGAATGATAATGGTTTTATGATAAATGATAATGGTTTTATAAAAGATAATGGGGTTATGATGAATAATGGTTTTATGATAAATGATAATGGTTTTATAGATGATGGTTTTATGATAAACGATAATGGTTTTATAAAAGATAACGGTTTTATGATAAAAGATAATGGTTTTATAGATGATGGTTTTATGATAAATGATAATGGTTTTTATAAAAGATAATGGTTTTATAGATGATGGTTTTATGATAAATGATAATGGTTTTATAAAAGATAATGGTTTTATAAATGATAGTGGTTTTATGATAAATGATGTTTTATAAATAATGATTTTATGATAAATAATGGTTTTATGATGAATAATGGTTTTATGATAAATGATAATGGCTTTAAGAAATGAAAGAATTGTAAATTCTGGTTGTCAACCAAAAGATCAGCTGAGTCTGTCAAGAACAAAGAAGGAAGAAAGCCACTCTGTCATTGTACGGTTGTCCAGTTACAATGAATGTGTTCTCTGCATGTAACCATCATATTGTGTAGCAGCAGGGAGCAGCAGCAACACCCGGGGAACAACTCCACCTCTTTCTATTGCCTTGCTCAGGGGCACAGTCAGGAGTATTAACCGTAACATGCATGTCTTTTTAATGGTGGGAGGAAACCCAAGCAGACACGGGGAGAAGATGCAAACTCCACACAGAAAGGACCTGGGACGGCCTGGGGTTCGCACCCAGGACCTTCTTGCTGTGAGGCAACAGTGCTAACCACTGGGCCACCGTGCCGCCCAAATCAAATCAAATGACCAGTTTTAATGCATTTGTGTAAAAATGCATCACACGGTGTGATAATGCAGTCTCATGGGATCAGCTGTGAAGGTCTGACTCGTTCCCTCAAGCCTCTGCATGTCCGAGGAAACTCAGAGTCAGTGTCATGATGCGCGGCAGGGCGTCCAATGATCGTAAAAGTAACACAGAGTTGGAACATCAGCTTACATCAGACAGTTTGTTGTGTTACATCGGACTGTTGTGTTAAATCAGACGGTTTGTTGTGTTATTAAAACGTGTTAGACAGTTTGTTGTGTTATTAAAATGTGTTAGACAGTTTGTTGTGTTAAAATGTGTTAAATCAGACAGTTTGTTGTGTTAAAGTCTTTTCATGAATAAAATCCTCAAACAAAACGCAGACTGGTGAGAAACAACATTTATTCAAACAGAACATTTGTTCAGGAACAGAGTATTTGTTCAGGAACAGAACATGTATTCAGGGACAGAATATGTATTCAGGAACAGAACATGTATTCAGGAACAGAGTATTTGTTCAGGAACAGAACATGTATTCAGGAACAGAACATGTATTCAGGAACAGAGTATTTGTTCAGGAACAGAACATGTATTCAGGAACAGAACATGTATTCAGGAACAGCAGTAGGTGTATGTACAGGCACAGGAGTGTTGGAACAGCAGAATCATGAGGGAGGAGAGAAGCCATGATAGCCAACCAGCTGACTGTTTTATGGTCGTCATGACAGCCAACCAGCTGACTGTTTATGGTCGTCATGACAGCCAACCAGCTGACTGTTTATGGTCATCATGACAGCCAACCAGCTGACTGTTTATGGTCGTCATGACAGTCAACCAGCTGACTGTTTATGGTCGTCATGACAGCCAACCAGCTGACTGTTTATGGTCATGACAGCAGAGGATGGCTGGGACTGTTGTTGTCATGGTAATGCTACAGACACACAACAGACCTAAAGTGGCGTGTGATTGGCTCCCCTGTTCTACTCCTGAGCAGTGGGCAGAGTTTGGCTCCTCTTGGCTGGATTCTCCTCCTCCTCTTCCTCCCCCTCTCTGCTCCTCTTCCTCCTGGGGAAGGAACACACCCCCTCCTGCTGGGGCGAGGAGGACCACTCTTCAACTCTGTGTGTGTGTGTGTGTGGAATGTGTGTGCATGTGTGTGTGTGAGTGTGGTGTGGGTTTTGGCGTGTGTGTGTGTGTGTGTGTGCGTGTGTGCGTGCAGTTACCATTGCATCACTAGCAGGTGGAGATGGGTCCATGAGTCTATGAGCCTGGTCTAACATTACAGGGTCCTGGAAGACACACACACACACACACACACACACACACACACACACACACACCATTAGACATTACATGACATGACATTCCAGTCATGTAGCCGACGCTTTTATCCAAAGCGACTTACAATAAGAGCATCATGTACCGCAGGAGATCAGGAGAACTACTAGTCATCAGAGGTCATAAGTGCATCTAAACAAGCATCTAAGAGCAAAACCAGTGCTAAAGTAAAAGCGCAAGAAAGAGATTTTTTTGTTTTTTTTAATGAGTGAATACAATAAGTGCTAAGAGCAAGTAACAGGATAGTAGTTCTTGAAGAGGTGAGTTTTCAACCTGCGCCGAAAGATGGGCAGCGACTCCGCTGTCCTGACATCAGTGGGGAGTTCATTCCACCACTGTGAGGCCAGGACAGAACAGAGCCGTGACCGGGTCGATCGGCAGCAGGGGCCTCTGAGCGACGGGGCAACCAGGCGTCCCGAGGCAGCAGAGCGAAGTGGTGGGGCGGGGGTGTAGGGCTTGACCATGGCCTGGAGGTAGGAAGGAGCTGTTCCTTTCACTGCCCTGTAGGCTAGCACCAGAGTCTTAAACTGGATGCGAGCAGCTACTGGGAGCCAGTGTAGGGACATGAGAAGGGGAGTTGTGTGGGAGAACTTAGGGCGGTTGAACACCAGACGAGCTGCAGCTTTCTGAACAAGCTCCAGAGGTCTGATGGCCGACGCCGGGGTGCCAGCAAGGAGGAAGTTGCCGTAGTCCAGCCGGGAGATGACCAGAGCCTGGATGAACACCTGTGCCGTGTCGTCGGTGAGGAATGGGCGAATCCTCCTGATGTTACAGAGGAGAAATCTGGAGGAGCGAGCAACCGATGCAACGTTTGCAGCAAACGACAGTTGGTCGTCCAGGATCACACCCAGATTCCTCACAGTCCGAGTCGGCGTCACCACGGTGTTGTCAATGGTGACAGCCAGGTCTCGGTGTGGGGAACCTTTCCCCGAAAGGAACATCAGCTCTGTCTTATCCAGATTGAGCTTCAGGTGGTGTGTCGCCGAGAGAAGTCATGCGAGCGAACAACAGAAACCAGGGATGTCATGTACAGGGAGAACCCAGAACCGAACCCTGTGGAACGCCTGTAGTCAGTCTGTGAGGCTCCGACACAGATCCCCTCCATGTTACCTGGTAGGAGCGACCCGTCAGATAGGATGCAAACAGATCCTGTGACACCCAGCCCCTCGAGGGTAGAGAGGAGGATCTGGTGGTTCACTGTGTCGAACGCAGCTGACAGGTCCAGGAGTATCAGGACAGAGGAGAGAGAGTTTGCTCTCACAGAGTGCAGCGATTCTGGCACTGCAAGGAGGGCCATCTCTGTTGAGTGACCCACCCTGAACCCAGACTGGTTGGGGTCTAGGAGGTTGTTCTGGTGGGTGTACAAAGAAAATTGGTTAAAGACAGCACGTTCGAAAGTTTTAGATAGAAAGGGTAGAAGGGAAACCGGTCTGTAGTTTTTGACGTCAGAAGGGTTAAGTGATGGTTTCTTGAGAAGGGGGGTGACTCTAGCAGTCTTGAAGGCAGATGGAAAACATCCTGCCTGGAGGGAGGTGTTGATGAGGTGGGTTACATAGGGAAGGAGTTCAGGTGCTATAGACTGAAGAAGAGGGGGGAGGACCGGGTCAAGGGGGCATGTGGTGGGGCGACTGGATGTGATGAGGTTGAGGACCTCGTCGGGGGAGAGGGGAGCGAGTTGGGATAGGGTGGGACGTGGAGAGGTGAAGGAGGGTGCAGAGGGTGGGATAGTGCAAGCAGCAGTAACCGGGTGGTGAGAAAAGGAGGATCTGATGTCGTTTACCTTCTTGTCAAAGAAGTTAGCGAAGTCATCAGGGAGAAGGGAGGAAGTAGGTGGAGGAGGTGGGGGTTGACAAAGTGTAGAGAAGGTTTCAAAGAGTTTCTTAGGATTAGAGGCAGAGGATAGGATTTTAGAGCGATAGAAGGCAGCCTTAGCAGCAGAAAGGGAGGAGGAGAAAGTAGAAAGAAGAGATTGGAAGTTGAGAAGGTCCTCTGGAAGTTTGTCTTTTCTCCATTTTCGCTCTGCCACTCTCAGGCTCCGTCTGTCAGTACGTAATGAGTCAGACAGCCAAGGGGCAGGTGGAGTTGGGCGTGCAGGCCTGGAGGTGAGGGGACAGAGATTGTCCAGAGAAGAGGAGAGGGTAGAGAGAAGAAGATCAGTAGCAGTATCAGGGGGTAGGAGAGAGAAAGATTCAGGTGTAGGGAAGATAAAGGTAACAGAGGGAGAAAGATCAGAGGTGGAGCAAGAGTGGAGGTGTCTACAGGTGGAAACCATGTGGGTAGGGGGAGGGGCTGAGGGGGGTGAAGAGAGGGAGAGAGAGTAGGACATGAAATAGTGGTCAGAGAGCTGGAGGGGAGTAACAGAGACAGTGTCTAGTCAAGATAAGGTCCAGCTGGTTGTCGGCCTTGTGGGTAGGAGGAGAGGGTGAGAGGTGAAGGTCAAAGGAGGAGGGGAAAGAGAGAAGAGGATCTAGCTTGTCAGTGTGGATGTTGACGTCACCGAGAAGGATAAGTGCAGAGTCATCAACAGGGAAGTGTGAGACAAGTATGTCAAGCTCCTCCAGAAACTCACCAAGGGGGCCTGGTGGGCGGTACACAACCACCATGGTGAGTTTGACTGGATAAGAGACAGTAACAGCATGAAATTCAAAAGAGGGTGGAGAAAATTGTGGAATGGAAACGAGAGAGTATTTCCATTTCAGGGAGATTAGCAGGCCAGTACCACCACCCCGCCTCCCAGCTCTGGGAGTGTGAGTAAAAGAGTACACATCAGACAGAGCTGCGGGTGTGGTAGTGTTTTCTGGCATGATCCAGGTCTCAGTTAGAGCAGGAAAGTTGAGGGAGAGCAAGGATGCATAGCCCGAGATAAACTCAGCTTTCAGCACCGCAGACTGGCAATTCCAGAGCCCTCCCATCACCACTTGCTCAACGTGAGTGGAGAGAGTGGGATAGATAAGATTGGTAGGGTCACAGCGCCTAGGAGTGACCCAACGTCTATGCCAGCCCCGGGAAGAGGAAAGGACAGGAATGCGAAGGAAACACATGGTCTATACTAGGTACACAAAATACAGATGACTGACTGGATCTAAAAAGAGCAGTCCATGCTTGACCAAGTCTTGGCTTGAAAAAGTCACGCTTGCCTTTATTCACTCTAGCATTCGTTCAGCCTAGACCTGTTTACCCTCGGCTTGTTTGCCTGATGCTTCCAAGAAGCAGCAGTGATTTAAAGAACACTGACTGCTAATTGTCTGCCAGGAGTGCAGGCCACACCCTGGCCACTTAACACCCAATTGGCCAAAGAGGTACATTGAAAATAGGCCTATTGCCCAGAAACTGGTCACTTATGTAAAACTCTATCAAACCTCACACAAGACTATTAAAACTGCAAACAGCAAGTTACCAAGGAATATATTTATAAGCTAAAAGGATAACTGAATCAAAACAGCTAGGCAACAAGAAATATTTATGGGCACACTAGGTGAAAAACAGCTACAGCTAGAATAAGACAGCTACAGCTTGAATTGACAGGAAATAATAGCAGTAAACGAGTGTGTGTGTCATACTGTAGTATACAGAACCTGTAGTAATATTAGTGTGTGTACTGCAGTGAATAAGCACTAAGCCATCATATTGTAACATGGTGTGTTGTGTTGACATGGATGTCATTGCATTGTGTCGTGTTTTATCATGTATTGTATTGTGTTGTGTTGTATTGTACTGTGTTGTAATGTACTGTGTTGTATTTTGTTGTGTTGTACTGTGTTGTATTGTCTGTCTGTGTGTCATTCTGTGGATGCTGTGTCGGTCTGATGTGTAGGTCTGTGGATGCTGTGTCGGTCTGATGTGTAGGTCTGTGGATGCTGAGTCGGTCAGTGGATGCTGTGTCGGTCTGTGGATGATGTGTTGGTCTGTGGATGATGTGTCAGTCAGTCTGTGGATGATGTGGTTGTCTGTGGATGATGTGTCAGTCAGTCTGTGGATGATGTGTCAGTCAGTCTGTGGATGCTGTGTCAGTCTGTGGGTGGTGTGCCGGTCTGTGGATGCTGTGTCAGTCTGTGGATGCTGAGTCAGTCTGAGATATGTCATTCTATGGATACTGTGTCTGTGTGTGGATGCTGTGCCTGTTTTTGGATACTGTGTCATTCTATGGATGATGTGTCTGTCTGTGGATGTTGTATCTGTGTGTGGATGCTGTGTCAGTCTATGGATACTGTGTCTGTGTGTGGATGCTGTGTCAGTCTATGGATACTGTGTCTGTGTGTGGATGCTGTGTCAGTCTGTGGATGCTGTGTCCGTCTGTGGATGCTGTGTCGGTCTGTGGATGCTGTGTCAGTCTGTGGATGCTGTGTCTGTCTTTGGATGCTGTGTCAGTCTGTGGATGCTGTGTCCGTCTGTGGATGCTGTGTCGGTCTGTGGATGCTGTGTCAGTCTGTGGATGCTGTGTCAGTCTGTGGATGCTTTGTCTGTGTGTGGATGCTGTGTTAGTCTATGGATACGGTGTCAGTCTGTGGATGCTGTGTTAGTCTATGGATACTGTGTGTGTGTAGATGCTGTGTCAGTCTGTGCATGCTGTGTCTGTCTTTGGATGCTGTGTCAGTCTGTGGGTGATGTGTCTGTCTGTGGATGCTGTGTCAGTCTATGGATACTGTGTGTGTGTAGATGCTGTGTCAGTCTGTGCATGCTGTGTCTGTCTTTGGATGCTGTGTCAGTCTGTGGGTGATGTGTCTGTGTGTGAATGCTGTGTCAGTCTGTGGATGATGTGCCTGTCTTTGGATGCTGTGTCAGTCTATGGATGATGTGTCTGTCTGTGGATGCTGTGTCTGTGTGTGAACACAGTGTCTGTCTGTGGATGCTGTGTCAGTCTGTGGATGCTGTGTCAGTCTGTGGATGATGTGTCTGTCTGTGGATGCTGTGTCAGTCTGTGGATGATGTGTCTGTGTGTGGATGCTGTGTCAGTCTATGGATACTGTGTCTGTGTGTGGATGCTGTGTCCATCTGTGGATGCTGTGTCATTCTGTGGATGCTGTGTCGGTCTGTGGATGCTGTGTCAGTCTGTGGATGATGTGTCAGTCTGTGGATGCTGTGTCTGTGTGTGAACACTGTGTCTGTCTGTGGATGCTGTGTCTGTGTGTGGATGCTGTGTCGGTCTGTGGATGATGTGTCAGTCTGTGGATGATGTGTCTCTCTGTGGATACTGTGTCTGTGTGTGAATGCTGTGTCAGTCTGTGGATGATGTGCCTGTCTTTGGATGCTGTGTCATTCTATGGATGATGTGTCTGTCTGTGGATGTTGTATCTGTGTGTGGATGCTGTGTCAGTCTATGGATACTGTGTCTGTGTGTGGATGCTGTGTCCATCTGTGGATGCTGTGTCATTCTGTGGATGCTGTGTCGGTCTGACGTGTAGGTCTGTGGATGCTGTGTCGGTCTGATGTGTAGGTCTGTGGATGCTGAGTCGGTCAGTGGATGATGTGTCAGTCAGTCTGTGGATGATGTGGTTGTCTGTGGATGATGTGTTGGTCTGTGGATGATGTGTCGGTCTGTGGATGATGTGTTGGTCTGTGGATGATGTGTTGGTCTGTGGATGATGTGGTTGTCTGTGGATGATGTGTCAGTCAGTCTGTGGATGATGTGTCAGTCAGTCTGTGGATGCTGTGTCAGTCTGTGGGTGGTGTGCCGGTCTGTGGATGCTGTGTCAGTCTGTGGATGCTGAGTCAGTCTGAGATATGTCATTCTATGGATACTGTGTCTGTGTGTGGATGCTGTGTCATTCTATGGACGATGTGTCTGTCTGTGGATGTTGTATCTGTGTGTGGATGCTGTGTCTGTGTTTGGATGATGTGTCAGTCTGTGGATGCTTTGTCTGTGTGTGGATGCTGTGTTAGTCTATGGATGCTGTGTCAGTCTATGGATGCTGTGTCTGTCTTTGGATGCTGTGTCAGTCTATGGATACTGTGTGTGTGTGTAGATGCTGTGTCAGTCTGTGCATGCTGTGTCTGTCTTTGGATGCTGTGTCTGTGTGTGGATGCTGTGTCAGTCTTTGGATGCTGTGTCAGTCTATGGATACTGTGTGTGTGTGTAGATGCTGTGTCAGTCTGTGGCTGCTGTGTCGGTCTGTGGATGATGTGTCTGTCTGTGGATGCTGTGTCTGTGTGTGGATGCTGTGTCAGTCTATGGATGCTGTGTCAGTCTATGGATACTGTGTCAGTCTATGGATGCTGTGTCTGTCTTTGGATGCTGTGTCAGTCTATGGATACTGTGTGTGTGTGTAGATGCTGTGTCAGTCTGTGGCTGCTGTGTCGGTCTGTGGATGCTGTGTCTGTGTGTGGATGCTGTGTCAGTCTATGGATGCTGTGTCTGTCTTTGGATGCTGTGTCAGTCTATGGATACTGTGTGTGTGTGTAGATGCTGTGTCAGTCTGTGCATGCTGTGTATGTGTGTGGACGCTGTGTCAGTCTGTGGCTGCTGTGTCGGTCTGTGGATGCTGTGTCTGTGTGTGGATGCTGTGTCAGTCTATGGATACTGTGTCTGTGTGTGGACGCTGTGTCTGTGTGTGGATGCTGTGTCAGTCTATGGATGCTGTGTCAGTCTGTGGATGATGTGTCAGTCTGTGGATGATGTGTCTGTCTGTGGATGCTGTGTCTGTGTGTGAACACTGTGTCTGTCTGTGGATGCTGTGTCGGTCTGTGGATGATGTGTCAGTCTGTGGATGCTGTGTCTCTCTGTGGATACTGTGTCTGTGTGTGAATGCTGTGTCAGTCTGTGGATGCTGCGTCTGTGTGTGGAAGATGTGTCAGTCTGTGGATGTTGTATATGTGTGTGGATGCTGTGTCAGTCTATGGATGCTGTGCCTGTGTGTGGATGATGTGTCAGTCTGTGGATGCTGTGTCAGTCTATGGATACTGTGTCTGTGTGTGGACGCTGTGTCTGTGTGTGGATGCTGTGTCAGTCTATGGATGCTGTGTCTGTCTTTGGATGCTGTGTCGGTCTGTGGATGATGTGTCAGTCTGTGGATGCTGTGTCTCTCTGTGGATACTGTGTCTGTGTGTGAATGCTGTGTCAGTCTGTGGATGCTGCGTCTGTGTGTGGAAGATGTGTCAGTCTGTGGATGTTGTATATGTGTGTGGATGCTGTGTCAGTCTATGGATACTGTGTCTGTGTGTGGACGCTGTGTGAGTCTATGGATACTGTGTCAGTCTATGGATGCTGTGTCTGTCTTTGGATGCTGTGTCAGTCTGTGGATGATGTGTCAGTCTGTGGATGATGTGTCTGTGTGTGGATGCTGTGTCGGTCTGTGGATGATGTGTCAGTCTGTGGATGCTGTGTCTCTCTGTGGATACTGTGTCTGTGTGTGAATGCTGTGTCAGTCTGTGGATGCTGCGTCTGTGTGTGGAAGATGTGTCAGTCTGTGGATGTTGTATATGTGTGTGGATGCTGTGTCAGTCTATGGATGCTGTGCCTGTGTGTGGATGATGTGTCAGTCTGTGGATGCTGTGTCAGTCTATGGATACTGTGTCTGTGTGTGGACGCTGTGTCTGTGTGTGGATGCTGTGTCAGTCTATGGATGCTGTGTCTGTCTGTGGATGATGTGTCAGTCTGTGGATGATGTGTCTGTCTGTGGATGCTGTGTCTGTGTGTGAACACTGTGTCTGTCTGTGGATGCTGTGTCTGTGTGTGGATGCTGTGTCGGTCTGTGGATGATGTGTCAGTCTGTGGATGCTGTGTCTCTCTGTGGATACTGTGTCTGTGTGTGAATGCTGTGTCAGTCTGTGGATGCTGCGTCTGTGTGTGGAAGATGTGTCAGTCTGTGGATGTTGTATATGTGTGTGGATGCTGTGTCAGTCTATGGATGCTGTGCCTGTGTGTGGATGATGTGTCAGTCTGTGGATGCTGTGTCAGTCTATGGATACTGTGTCTGTGTGTGGACGCTGTGTCTGTGTGTGGATGCTGTGTCAGTCTATGGATGCTGTGTCTGTCTTTGGATGCTGTGTCGGTCTGTGGATGATGTGTCAGTCTGTGGATGCTGTGTCTCTCTGTGGATACTGTGTCTGTGTGTGAATGCTGTGTCAGTCTGTGGATGCTGCGTCTGTGTGTGGAAGATGTGTCAGTCTGTGGATGTTGTATATGTGTGTGGATGCTGTGTCAGTCTATGGATACTGTGTCTGTGTGTGGATGTTGTATCTGTGTGTGGATGCTGTGTGAGTCTATGGATACTGTGTCTGTCTGTGGCTGCTGTGTCGGTCTGTGGATGCTGTGTCTGTCTGTAGATGCTGTGTCTGTGTGTGGATGCTGTGTCAGTCTGTGGATGCTGTGTCTGTCTTTGGATGCTGTGTCAGTCTGTGGATGATGTGTCTGTCTGTGGATGCTTTGTCTGTGTGTGGATGCTTTGTCTGTGTGTGGACGCTGTGTCTGTCTGTAGATGTTGGTCTGTATGTGGATGCTGTGTCTGTCTTTGGATGCTGTGTCAGTCTATGGATACTGTGTGTGTGTGTAGATGCTGTGTCAGTCTATGGATACTGTGTCTGTGTGTGGATGCTGTGTCAGTCTGTGGATACTGTGTCTGTGTGTGGATGCTGTGTCAGTCTGTGGATGCTTTGTCTGGAAGATGTGTCAGTCTGTGGATGTTGTATACGTGTGTGGATGCTGTGTCAGTCTATGGATGCTGTGCCTGTGTGTGGATGATGTGTCAGTCTATGGATACTGTGTCAGTCTGTGGATGCTTTGTCTGTGTGTGAATGCTTTGTCTGTGTGTGGATGCTTTGTCTGTGTGTGGATGCTTTGTCTGTGTGTGGACGCTGTGTCTGTCTGTAGATGTTGGTCTGTATGTGGATGCTGTGTCAGTCTATGGATGCTGTGTCTCTCTGTGGATGCTTTGTCTGTGTGTGAATGCTTTGTCTGTGTGTGGATGCTTTGTCTGTGTGTGGATGCTTTGTCTGTGTGTGGACGCTGTGTCTGTCTGTAGATGTTGGTCTGTATGTGGATGCTGTGTCAGTCTATGGATACTGTGTGTGTGTGTAGATGCTGTGTCTGTGTGTGGATGCTGTGTCAGTCTATGGATACTGTGTGTGTGTGTAGATGCTGTGTCAGTCTGTGGATGCTGTGTCAGTCTATGGATACTGTGTCTGTGTGTGGACGCTGTGTCTGTGTGTGGATGCTGTGTCAGTCTATGGATGCTGTGTCTGTCTGTGGATGTTGTATCTGTGTGTGGATGCTGTGTCAGTCTATGGATACTGTGTCTGTGTGTGGATGCTGTGTCAGTCTGTGGATGCTTTGTCTGGAAGATGTGTCAGTCTGTGGATGTTGTATACGTGTGTGGATGCTGTGTCAGTCTATGGATGCTGTGCCTGTGTGTGGATGATGTGTCAGTCTATGGATACTGTGTCAGTCTGTGGATGTTGTATCTGTGTGTGGATGCTGTGTCAGTCTATGGATATTGTGTGTGTGTGTGGATGCTGTGTCTGTGTGTGGATGCTGTGTCAGTCTGTGGATGCTTTGTCTGTGTGTGGATGCTGTGTCTGAGTGTGGATGATGTGTCAGTCTATGGATACTGTGTCTGTGCGTGGACGCTGTGTCAGTCTGTGGATGATGTGTCTGTCTGTGGATGCTGTGTCAGTCTATGGATGCTGTGTCCGTCTGTGGACGCTGTGTCAGTCTGTGGATGCTGTGTCTGTGTGTGGAAGATGTGTCAGTCTGTGGATGCTGTGTCAGTCTATGGATACTGTGTCTGTGTGTGGACGCTGTGTATGTGTGTGGATGCTGTGTCAGTCTATGGATGCTGTGTCTGTCTTTGGATGCTGTGTCAGTCTATGGATACTGTGTGTGTGTGTGTGTGGACGCTGTGTCTGTCTTTGGATGCTGTGTCAGTCTATGGATACTGTGTGTGTCTGTGTGTGGATGCTGTGTCAGTCTGTGGATGATGTGTCTGTCTGTGGATGCTGTGTCTGTCTGTGGATGATGTGTCAGTCTGTGGATGATGTGTCTGTCTGTGGATGCTGTGTCTGTCTGTGGATGCTGTGTCTGTGTGTGAACACTGTGTCTGTCTGTGGATGCTGTGTCTGTCTGTGGATGCTGTGTCGGTCTGTGGATGATGTGTCAGTCTGTGGATGCTGTGTCTCTCTGTGGATACTGTGTCTGTGTGTGGATGCTGTGTCAGTCTATGGATGCTGTGTCTGTCTTTGGATGCTGTGTCAGTCTATGGATACTGTGTGTGTGTGTAGATGCTGTGTCAGTCTGTGGCTGCTGTGTCGGTCTGTGGATGATGTGTCTGTCTGTGGATGCTGTGTCTGTGTGTGGATGCTGTGTCAGTCTATGGATGCTGTGTCTGTCTTTTGATGCTGTGTCAGTCTATGGATACTGTGTGTGTGTGTAGATGCTGTGTCAGTCTGTGGATGCTGTGTATGTGTGTGGACGCTGTGTCAGTCTGTGGCTGCTGTGTCGGTCTGTGGATGCTGTGTCTGTCTGTAGATGCTGTGTCTGTGTGTGGATGCTGTGTCAGTCTATGGATGCTGTGTCTGTGTTTGGATGCTGTGTCAGTCTATGGATACTGTGTGTGTGTGTGTGTGTAGATGCTGTGTCAGTCTGTGGATGCTGTGTCAGTCTGTGGATGCTGTGTCTGTCTTTGGATGCTGTGTCAGTCTGTGGATGATGTGTCTGTCTGTGGATGCTTTGTCTGTGTGTGGATGCTTTGTCTGTGTGTGGACGCTGTGTCTGTCTGTAGATGTTGGTCTGTATGTGGATGCTGTGTCTGTCTTTGGATGCTGTGTCAGTCTATGGATACTGTGTGTGTGTGTAGATGCTGTGTCAGTCTATGGATACTGTGTCTGTGTGTGGATGCTGTGTCAGTCTGTGGATACTGTGTCAGTGTGTGGATGCTGTGTCAGTCTGTGGATGCTTTGTCTGGAAGATGTGTCAGTCTGTGGATGTTGTATACGTGTGTGGATGCTGTGTCAGTCTATGGATGCTGTGCCTGTGTGTGGATGATGTGTCAGTCTATGGATACTGTGTCAGTCTGTGGATGTTGTATCTGTGTGTGGATGCTGTGTCAGTCTATGGATACTGTGTCTGTGTGTGGATGCTGTGTCTGTGTGTGGAAGATGTGTCAGTCTGTGGATGTTGTATATGTGTGTGGATGCTGTGTCAGTCTATGGATGCTGTGCCTGTGTGTGGATGATGTGTCAGTCTATGGATACTGTGTCTGCGTGTGGATGCTGTATCTGTGTGTGGATGCTGTGCGAGTCTATGGATACTGTGTCTGTGTGTGGATGCTGTGTCAGTCTGTGGATGCTGTGTCTGTGTGTGGATGCTGTGTCAGTCTGTGGATGCTGTGTCTGTGTGTGGATACTGTGTGTGTGTGTAGATGCTGTGTCAGTCTGTGGATGCTGTGTCAGTCTATGGATACTGTGTCTGTGTGTGGACGCTGTGTCTGTGTGTGGACGCTGTGTCAGTCTATGGATACTGTGTCTGTCTGTGGATGTTGTATCTGTGTGTGGATGCTGTGTCAGTCTATGGATACTGTGTCTGTGTGTGGATGCTGTGTCAGTCTGTGGATGCTTTGTCTGGAAGATGTGTCAGTCTGTGGATGTTGTATACGTGTGTGGATGCTGTGTCAGTCTATGGATGCTGTGCCTGTGTGTGGATGATGTGTCAGTCTATGGATACTGTGTCAGTCTGTGGATGTTGTATCTGTGTGTGGATGCTGTGTCAGTCTATGGATACTGTGTCTGTGTGTGGATGCTGTGTCCGTCTGTGGATGCTGTGTTTGTGTGTGGAAGATGTGTCAGTCTATGGATACTGTGTCAGTCTGTGGATGTTGTATCTGTGTGTGGATGCTGTGTCAGTCTATGGATACTGTGTCTGTGTGTGGATGCTGTGTCCGTCTGTGGATGCTGTGTCTGTGTGTGGAAGATGTGTCAGTCTGTGGATGTTGTATATGTGTGTGGATGCTGTGTCAGTCTATGGATGCTGTGCCTGTGTGTGGATGATGTGTGAGTCTATGGATACTGTGTCTGCGTGTGGATGTTGTATCTGTGTGTGGATGCTGTGTGAGTCTATGGATACTGTGTCTGTGTGTGGATGCTGTGTCTGTGTGTGGATGCTGTGTCTGTGTGTGGATGCTGTGTCTGTCTGTAGATGCTGTGTCAGTCTATGGATACTGTGTCTGTGTGTGGACGCTGTGTCTGTGTGTGGATGCTGTGTCAGTCTATGGACGCTGTGTCTGTCTTTGGATGCTTTGTCTGTGTGTGGATGTTTTGTCTGTGTGTGGACGCTGTGTCTGTCTGTAGATGTTGGTCTGTATGTGGATGCTGTGTCTGTCTTTGGATGCTGTGTCAGTCTATGGATACTGTGTGTGTGTGTAGATGCTGTGTCAGTCTGTGGATGCTGTGTCAGTCTATGGATACTGTGTCTGTGTGTGGACGCTGTGTCTGTGTGTGGATGCTGTGTCAGTCTATGGATGCTGTGTCTGTCTGTAGATGCTGTGTCTGTGTGTGGATGCTGTGTCAGTCTATGGATACTGTGTGTGTGTGTAGATGCTGTGTCAGTCTGTGGATGCTGTGTCAGTCTATGGATACTGTGTCTGTGTGTGGACGCTGTGTCTGTGTGTGGATGCTGTGTCAGTCTATGGATGCTGTGTCTGTCTGTAGATGCTGTGTCTGTGTGTGGATGCTGTGTCAGTCTATGGATGCTGTGTCTCTCTGTGGATGCTTTGTCTGTGTGTGAATGCTTTGTCTGTGTGTGGATGCTTTGTCTGTGTGTGGATGCTTTGTCTGTGTGTGGACGCTGTGTCTGTCTGTAGATGTTGGTCTGTATGTGGATGCTGTGTCAGTCTATGGATACTGTGTGTGTGTGTAGATGCTGTGTCTGTGTGTGGATGCTGTGTCAGTCTATGGATACTGTGTGTGTGTGTAGATGCTGTGTCAGTCTGTGGATGCTGTGTCAGTCTATGGATACTGTGTCTGT
Organism: Lampris incognitus; assembly: GCF_029633865.1. NCBI lineage: Eukaryota > Metazoa > Chordata > Actinopteri > Lampriformes > Lampridae > Lampris > Lampris incognitus. Next base: position 83,680,375 of record NC_079211.1, on the reverse strand, counting down.
GTGTGGACGCTGTGTCTGTGTGTGGATGCTGTGTCAGTCTATGGATGCTGTGTCTGTCTGTGGATGTTGTATCTGTGTGTGGATGCTGTGTCAGTCTATGGATACTGTGTCTGTGTGTGGATGCTGTGTCAGTCTGTGGATGCTTTGTCTGGAAGATGTGTCAGTCTGTGGATGTTGTATACGTGTGTGGATGCTGTGTCAGTCTATGGATGCTGTGCCTGTGTGTGGATGATGTGTCAGTCTATGGATACTGTGTCAGTCTGTGGATGTTGTATCTGTGTGTGGATGCTGTGTCAGTCTATGGATATTGTGTGTGTGTGTGGATGCTGTGTCTGTGTGTGGATGCTGTGTCAGTCTGTGGATGCTTTGTCTGTGTGTGGATGCTGTGTCTGAGTGTGGATGATGTGTCAGTCTATGGATACTGTGTCTGTGCGTGGACGCTGTGTCAGTCTGTGGATGATGTGTCTGTCTGTGGATGCTGTGTCAGTCTATGGATGCTGTGTCCGTCTGTGGACGCTGTGTCAGTCTGTGGATGCTGTGTCTGTGTGTGGAAGATGTGTCAGTCTGTGGATGCTGTGTCAGTCTATGGATACTGTGTCTGTGTGTGGACGCTGTGTATGTGTGTGGATGCTGTGTCAGTCTATGGATGCTGTGTCTGTCTTTGGATGCTGTGTCAGTCTATGGATACTGTGTGTGTGTGTGTGTGGACGCTGTGTCTGTCTGTAGATGCTGTGTCTGTGTGTGGATGCTGTGTCAGTCTGTGGATGATGTGTCTGTCTGTGGATGCTGTGTCTGTCTGTGGATGATGTGTCAGTCTGTGGATGATGTGTCTGTCTGTGGATGCTGTGTCTGTCTGTGGATGCTGTGTCTGTGTGTGAACACTGTGTCTGTCTGTGGATGCTGTGTCTGTCTGTGGATGCTGTGTCGGTCTGTGGATGATGTGTCAGTCTGTGGATGCTGTGTCTCTCTGTGGATACTGTGTCTGTGTGTGGATGCTGTGTCAGTCTATGGATGCTGTGTCTGTCTTTGGATGCTGTGTCAGTCTATGGATACTGTGTGTGTGTGTAGATGCTGTGTCAGTCTGTGGCTGCTGTGTCGGTCTGTGGATGATGTGTCTGTCTGTGGATGCTGTGTCTGTGTGTGGATGCTGTGTCAGTCTATGGATGCTGTGTCTGTCTTTTGATGCTGTGTCAGTCTATGGATACTGTGTGTGTGTGTAGATGCTGTGTCAGTCTGTGGATGCTGTGTATGTGTGTGGACGCTGTGTCAGTCTGTGGCTGCTGTGTCGGTCTGTGGATGCTGTGTCTGTCTGTAGATGCTGTGTCTGTGTGTGGATGCTGTGTCAGTCTATGGATGCTGTGTCTGTGTTTGGATGCTGTGTCAGTCTATGGATACTGTGTGTGTGTGTGTGTGTAGATGCTGTGTCAGTCTGTGGATGCTGTGTCAGTCTGTGGATGCTGTGTCTGTCTTTGGATGCTGTGTCAGTCTGTGGATGATGTGTCTGTCTGTGGATGCTTTGTCTGTGTGTGGATGCTTTGTCTGTGTGTGGACGCTGTGTCTGTCTGTAGATGTTGGTCTGTATGTGGATGCTGTGTCTGTCTTTGGATGCTGTGTCAGTCTATGGATACTGTGTGTGTGTGTAGATGCTGTGTCAGTCTATGGATACTGTGTCTGTGTGTGGATGCTGTGTCAGTCTGTGGATACTGTGTCTGTGTGTGGATGCTGTGTCAGTCTGTGGATGCTTTGTCTGGAAGATGTGTCAGTCTGTGGATGTTGTATACGTGTGTGGATGCTGTGTCAGTCTATGGATGCTGTGCCTGTGTGTGGATGATGTGTGAGTCTATGGATACTGTGTCAGTCTGTGGATGTTGTATCTGTGTGTGGATGCTGTGTCAGTCTATGGATACTGTGTCTGTGTGTGGATGCTGTGTCTGTGTGTGGAAGATGTGTCAGTCTGTGGATGTTGTATATGTGTGTGGATGCTGTGTCAGTCTATGGATGCTGTGCCTGTGTGTGGATGATGTGTCAGTCTATGGACACTGTGTCTGCGTGTGGATGCTGTATCTGTGTGTGGATGCTGTGCGAGTCTATGGATACTGTGTCTGTGTGTGGATGCTGTGTCAGTCTGTGGATGCTGTGTCTGTGTGTGGATGCTGTGTCAGTCTGTGGATGCTGTGTCTGTGTGTGGATACTGTGTGTGTGTGTAGATGCTGTGTCAGTCTGTGGATGCTGTGTCAGTCTATGGATACTGTGTCTGTGTGTGGACGCTGTGTCTGTGTGTGGATGCTGTGTCAGTCTATGGATGCTGTGTCTGTCTGTGGATGTTGTATCTGTGTGTGGATGCTGTGTCAGTCTATGGATGCTTTGTCTGGAAGATGTGTCAGTCTGTGGATGTTGTATACGTGTGTGGATGCTGTGTCAGTCTATGGATGCTGTGCCTGTGTGTGGATGATGTGTCAGTCTATGGATACTGTGTCAGTCTGTGGATGTTGTATCTGTGTGTGGATGCTGTGTCAGTCTATGGATACTGTGTCTGTGTGTGGATGCTGTGTCCGTCTGTGGATGCTGTGTTTGTGTGTGGAAGATGTGTCAGTCTATGGATACTGTGTCAGTCTGTGGATGTTGTATCTGTGTGTGGATGCTGTGTCAGTCTATGGATACTGTGTCTGTGTGTGGATGCTGTGTCCGTCTGTGGATGCTGTGTCTGTGTGTGGAAGATGTGTCAGTCTGTGGATGTTGTATATGTGTGTGGATGCTGTGTCAGTCTATGGATGCTGTGCCTGTGTGTGGATGATGTGTGAGTCTATGGATACTGTGTCTGCGTGTGGATGTTGTATCTGTGTGTGGATGCTGTGTGAGTCTATGGATACTGTGTCTGTGTGTGGATGCTGTGTCAGTCTGTGGATGCTGTGTCTGTGTGTGGATGCTGTGTCTGTCTGTAGATGCTGTGTCAGTCTATGGATACTGTGTCTGTGTGTGGACGCTGTGTCTGTGTGTGGATGCTGTGTCAGTCTATGGACGCTGTGTCTGTCTTTGGATGCTTTGTCTGTGTGTGGATGTTTTGTCTGTGTGTGGACGCTGTGTCTGTCTGTAGATGTTGGTCTGTATGTGGATGCTGTGTCTGTCTTTGGATGCTGTGTCAGTCTATGGATACTGTGTGTGTGTGTAGATGCTGTGTCAGTCTGTGGATGCTGTGTCAGTCTATGGATACTGTGTCTGTGTGTGGACGCTGTGTCTGTGTGTGGATGCTGTGTCAGTCTATGGATGCTGTGTCTGTCTGTAGATGCTGTGTCTGTGTGTGGATGCTGTGTCAGTCTATGGATGCTGTGTCTGTCTTTGGATGCTGTGTCAGTCTATGGATACTGTGTGTGTGTGTGTGTAGATGCTGTGTCAGTCAGTGGATGATGTGTCTGTCTGTGGATGCTTTGTCTGTGTGTGGATGTTTTGTCTGTGTGTGGACGCTGTGTCTGTCTGTAGATGTTGGTCTGTATGTGGATGCTGTGTCTGTCTTTGGATGCTGTGTCAGTCTATGGATACTGTGTGTGTGTGTAGATGCTGTGTCAGTCTGTGGATGCTGTGTCAGTCTATGGATACTGTGTCTGTGTGTGGATGCTGTGTCAGTCTATGGATGCTGTGTCTGTCTGTGGATGTTGTATCTGTGTGTGGATGCTGTGTCAGTCTATGGATACTGTGTCTGTGTGTGGATGCTGTGTCAGTCTGTGGATGCTTTGTCTGGAAGATGTGTCAGTCTGTGGATGTTGTATACGTGTGTGGATGCTGTGTCAGTCTATGGATGCTGTGCCTGTGTGTGGATGATGTGTCAGTCTATGGATACTGTGTCTGTCTGTGGATGTTGTATCTGTGTGTGGATGCTGTGTCAGTCTATGGATACTGTGTCTGTGTGTGGATGCTGTGTCAGTCTGTGGATGCTTTGTCTGGAAGATGTGTCAGTCTGTGGATGTTGTATACGTGTGTGGATGCTGTGTCAGTCTATGGATGCTGTGCCTGTGTGTGGATGATGTGTCAGTCTATGGATACTGTGTCAGTCTGTGGATGCTGTGTCTGTGTGTGGAAGATGTGTCAGTCTGTGGATGTTGTATATGAGTGTGGATGCTGTGTCAGTCTATGGATGCTGTGCCTGTGTGTGGATGATGTGTCAGTCTATGTATACTGTGTCAGTCTGTGGATGATGTGTCTGTCTGTGGATGCTGTGTCTGTGTGTGAACACTGTGTCTGTCTGTGGATGCTGTGTCTGTGTGTGGATGCTGTGTCGGTCTGTGGATGATTTGTCAGTCTGTGGATGCTGTGTCTCTCTGTGGATACTGTGTCTGTGTGTGAATGCTGTGTCAGTCTGTGGATGCTGTGCCTGTGTGTGGATGATGTGTCAGTCTATGGATACTGTGTCTGTGTGTGGATGTTGTATCTGTGTGTGGATGCTGTGTGAGTCTATGGATACTGTGTCTGTGTGTGGATGCTGTGTCTGTGTGTGGATGCTGTGTCAGTCTGTGGATGCTGTGTCTGTGTGTGGATGCTGTGTCAGTCTGTGGATGCTGTGTCAGTCTATGGATGCTGTGTCCGCCTGTGGATGCTGTGTCAGTCTGTGGATGCTATGTCTGTGTGTGGAAGATGTGTCAGTCTGTGGATGCTGTGTCAGTCTATGGATACTGTGTCTGTGTGTGGATGCTGTGTCTGTCTGTAGATGCTGTGTCTGTGTGTGGATGCTGTGTCTGTCTTTGGATGCTGTGTCAGTCTATGGATACTGTGTGTGTGTGTGGATGCTGTGTCTGTCTGTAGATGCTGTGTCTTGTGTGTGGATGCTGTGTCAGTCTGTGGATGCTGTGTCTGTCTGTGGATGCTGTGTCAGTCTATGGATGCTGTGTCCGTCTGTGGATGCTGTGTCAGTCTGTGGATGCTGTGTCTGTCTTTGGATGCTGTGTCTGTCTTTGGATGCTGTGTCAGTCTATGGATACTGTGTGTGTATGTAGATGCTGTGTCAGTCTGTGGATGATGTGTCTGTGTGTGGATGCTGTGTCAGTCTATGGATACTGTGTCTGTGTGTGGATGCTGTGTCAGTCTATGGATGCTGTGTCTGTCTTTGGATGATGTGTCAGTCTATGGATACTGTGTCTGTCTTTGGATGCTGTGTCAGTCTGTGGATGATGTGTCTGTCTGTGGATGCTTTGTCTGTGTGTGGATGCTTTGTCTGTGTGTGGACGCTGTGTCTGTCTGTAGATGTTGGTCTGTATGTGGATGCTGTGTCGGTCTGTGGATGCTGTGTCGGTCTGTGGATGCTGTGTCTGTCTTTGGATGCTCTGTCAGTCTATGGATACTGTGTGTGTGTGTAGATGCTGTGTCAGTCTGTGGCTGCTGTGTCGGTCTGTGGATGCTGTGTCGGTCTGTGGATGCTGTGTCGGTCTGTGGATGCTGTGTCAGTCTATGGATACTGTGTCTGTGTGTGGATCCTGTGTCAGTCTGTGGCTGCTGTGTCGGTCTGTGGATGCTGTGTCTGTCTGTAGATGCTGTGTCTGTGTGTGGATGCTGTGTCAGTCTATGGATGCTGTGTCTGTCTTTGGATGCTGTGTCAGTCTATGGATACTGTGTGTGTGTGTAGATGCTGTGTCAGTCTGTGGCTGCTGTGTCAGTCTGTGGATGATGTGTCTGTCTGTGGATGCTGTGTCTGTGTGTGGATGCTGTGTCAGTCTATAAATGCTGTGTCTGTCTTTGGATGCTGTGTCAGTCTATGGATACTGTGTGTGTGTGTAGATGCTGTGTCAGTCTGTGGATGCTGTGTATGTGTGTGGACGCTATGTCAGTCTGTGGCTGCTGTGTCGGTCTGTGGATGCTGTGTCTGTCTGTAGATGCTGTGTCTGTGTGTGGATGCTGTGTCAGTCTATGGATGCTGTGTCTGTCTTTGGATGCTGTGTCAGTCTATGGATACTGTGTGTGTGTGTGTAGATGCTGTGTCAGTCAGTGGATGATGTGTCTGTCTGTGGATGCTTTGTCTGTGTGTGGATGTTTTGTCTGTGTGTGGACGCTGTGTCTGTCTGTAGATGTTGGTCTGTATGTGGATGCTGTGTCTGTCTTTGGATGCTGTGTCAGTCTATGGATACTGTGTGTGTGTGTAGATGCTGTGTCAGTCTGTGGATGCTGTGTCAGTCTATGGATACTGTGTCTGTGTGTGGACGCTGTGTCTGTGTGTGGATGCTGTGTCAGTCTATGGATGCTGTGTCTGTCTGTAGATGCTGTGTCTGTGTGTGGATGCTGTGTCAGTCTATGGATGCTGTGTCTGTCTTTGGATGCTGTGTCAGTCTATGGATACTGTGTGTGTGTGTGTAGATGCTGTGTCAGTCAGTGGATGATGTGTCTGTCTGTGGATGCTTTGTCTGTGTGTGGATGTTTTGTCTGTGTGTGGACGCTGTGTCTGTCTGTAGATGTTGGTCTGTATGTGGATGCTGTGTCTGTCTTTGGATGCTGTGTCAGTCTATGGATACTGTGTGTGTGTGTAGATGCTGTGTCAGTCTGTGGATGCTGTGTCAGTCTATGGATACTGTGTCTGTGTGTGGACGCTGTGTCTGTGTGTGGATGCTGTGTCAGTCTATGGATGCTGTGTCTGTCTGTGGATGTTGTATCTGTGTGTGGATGCTGTGTCAGTCTATGGATACTGTGTCTGTGTGTGGATGCTGTGTCAGTCTGTGGATGCTTTGTCTGGAAGATGTGTCAGTCTGTGGATGTTGTATACGTGTGTGGATGCTGTGTCAGTCTATGGATGCTGTGCCTGTGTGTGGATGATGTGTCAGTCTATGGATACTGTGTCTGTCTGTGGATGTTGTATCTGTGTGTGGATGCTGTGTCAGTCTATGGATACTGTGTCTGTGTGTGGATGCTGTGTCAGTCTGTGGATGCTTTGTCTGGAAGATGTGTCAGTCTGTGGATGTTGTATACGTGTGTGGATGCTGTGTCAGTCTATGGATGCTGTGCCTGTGTGTGGATGATGTGTCAGTCTATGGATACTGTGTCAGTCTGTGGATGCTGTGTCTGTGTGTGGAAGATGTGTCAGTCTGTGGATGTTGTATATGAGTGTGGATGCTGTGTCAGTCTATGGATGCTGTGCCTGTGTGTGGATGATGTGTCAGTCTATGTATACTGTGTCTGCGTGTGGATGTTGTATCTGTGTGTGGATGCTGTGTGAGTCTATGGATACTGTGTCTGTGTGTGGATGCTGTGCCTGTGTGTGGATGCTGTGTCAGTCTGTGGATGCTGTGTCTGTGTGTGGATGCTGTGTCTGTGTGTGGATGCTGTGTCTGTGTGTGGATGATGTGTCTGTGTGTGGATGATGTGTCAGTCTATGGATACTGTGTCTGTGCGTGGACGCTGTGTCAGTCTGTGGATGCTGTGTCAGTCTGTGGATGCTGTGTCTGTGTGTGGATGCTGTGTCTGTGTGTGGATGATGTGTCAGTCTATGGATACTGTGTCTGTGCGTGGACGCTGTGTCAGTCTGTGGATGCTGTGTGTGTCTGGATGCTGTGTCTGTGTGTGAACACTGTGTCTGTCTGTGGATGCTGTGTCTGTGTGTGGATGCTGTGTCGGTCTGTGGATGATGTGTCAGTCTGTGGATGCTGTGTCTCTCTGTGGATACTGTGTCTGTGTGTGAATGCTGTGTCAGTCTATGGATACTGTGTGTGTGTGTAGATGCTGTGTCAGTCTGTGGATGCTGTGTCAGTCTATGGATACTGTGTGTGTGTGTAGATGCTGTGTCAGTCTGTGGATGCTGTGTCAGTCTATGGATACTGTGTCTGTGTGTGGACGCTGTGTCTGTGTGTGGATGCTGTGTCAGTCTATGGATGCTGTGTCTGTCTGTGGATGTTGTATCTGTGTGTGGATGCTGTGTCAGTCTATGGATACTGTGTCTGTGTGTGGATGCTGTGTCAGTCTGTGGATGCTTTGTCTGGAAGATGTGTCAGTCTGTGGATGTTGTATACGTGTGTGGATGCTGTGTCAGTCTATGGATGCTGTGCCTGTGTGTGGATGATGTGTCAGTCTATGGATACTGTGTCAGTCTGTGGATGTTGTATCTGTGTGTGGATGCTGTGTCAGTCTATGGATACTGTGTCTGTGTGTGGATGCTGTGTCCGTCTGTGGATGCTGTGTTTGTGTGTGGAAGATGTGTCAGTCTATGGATACTGTGTCAGTCTGTGGATGTTGTATCTGTGTGTGGATGCTGTGTCAGTCTATGGATACTGTGTCTGTGTGTGGATGCTGTGTCCGTCTGTGGATGCTGTGTCTGTGTGTGGAAGATGTGTCAGTCTGTGGATGTTGTATATGTGTGTGGATGCTGTGTCAGTCTATGGATGCTGTGCCTGTGTGTGGATGATGTGTGAGTCTATGGATACTGTGTCTGCGTGTGGATGTTGTATCTGTGTGTGGATGCTGTGTGAGTCTATGGATACTGTGTCTGTGTGTGGATGCTGTGTCAGTCTGTGGATGCTGTGTCTGTGTGTGGATGCTGTGTCTGTCTGTAGATGCTGTGTCAGTCTATGGATACTGTGTCTGTGTGTGGACGCTGTGTCTGTGTGTGGATGCTGTGTCAGTCTATGGACGCTGTGTCTGTCTTTGGATGCTTTGTCTGTGTGTGGATGTTTTGTCTGTGTGTGGACGCTGTGTCTGTCTGTAGATGTTGGTCTGTATGTGGATGCTGTGTCTGTCTTTGGATGCTGTGTCAGTCTATGGATACTGTGTGTGTGTGTAGATGCTGTGTCAGTCTGTGGATGCTGTGTCAGTCTATGGATACTGTGTCTGTGTGTGGACGCTGTGTCTGTGTGTGGATGCTGTGTCAGTCTATGGATGCTGTGTCTGTCTGTAGATGCTGTGTCTGTGTGTGGATGCTGTGTCAGTCTATGGATGCTGTGTCTGTCTTTGGATGCTGTGTCAGTCTATGGATACTGTGTGTGTGTGTGTGTAGATGCTGTGTCAGTCAGTGGATGATGTGTCTGTCTGTGGATGCTTTGTCTGTGTGTGGATGTTTTGTCTGTGTGTGGACGCTGTGTCTGTCTGTAGATGTTGGTCTGTATGTGGATGCTGTGTCTGTCTTTGGATGCTGTGTCAGTCTATGGATACTGTGTGTGTGTGTAGATGCTGTGTCAGTCTGTGGATGCTGTGTCAGTCTATGGATACTGTGTCTGTGTCTGGACGCTGTGTCTGTGTGTGGATGCTGTGTCAGTCTATGGATGCTGTGTCTGTCTGTGGATGTTGTATCTGTGTGTGGATGCTGTGTCAGTCTATGGATACTGTGTCTGTGTGTGGATGCTGTGTCAGTCTGTGGATGCTTTGTCTGGAAGATGTGTCAGTCTGTGGATGTTGTATACGTGTGTGGATGCTGTGTCAGTCTATGGATGCTGTGCCTGTGTGTGGATGATGTGTCAGTCTATGGATACTGTGTCTGTCTGTGGATGTTGTATCTGTGTGTGGATGCTGTGTCAGTCTATGGATACTGTGTCTGTGTGTGGATGCTGTGTCAGTCTGTGGATGCTTTGTCTGGATGATGTGTCAGTCTGTGGATGTTGTATACGTGTGTGGATGCTGTGTCAGTCTATGGATGCTGTGCCTGTGTGTGGATGATGTGTCAGTCTATGGATACTGTGTCAGTCTGTGGATGCTGTGTCTGTGTGTGGAAGATGTGTCAGTCTGTGGATGTTGTATATGAGTGTGGATGCTGTGTCAGTCTATGGATGCTGTGCCTGTGTGTGGATGATGTGTCAGTCTATGTATACTGTGTCAGTCTGTGGATGATGTGTCTGTCTGTGGATGCTGTGTCTGTGTGTGAACACTGTGTCTGTCTGTGGATGCTGTGTCTGTGTGTGGATGCTGTGTCGGTCTGTGGATGATTTGTCAGTCTGTGGATGCTGTGTCTCTCTGTGGATACTGTGTCTGTGTGTGAATGCTGTGTCAGTCTGTGGATGCTGTGCCTGTGTGTGGATGATGTGTCAGTCTATGGATACTGTGTCTGTGTGTGGATGTTGTATCTGTGTGTGGATGCTGTGTGAGTCTATGGATACTGTGTCTGTGTGTGGATGCTGTGTCTGTGTGTGGATGCTGTGTCAGTCTGTGGATGCTGTGTCTGTGTGTGGATGCTGTGTCAGTCTGTGGATGCTGTGTCAGTCTATGGATGCTGTGTCCGCCTGTGGATGCTGTGTCAGTCTGTGGATGCTATGTCTGTGTGTGGAAGATGTGTCAGTCTGTGGATGCTGTGTCAGTCTATGGATACTGTGTCTGTGTGTGGATGCTGTGTCTGTCTGTAGATGCTGTGTCTGTGTGTGGATGCTGTGTCTGTCTTTGGATGCTGTGTCAGTCTATGGATACTGTGTGTGTGTGTGGATGCTGTGTCTGTCTGTAGATGCTGTGTCTTGTGTGTGGATGCTGTGTCAGTCTGTGGATGCTGTGTCTGTCTGTGGATGCTGTGTCAGTCTATGGATGCTGTGTCCGTCTGTGGATGCTGTGTCAGTCTGTGGATGCTGTGTCTGTCTTTGGATGCTGTGTCTGTCTTTGGATGCTGTGTCAGTCTATGGATACTGTGTGTGTATGTAGATGCTGTGTCAGTCTATGGATACTGTGTCTGTGTGTGGATGCTGTGTCAGTCTATGGATGCTGTGTCTGTCTTTGGATGATGTGTCAGTCTATGGATACTGTGTCTGTCTTTGGATGCTGTGTCAGTCTGTGGATGATGTGTCTGTCTGTGGATGCTTTGTCTGTGTGTGGATGCTTTGTCTGTGTGTGGACGCTGTGTCTGTCTGTAGATGTTGGTCTGTATGTGGATGCTGTGTCGGTCTGTGGATGCTGTGTCGGTCTGTGGATGCTGTGTCTGTCTTTGGAATCTCTGTCAGTCTATGGATACTGTGTGTGTGTGTAGATGCTGTGTCAGTCTGTGGCTGCTGTGTCGGTCTGTGGATGCTGTGTCGGTCTGTGGATGCTGTGTCGGTCTGTGGATGCTGTGTCAGTCTATGGATACTGTGTCTGTGTGTGGATCCTGTGTCAGTCTGTGGCTGCTGTGTCGGTCTGTGGATGCTGTGTCTGTCTGTAGATGCTGTGTCTGTGTGTGGATGCTGTGTCAGTCTATGGATGCTGTGTCTGTCTTTGGATGCTGTGTCAGTCTATGGATACTGTGTGTGTGTGTAGATGCTGTGTCAGTCTGTGGCTGCTGTGTCAGTCTGTGGATGATGTGTCTGTCTGTGGATGCTGTGTCTGTGTGTGGATGCTGTGTCAGTCTATAAATGCTGTGTCTGTCTTTGGATGCTGTGTCAGTCTATGGATACTGTGTGTGTGTGTAGATGCTGTGTCAGTCTGAGGATGCTGTGTATGTGTGTGGACGCTATGTCAGTCTGTGGCTGCTGTGTCGGTCTGTGGATGCTGTGTCTGTCTGTAGATGCTGTGTCTGTGTGTGGATGCTGTGTCAGTCTATGGATGCTGTGTCTGTCTTTGGATGCTGTGTCAGTCTATGGATACTGTGTGTGTGTGTGTAGATGCTGTGTCAGTCAGTGGATGATGTGTCTGTCTGTGGATGCTTTGTCTGTGTGTGGATGTTTTGTCTGTGTGTGGACGCTGTGTCTGTCTGTAGATGTTGGTCTGTATGTGGATGCTGTGTCTGTCTTTGGATGCTGTGTCAGTCTATGGATACTGTGTGTGTGTGTAGATGCTGTGTCAGTCTGTGGATGCTGTGTCAGTCTATGGATACTGTGTCTGTGTGTGGACGCTGTGTCTGTGTGTGGATGCTGTGTCAGTCTATGGATGCTGTGTCTGTCTGTAGATGCTGTGTCTGTGTGTGGATGCTGTGTCAGTCTATGGATGCTGTGTCTGTCTTTGGATGCTGTGTCAGTCTATGGATACTGTGTGTGTGTGTGTAGATGCTGTGTCAGTCAGTGGATGATGTGTCTGTCTGTGGATGCTTTGTCTGTGTGTGGATGTTTTGTCTGTGTGTGGACGCTGTGTCTGTCTGTAGATGTTGGTCTGTATGTGGATGCTGTGTCTGTCTTTGGATGCTGTGTCAGTCTATGGATACTGTGTGTGTGTGTAGATGCTGTGTCAGTCTGTGGATGCTGTGTCAGTCTATGGATACTGTGTCTGTGTGTGGACGCTGTGTCTGTGTGTGGATGCTGTGTCAGTCTATGGATGCTGTGTCTGTCTGTGGATGTTGTATCTGTGTGTGGATGCTGTGTCAGTCTATGGATACTGTGTCTGTGTGTGGATGCTGTGTCAGTCTGTGGATGCTTTGTCTGGAAGATGTGTCAGTCTGTGGATGTTGTATACGTGTGTGGATGCTGTGTCAGTCTATGGATGCTGTGCCTGTGTGTGGATGATGTGTCAGTCTATGGATACTGTGTCTGTCTGTGGATGTTGTATCTGTGTGTGGATGCTGTGTCAGTCTATGGATACTGTGTCTGTGTGTGGATGCTGTGTCAGTCTGTGGATGCTTTGTCTGGAAGATGTGTCAGTCTGTGGATGTTGTATACGTGTGTGGATGCTGTGTCAGTCTATGGATGCTGTGCCTGTGTGTGGATGATGTGTCAGTCTATGGATACTGTGTCAGTCTGTGGATGCTGTGTCTGTGTGTGGAAGATGTGTCAGTCTGTGGATGTTGTATATGAGTGTGGATGCTGTGTCAGTCTATGGATGCTGTGCCTGTGTGTGGATGATGTGTCAGTCTATGTATACTGTGTCTGCGTGTGGATGTTGTATCTGTGTGTGGATGCTGTGTGAGTCTATGGATACTGTGTCTGTGTGCTGATGCTGTGCCTGTGTGTGGATGCTGTGTCAGTCTGTGGATGCTGTGTCTGTGTGTGGATGCTGTGTCAGTCTGTGGATGCTGTGTCTGTGTGTGGATGCTGTGTCTGTGTGTGGATGATGTGTCAGTCTATGGATACTGTGTCTGTGCGTGGACGCTGTGTCAGTCTGTGGATGCTGTGTGTGTCTGGATGCTGTGTCTGTGTGTGAACACTGTGTCTGTCTGTGGATGCTGTGTCTGTGTGTGGATGCTGTGTCGGTCTGTGGATGATGTGTCAGTCTGTGGATGCTGTGTCTCTCTGTGGATACTGTGTCTGTGTGTGAATGCTGTGTCAGTCTATGGATACTGTGTGTGTGTGTAGATGCTGTGTCAGTCTGTGGATGCTGTGTCAGTCTATGGATACTGTGTGTGTGTGTAGATGCTGTGTCAGTCTGTGGATGCTGTGTCAGTCTATGGATACTTTGTCTGTGTGTGGACGCTGTGTCTGTGTGTGGATGCTGTGTCAGTCTATGGACGCTGTGTCAGTCTATGGATGTTGTGTCAGTCTATGGATACTGTGTCAGTCTGTGGATGTTGTATCTGTGTGTGGATGCTGTGTCAGTCTATGGATACTGTGTCTGTGTGTGGATGCTGTGTCTGTGTGTGGAAGATGTGTCAGTCTGTGGATGTTGTATATGTGTGTGGATGCTGTGTCAGTCTATGGATGCTGTGCCTGTGTGTGGATGATGTGTCAGTCTATGGATACTGTGTCAGTCTGTGGATGCTGTGTCTGTGTGTGGAAGATGTGTCAGTCTGTGGATGTTGTATATGAGTGTGGATGCTGTGTCAGTCTATGGATGCTGTGCCTGTGTGTGGATGATGTGTCAGTCTATGTATACTGTGTCTGCGTGTGGATGTTGTATCTGTGTGTGGATGCTGTGTGAGTCTATGGATACTGTGTCTGTGTGCTGATGCTGTGCCTGTGTGTGGATGCTGTGTCAGTCTGTGGATGCTGTGTCTGTGTGTGGATGCTGTGTCAGTCTGTGGATGCTGTGTCTGTGTGTGGATGCTGTGTCTGTGTGTGGATGATGTGTCAGTCTATGGATACTGTGTCTGTGCGTGGACGCTGTGTCAGTCTGTGGATGCTGTGTGTGTCTGGATGCTGTGTCTGTGTGTGAACACTGTGTCTGTCTGTGGATGCTGTGTCTGTGTGTGGATGCTGTGTCGGTCTGTGGATGATGTGTCAGTCTGTGGATGCTGTGTCTCTCTGTGGATACTGTGTCTGTGTGTGAATGCTGTGTCAGTCTATGGATACTGTGTGTGTGTGTAGATGCTGTGTCAGTCTGTGGATGCTGTGTCAGTCTATGGATACTGTGTGTGTGTGTAGATGCTGTGTCAGTCTGTGGATGCTGTGTCAGTCTATGGATACTTTGTCTGTGTGTGGACGCTGTGTCTGTGTGTGGATGCTGTGTCAGTCTATGGACGCTGTGTCAGTCTATGGATGTTGTGTCAGTCTATGGATACTGTGTCAGTCTGTGGATGTTGTATCTGTGTGTGGATGCTGTGTCAGTCTATGGATACTGTGTCTGTGTGTGGATGCTGTGTCTGTGTGTGGAAGATGTGTCAGTCTGTGGATGTTGTATATGTGTGTGGATGCTGTGTCAGTCTATGGATGCTGTGCCTGTGTGTGGATGATGTGTCAGTCTATGGATACTGTGTCTGCGTGTGGATGCTGTATCTGTGTGTGGATGCTGTGCGAGTCTATGGATACTGTGTCTGTGTGTGGATGCTGTGTCAGTCTGTGGATGCTGTGTCTGTGTGTGGATGCTGTGTCAGTCTGTGGATGCTGTGTCTGTGTGTGGATACTGTGTGTGTGTGTAGATGCTGTGTCAGTCTGTGGATGCTGTGTCAGTCTATGGATACTGTGTCTGTGTGTGGACGCTGTGTCTGTGTGTGGATGCTGTGTCAGTCTATGGATGCTGTGTCTGTCTGTGGATGTTGTATCTGTGTGTGGATGCTGTGTCAGTCTATGGATACTGTGTCTGTGTGTGGATGCTGTGTCAGTCTGTGGATGCTTTGTCTGGAAGATGTGTCAGTCTGTGGATGTTGTATACGTGTGTGGATGCTGTGTCAGTCTATGGATGCTGTGCCTGTGTGTGGATGATGTGTCAGTCTATGGATACTGTGTCAGTCTGTGGATGTTGTATCTGTGTGTGGATGCTGTGTCAGTCTATGGATACTGTGTCTGTGTGTGGATGCTGTGTCCGTCTGTGGATGCTGTGTTTGTGTGTGGAAGATGTGTCAGTCTATGGATACTGTGTCAGTCTGTGGATGTTGTATCTGTGTGTGGATGCTGTGTCAGTCTATGGATACTGTGTCTGTGTGTGGATGCTGTGTCCGTCTGTGGATGCTGTGTCTGTGTGTGGAAGATGTGTCAGTCTGTGGATGTTGTATATGTGTGTGGATGCTGTGTCAGTCTATGGATGCTGTGCCTGTGTGTGGATGATGTGTGAGTCTATGGATACTGTGTCTGCGTGTGGATGTTGTATCTGTGTGTGGATGCTGTGTGAGTCTATGGATACTGTGTCTGTGTGTGGATGCTGTGTCAGTCTGTGGATGCTGTGTCTGTGTGTGGATGCTGTGTCTGTCTGTAGATGCTGTGTCAGTCTATGGATACTGTGTCTGTGTGTGGACGCTGTGTCTGTGTGTGGATGCTGTGTCAGTCTATGGACGCTGTGTCTGTCTTTGGATGCTTTGTCTGTGTGTGGATGTTTTGTCTGTGTGTGGACGCTGTGTCTGTCTGTAGATGTTGGTCTGTATGTGGATGCTGTGTCTGTCTTTGGATGCTGTGTCAGTCTATGGATACTGTGTGTGTGTGTAGATGCTGTGTCAGTCTGTGGATGCTGTGTCAGTCTATGGATACTGTGTCTGTGTGTGGACGCTGTGTCTGTGTGTGGATGCTGTGTCAGTCTATGGATGCTGTGTCTGTCTGTAGATGCTGTGTCTGTGTGTGGATGCTGTGTCAGTCTATGGATGCTGTGTCTGTCTTTGGATGCTGTGTCAGTCTATGGATACTGTGTGTGTGTGTGTGTAGATGCTGTGTCAGTCAGTGGATGATGTGTCTGTCTGTGGATGCTTTGTCTGTGTGTGGATGTTTTGTCTGTGTGTGGACGCTGTGTCTGTCTGTAGATGTTGGTCTGTATGTGGATGCTGTGTCTGTCTTTGGATGCTGTGTCAGTCTATGGATACTGTGTGTGTGTGTAGATGCTGTGTCAGTCTGTGGATGCTGTGTCAGTCTATGGATACTGTGTCTGTGTCTGGACGCTGTGTCTGTGTGTGGATGCTGTGTCAGTCTATGGATGCTGTGTCTGTCTGTGGATGTTGTATCTGTGTGTGGATGCTGTGTCAGTCTATGGATACTGTGTCTGTGTGTGGATGCTGTGTCAGTCTGTGGATGCTTTGTCTGGAAGATGTGTCAGTCTGTGGATGTTGTATACGTGTGTGGATGCTGTGTCAGTCTATGGATGCTGTGCCTGTGTGTGGATGATGTGTCAGTCTATGGATACTGTGTCTGTCTGTGGATGTTGTATCTGTGTGTGGATGCTGTGTCAGTCTATGGATACTGTGTCTGTGTGTGGATGCTGTGTCAGTCTGTGGATGCTTTGTCTGGAAGATGTGTCAGTCTGTGGATGTTGTATACGTGTGTGGATGCTGTGTCAGTCTATGGATGCTGTGCCTGTGTGTGGATGATGTGTCAGTCTATGGATACTGTGTCAGTCTGTGGATGCTGTGTCTGTGTGTGGAAGATGTGTCAGTCTGTGGATGTTGTATATGAGTGTGGATGCTGTGTCAGTCTATGGATGCTGTGCCTGTGTGTGGATGATGTGTCAGTCTATGTATACTGTGTCAGTCTGTGGATGATGTGTCTGTCTGTGGATGCTGTGTCTGTGTGTGAACACTGTGTCTGTCTGTGGATGCTGTGCCTGTGTGTGGATGATGTGTCAGTCTATGGATACTGTGTCTGTGTGTGGATGTTGTGTCGGTCTGTGGATGATTTGTCAGTCTGTGGATGCTGTGTCTCTCTGTGGATACTGTGTCTGTGTGTGAATGCTGTGTCAGTCTGTGGATGCTGTGCCTGTGTGTGGATGATGTGTCAGTCTATGGATACTGTGTCTGTGTGTGGATGTTGTATCTGTGTGTGGATGCTGTGTGAGTCTATGGATACTGTGTCTGTGTGTGGATGCTGTGTCTGTGTGTGGATGCTGTGTCAGTCTGTGGATGCTGTGTCTGTGTGTGGATGCTGTGTCAGTCTGTGGATGCTGTGTCAGTCTATGGATGCTGTGTCCGCCTGTGGATGCTGTGTCAGTCTGTGGATGCTATGTCTGTGTGTGGAAGATGTGTCAGTCTGTGGATGCTGTGTCAGTCTATGGATACTGTGTCTGTGTGTGGATGCTGTGTCTGTCTGTAGATGCTGTGTCTGTGTGTGGATGCTGTGTCTGTCTTTGGATGCTGTGTCAGTCTATGGATACTGTGTGTGTGTGTGGATGCTGTGTCTGTCTGTAGATGCTGTGTCTTGTGTGTGGATGCTGTGTCAGTCTGTGGATGCTGTGTCTGTCTGTGGATGCTGTGTCAGTCTATGGATGCTGTGTCCGTCTGTGGATGCTGTGTCAGTCTGTGGATGCTGTGTCTGTCTTTGGATGCTGTGTCTGTCTTTGGATGCTGTGTCAGTCTATGGATACTGTGTGTGTATGTAGATGCTGTGTCAGTCTGTGGATGATGTGTCTGTGTGTGGATGCTGTGTCAGTCTATGGATACTGTGTCTGTGTGTGGATGCTGTGTCAGTCTATGGATGCTGTGTCTGTCTTTGGATGATGTGTCAGTCTATGGATACTGTGTCTGTCTTTGGATGCTGTGTCAGTCTGTGGATGATGTGTCTGTCTGTGGATGCTTTGTCTGTGTGTGGATGCTTTGTCTGTGTGTGGACGCTGTGTCTGTCTGTAGATGTTGGTCTGTATGTGGATGCTGTGTCGGTCTGTGGATGCTGTGTCGGTCTGTGGATGCTGTGTCTGTCTTTGGATGCTCTGTCAGTCTATGGATACTGTGTGTGTGTGTAGATGCTGTGTCAGTCTGTGGCTGCTGTGTCGGTCTGTGGATGCTGTGTCGGTCTGTGGATGCTGTGTCGGTCTGTGGATGCTGTGTCAGTCTATGGATACTGTGTCTGTGTGTGGATCCTGTGTCAGTCTGTGGCTGCTGTGTCGGTCTGTGGATGCTGTGTCTGTCTGTAGATGCTGTGTCTGTGTGTGGATGCTGTGTCAGTCTATGGATGCTGTGTCTGTCTTTGGATGCTGTGTCAGTCTATGGATACTGTGTGTGTGTGTAGATGCTGTGTCAGTCTGTGGCTGCTGTGTCAGTCTGTGGATGATGTGTCTGTCTGTGGATGCTGTGTCTGTGTGTGGATGCTGTGTCAGTCTATAAATGCTGTGTCTGTCTTTGGATGCTGTGTCAGTCTATGGATACTGTGTGTGTGTGTAGATGCTGTGTCAGTCTGTGGATGCTGTGTATGTGTGTGGACGCTATGTCAGTCTGTGGCTGCTGTGTCGGTCTGTGGATGCTGTGTCTGTCTGTAGATGCTGTGTCTGTGTGTGGATGCTGTGTCAGTCTATGGATGCTGTGTCTGTCTTTGGATGCTGTGTCAGTCTATGGATACTGTGTGTGTGTGTGTAGATGCTGTGTCAGTCAGTGGATGATGTGTCTGTCTGTGGATGCTTTGTCTGTGTGTGGATGTTTTGTCTGTGTGTGGACGCTGTGTCTGTCTGTAGATGTTGGTCTGTATGTGGATGCTGTGTCTGTCTTTGGATGCTGTGTCAGTCTATGGATACTGTGTGTGTGTGTAGATGCTGTGTCAGTCTGTGGATGCTGTGTCAGTCTATGGATACTGTGTCTGTGTGTGGACGCTGTGTCTGTGTGTGGATGCTGTGTCAGTCTATGGATGCTTTGTCTGTCTGTAGATGCTGTGTCTGTGTGTGGATGCTGTGTCAGTCTATGGATGCTGTGTCTGTCTTTGGATGCTGTGTCAGTCTATGGATACTGTGTGTGTGTGTGTAGATGCTGTGTCAGTCAGTGGATGATGTGTCTGTCTGTGGATGCTTTGTCTGTGTGTGGATGTTTTGTCTGTGTGTGGACGCTGTGTCTGTCTGTAGATGTTGGTCTGTATGTGGATGCTGTGTCTGTCTTTGGATGCTGTGTCAGTCTATGGATACTGTGTGTGTGTGTAGATGCTGTGTCAGTCTGTGGATGCTGTGTCAGTCTATGGATACTGTGTCTGTGTGTGGACGCTGTGTCTGTGTGTGGATGCTGTGTCAGTCTATGGATGCTGTGTCTGTCTGTGGATGTTGTATCTGTGTGTGGATGCTGTGTCAGTCTATGGATACTGTGTCTGTGTGTGGATGCTGTGTCAGTCTGTGGATGCTTTGTCTGGAAGATGTGTCAGTCTGTGGATGTTGTATACGTGTGTGGATGCTGTGTCAGTCTATGGATGCTGTGCCTGTGTGTGGATGATGTGTCAGTCTATGGATACTGTGTCTGTCTGTGGATGTTGTATCTGTGTGTGGATGCTGTGTCAGTCTATGGATACTGTGTCTGTGTGTGGATGCTGTGTCAGTCTGTGGATGCTTTGTCTGGAAGATGTGTCAGTCTGTGGATGTTGTATACGTGTGTGGATGCTGTGTCAGTCTATGGATGCTGTGCCTGTGTGTGGATGATGTGTCAGTCTATGGATACTGTGTCAGTCTGTGGATGCTGTGTCTGTGTGTGGAAGATGTGTCAGTCTGTGGATGTTGTATATGAGTGTGGATGCTGTGTCAGTCTATGGATGCTGTGCCTGTGTGTGGATGATGTGTCAGTCTATGTATACTGTGTCTGCGTGTGGATGTTGTATCTGTGTGTGGATGCTGTGTGAGTCTATGGATACTGTGTCTGTGTGTGGATGCTGTGCCTGTGTGTGGATGCTGTGTCAGTCTGTGGATGCTGTGTCTGTGTGTGGATGCTGTGTCAGTCTGTGGATGCTGTGTCTGTGTGTGGATGCTGTGTCTGTGTGTGGATGATGTGTCAGTCTATGGATACTGTGTCTGTGCGTGGACGCTGTGTCAGTCTGTGGATGCTGTGTGTGTCTGGATGCTGTGTCTGTGTGTGAACACTGTGTCTGTCTGTGGATGCTGTGTCTGTGTGTGGATGCTGTGTCGGTCTGTGGATGATGTGTCAGTCTGTGGATGCTGTGTCTCTCTGTGGATACTGTGTCTGTGTGTGAATGCTGTGTCAGTCTATGGATACTGTGTGTGTGTGTAGATGCTGTGTCAGTCTGTGGATGCTGTGTCAGTCTATGGATACTGTGTGTGTGTGTAGATGCTGTGTCAGTCTGTGGATGCTGTGTCAGTCTATGGATACTGTGTCTGTGTGTGGACGCTGTGTCTGTGTGTGGATGCTGTGTCAGTCTATGGATGCTGTGTCTGTCTGTGGATGTTGTATCTGTGTGTGGATGCTGTGTCAGTCTATGGATACTGTGTCTGTGTGTGGATGCTGTGTCAGTCTGTGGATGCTTTGTCTGGAAGATGTGTCAGTCTGTGGATGTTGTATACGTGTGTGGATGCTGTGTCAGTCTATGGATGCTTTGCCTGTGTGTGGATGATGTGTCAGTCTATGGATACTGTGTCAGTCTGTGGATGTTGTATCTGTGTGTGGATGCTGTGTCAGTCTATGGATACTGTGTCTGTGTGTGGATGCTGTGTCCGTCTGTGGATGCTGTGTTTGTGTGTGGATGCTGTGTCAGTCTATGGATACTGTGTCTGTGTGTGGATGCTGTGTCCGTCTGTGGATGCTGTGTCTGTGTGTGGAAGATGTGTCAGTCTGTGGATGTTGTATATGTGTGTGGATGCTGTGTCAGTCTATGGATGCTGTGCCTGTGTGTGGATGATGTGTGAGTCTATGGATACTGTGTCTGCGTGTGGATGTTGTATCTGTGTGTGGATGCTGTGTGAGTCTATGGATACTGTGTCTGTGTGTGGATGCTGTGTCAGTCTGTGGATGCTGTGTCTGTGTGTGGATGCTGTGTCTGTCTGTAGATGCTGTGTCAGTCTATGGATACTGTGTCTGTGTGTGGACGCTGTGTCTGTGTGTGGATGCTGTGTCAGTCTATGGACGCTGTGTCTGTCTTTGGATGCTTTGTCTGTGTGTGGATGTTTTGTCTGTGTGTGGACGCTGTGTCTGTCTGTAGATGTTGGTCTGTATGTGGATGCTGTGTCTGTCTTTGGATGCTGTGTCAGTCTATGGATACTGTGTGTGTGTGTAGATGCTGTGTCAGTCTGTGGATGCTGTGTCAGTCTATGGATACTGTGTCTGTGTGTGGACGCTGTGTCTGTGTGTGGATGCTGTGTCAGTCTATGGATGCTGTGTCTGTCTGTAGATGCTGTGTCTGTGTGTGGATGCTGTGTCAGTCTATGGATGCTGTGTCTGTCTTTGGATGCTGTGTCAGTCTATGGATACTGTGTGTGTGTGTGTGTAGATGCTGTGTCAGTCAGTGGATGATGTGTCTGTCTGTGGATGCTTTGTCTGTGTGTGGATGTTTTGTCTGTGTGTGGACGCTGTGTCTGTCTGTAGATGTTGGTCTGTATGTGGATGCTGTGTCTGTCTTTGGATGCTGTGTCAGTCTATGGATACTGTGTGTGTGTGTAGATGCTGTGTCAGTCTGTGGATGCTGTGTCAGTCTATGGATACTGTGTCTGTGTCTGGACGCTGTGTCTGTGTGTGGATGCTGTGTCAGTCTATGGATGCTGTGTCTGTCTGTGGATGTTGTATCTGTGTGTGGATGCTGTGTCAGTCTATGGATACTGTGTCTGTGTGTGGATGCTGTGTCAGTCTGTGGATGCTTTGTCTGGAAGATGTGTCAGTCTGTGGATGTTGTATACGTGTGTGGATGCTGTGTCAGTCTATGGATGCTGTGCCTGTGTGTGGATGATGTGTCAGTCTATGGATACTGTGTCTGTCTGTGGATGTTGTATCTGTGTGTGGATGCTGTGTCAGTCTATGGATACTGTGTCTGTGTGTGGATGCTGTGTCAGTCTGTGGATGCTTTGTCTGGATGATGTGTCAGTCTGTGGATGTTGTATACGTGTGTGGATGCTGTGTCAGTCTATGGATGCTGTGCCTGTGTGTGGATGATGTGTCAGTCTATGGATACTGTGTCAGTCTGTGGATGCTGTGTCTGTGTGTGGAAGATGTGTCAGTCTGTGGATGTTGTATATGAGTGTGGATGCTGTGTCAGTCTATGGATGCTGTGCCTGTGTGTGGATGATGTGTCAGTCTATGTATACTGTTGCAGTCTGTGGATGATGTGTCTGTCTGTGGATGCTGTGTCTGTGTGTGAACACTGTGTCTGTCTGTGGATGCTGTGTCTGTGTGTGGATGCTGTGTCGGTCTGTGGATGATTTGTCAGTCTGTGGATGCTGTGTCTCTCTGTGGATACTGTGTCTGTGTGTGAATGCTGTGTCAGTCTGTGGATGCTGTGCCTGTGTGTGGATGATGTGTCAGTCTATGGATACTGTGTCTGTGTGTGGATGTTGTATCTGTGTGTGGATGCTGTGTGAGTCTATGGATACTGTGTCTGTGTGTGGATGCTGTGTCTGTGTGTGGATGCTGTGTCAGTCTGTGGATGCTGTGTCTGTGTGTGGATGCTGTGTCAGTCTGTGGATGCTGTGTCAGTCTATGGATGCTGTGTCCGCCTGTGGATGCTGTGTCAGTCTGTGGATGCTATGTCTGTGTGTGGAAGATGTGTCAGTCTGTGGATGCTGTGTCAGTCTATGGATACTGTGTCTGTGTGTGGATGCTGTGTCTGTCTGTAGATGCTGTGTCTGTGTGTGGATGCTGTGTCTGTCTTTGGATGCTGTGTCAGTCTATGGATACTGTGTGTGTGTGTGGATGCTGTGTCTGTCTGTAGATGCTGTGTCTTGTGTGTGGATGCTGTGTCAGTCTGTGGATGCTGTGTCTGTCTGTGGATGCTGTGTCAGTCTATGGATGCTGTGTCCGTCTGTGGATGCTGTGTCAGTCTGTGGATGCTGTGTCTGTCTTTGGATGCTGTGTCTGTCTTTGGATGCTGTGTCAGTCTATGGATACTGTGTGTGTATGTAGATGCTGTGTCAGTCTATGGATACTGTGTCTGTGTGTGGATGCTGTGTCAGTCTATGGATGCTGTGTCTGTCTTTGGATGATGTGTCAGTCTATGGATACTGTGTCTGTCTTTGGATGCTGTGTCAGTCTGTGGATGATGTGTCTGTCTGTGGATGCTTTGTCTGTGTGTGGATGCTTTGTCTGTGTGTGGACGCTGTGTCTGTCTGTAGATGTTGGTCTGTATGTGGATGCTGTGTCGGTCTGTGGATGCTGTGTCGGTCTGTGGATGCTGTGTCTGTCTTTGGATGCTCTGTCAGTCTATGGATACTGTGTGTGTGTGTAGATGCTGTGTCAGTCTGTGGCTGCTGTGTCGGTCTGTGGATGCTGTGTCGGTCTGTGGATGCTGTGTCGGTCTGTGGATGCTGTGTCAGTCTATGGATACTGTGTCTGTGTGTGGATCCTGTGTCAGTCTGTGGCTGCTGTGTCGGTCTGTGGATGCTGTGTCTGTCTGTAGATGCTGTGTCTGTGTGTGGATGCTGTGTCAGTCTATGGATGCTGTGTCTGTCTTTGGATGCTGTGTCAGTCTATGGATACTGTGTGTGTGTGTAGATGCTGTGTCAGTCTGTGGCTGCTGTGTCAGTCTGTGGATGATGTGTCTGTCTGTGGATGCTGTGTCTGTGTGTGGATGCTGTGTCAGTCTATAAATGCTGTGTCTGTCTTTGGATGCTGTGTCAGTCTATGGATACTGTGTGTGTGTGTAGATGCTGTGTCAGTCTGAGGATGCTGTGTATGTGTGTGGACGCTATGTCAGTCTGTGGCTGCTGTGTCGGTCTGTGGATGCTGTGTCTGTCTGTAGATGCTGTGTCTGTGTGTGGATGCTGTGTCTGTCTTTGGATGCTGTGTCAGTCTATGGATACTGTGTGTGTGTGTGTAGATGCTGTGTCAGTCAGTGGATGATGTGTCTGTCTGTGGATGCTTTGTCTGTGTGTGGATGTTTTGTCTGTGTGTGGACGCTGTGTCTGTCTGTAGATGTTGGTCTGTATGTGGATGCTGTGTCTGTCTTTGGATGCTGTGTCAGTCTATGGATACTGTGTGTGTGTGTAGATGCTGTGTCAGTCTGTGGATGCTGTGTCAGTCTATGGATACTGTGTCTGTGTGTGGACGCTGTGTCTGTGTGTGGATGCTGTGTCAGTCTATGGATGCTGTGTCTGTCTGTAGATGCTGTGTCTGTGTGTGGATGCTGTGTCAGTCTATGGATGCTGTGTCTGTCTTTGGATGCTGTGTCAGTCTATGGATACTGTGTGTGTGTGTGTAGATGCTGTGTCAGTCAGTGGATGATGTGTCTGTCTGTGGATGCTTTGTCTGTGTGTGGATGTTTTGTCTGTGTGTGGACGCTGTGTCTGTCTGTAGATGTTGGTCTGTATGTGGATGCTGTGTCTGTCTTTGGATGCTGTGTCAGTCTATGGATACTGTGTGTGTGTGTAGATGCTGTGTCAGTCTGTGGATGCTGTGTCAGTCTATGGATACTGTGTCTGTGTGTGGACGCTGTGTCTGTGTGTGGATGCTGTGTCAGTCTATGGATGCTGTGTCTGTCTGTGGATGTTGTATCTGTGTGTGGATGCTGTGTCAGTCTATGGATACTGTGTCTGTGTGTGGATGCTGTGTCAGTCTGTGGATGCTTTGTCTGGAAGATGTGTCAGTCTGTGGATGTTGTATACGTGTGTGGATGCTGTGTCAGTCTATGGATGCTGTGCCTGTGTGTGGATGATGTGTCAGTCTATGGATACTGTGTCTGTCTGTGGATGTTGTATCTGTGTGTGGATGCTGTGTCAGTCTATGGATACTGTGTCTGTGTGTGGATGCTGTGTCAGTCTGTGGATGCTTTGTCTGGAAGATGTGTCAGTCTGTGGATGTTGTATACGTGTGTGGATGCTGTGTCAGTCTATGGATGCTGTGCCTGTGTGTGGATGATGTGTCAGTCTATGGATACTGTGTCAGTCTGTGGATGCTGTGTCTGTGTGTGGAAGATGTGTCAGTCTGTGGATGTTGTATATGAGTGTGGATGCTGTGTCAGTCTATGGATGCTGTGCCTGTGTGTGGATGATGTGTCAGTCTATGTATACTGTGTCTGCGTGTGGATGTTGTATCTGTGTGTGGATGCTGTGTGAGTCTATGGATACTGTGTCTGTGTGTGGATGCTGTGCCTGTGTGTGGATGCTGTGTCAGTCTGTGGATGCTGTGTCTGTGTGTGGATGCTGTGTCAGTCTGTGGATGCTGTGTCTGTGTGTGGATGCTGTGTCTGTGTGTGGATGATGTGTCAGTCTATGGATACTGTGTCTGTGCGTGGACGCTGTGTCAGTCTGTGGATGCTGTGTGTGTCTGGATGCTGTGTCTGTGTGTGAACACTGTGTCTGTCTGTGGATGCTGTGTCTGTGTGTGGATGCTGTGTCGGTCTGTGGATGATGTGTCAGTCTGTGGATGCTGTGTCTCTCTGTGGATACTGTGTCTGTGTGTGAATGCTGTGTCAGTCTATGGATACTGTGTGTGTGTGTAGATGCTGTGTCAGTCTGTGGATGCTGTGTCAGTCTATGGATACTGTGTGTGTGTGTAGATGCTGTGTCAGTCTGTGGATGCTGTGTCAGTCTATGGATACTTTGTCTGTGTGTGGACGCTGTGTCTGTGTGTGGATGCTGTGTCAGTCTATGGACGCTGTGTCTGTCTTTGGATGCTGTGTCAGTCTGTGGATGATGTGTCAGTCTGTGGATGATGTGTCTGTCTGTGGATGCTGTGTCTGTGTGTGAACACTGTGTCTGTCTGTGGATGCTGTGTCTGTCTGTGGATGCTGTGTCGGTCTGTGGATGATGTGTCAGTCTGTGGATGCTGTGTCTCTCTGTGGATACTGTGTCTGTGTGTGAATGCTGTGTCAGTCTGTGGATGCTGTGCCTGTGTGTGGATGATGTGTCAGTCTATGGATACTGTGTCTGTGTGTGGATGTTGTATCTGTGTGTGGATGCTGTGTGAGTCTATGGATACTGTGTCTGTGTGTGGATGCTGTGTCTGTTTGTGGATGCTGTGTCAGTCTGTGGATGCTGTGTCTGTGTGTGGATGCTGTGTCAGTCTGTGGATGCTGTGTCAGTCTATGGATGCTGTGTCCGCCTGTGGATGCTGTGTCAGTCTGTGGATGCTATGTATGTGTGTGGAAGATGTGTCAGTCTGTGGATGCTGTGTCAGTCTATGGATACTGTGTCTGTGTGTGGATGCTGTGTCTGTCTGTAGATGCTGTGTCTGTGTGTGGATGCTGTGTCTGTCTTTGGATGCTGTGTCAGTCTATGGATACTGTGTGTGTGTGTGGATGCTGTGTCTGTCTGTAGATGCTGTGTCTTGTGTGTGGATGCTGTGTCTGTCTGTGGATGCTGTGTCTGTCTGTGGATGCTGTGTCAGTCTATGGATGCTGTGTCCGTCTGTGGATGCTGTGTCAGTCTGTGGATGCTGTGTCTGTCTTTGGATGCTGTGTCTGTCTTTGGATGCTGTGTCAGTCTATGGATACTGTGTGTGTGTGTAGATGCTGTGTCAGTCTGTGGATGATGTGTCTGTGTGTGGATGCTGTGTCAGTCTATGGATACTGTGTCTGTGTGTGGATGCTGTGTCAGTCTATGGATGCTGTGTCTGTCTTTGGATGATGTGTCAGTCTATGGATACTGTGTCTGTCTTTGGATGCTGTGTCAGTCTGTGGATGATGTGTCTGTCTGTGGATGCTTTGTCTGTGTGTGGATTCTTTGTCTGTGTGTGGACGCTGTGTCTGTCTGTAGATGTTGGTCTGTATGTGGATGCTGTGTCGGTCTGTGGATGCTGTGTCGGTCTGTGGATGCTGTGTCTGTCTTTGGATGCTCTGTCAGTCTATGGATACTGTGTGTGTGTGTAGATGCTGTGTCAGTCTGTGGCTGCTGTGTCGGTCTGTGGATGCTGTGTCGGTCTGTGGATGCTGTGTCGGTCTGTGGATGCTGTGTCAGTCTATGGATACTGTGTCTGTGTGTGGATCCTGTGTCAGTCTGTGGCTGCTGTGTCGGTCTGTGGATGCTGTGTCTGTCTGTAGATGCTGTGTCTGTGTGTGGATGCTGTGTCAGTCTATGGATGCTGTGTCTGTCTTTGGATGCTGTGTCAGTCTATGGATACTGTGTGTGTGTGTAGATGCTGTGTCAGTCTGTGGCTGCTGTGTCAGTCTGTGGATGATGTGTCTGTCTGTGGATGCTGTGTCTGTGTGTGGATGCTGTGTCAGTCTATAAATGCTGTGTCTGTCTTTGGATGCTGTGTCAGTCTATGGATACTGTGTGTGTGTGTAGATGCTGTGTCAGTCTGTGGATGCTGTGTATGTGTGTGGACGCTATGTCAGTCTGTGGCTGCTGTGTCGGTCTGTGGATGCTGTGTCTGTCTGTAGATGCTGTGTCTGTGTGTGGATGCTGTGTCAGTCTATGGATGCTGTGTCTGTCTTTGGATGCTGTGTCAGTCTATGGATACTGTGTGTGTGTGTGTAGATGCTGTGTCAGTCAGTGGATGATGTGTCTGTCTGTGGATGCTTTGTCTGTGTGTGGATGTTTTGTCTGTGTGTGGACGCTGTGTCTGTCTGTAGATGTTGGTCTGTATGTGGATGCTGTGTCTGTCTTTGGATGCTGTGTCAGTCTATGGATACTGTGTGTGTGTGTGGATGCTGTGTCAGTCTATGGATGCTGTGTCTGTCTTTTGATGCTGTGTCAGTCTATGGATACTGTGTGTGTGTGTAGATGCTGTGTCAGTCTGTGGATGCTGTGTCTGTCTGTAGATGCTGTGTCTGTGTGTGGATGCTGTGTCAGTCTATGGATGCTGTGTCTGTCTTTGGATGCTGTGTCAGTCTATGGATACTGTGTGTGTGTGTGTAGATGCTGTGTCAGTCTGTGGATGCTGTGTCTGTCTGTAGATGCTGTGTCTGTGTGTGGATGCTGTGTCAGTCTATGGATGCTGTGTCTGTCTTTGGATGCTGTGTCAGTCTATGGATACTGTGTGTGTGTGTGTAGATGCTGTGTCTGTCTTTGGATGCTGTGTCAGTCTGTGGATGATGTGTCTGTCTGTGGATGCTTTGTCTGTGTGTGGACGCTGTGTCTGTCTGTAGATGTTGGTCTGTATGTGGATGCTGTGTCTGTCTTTGGATGCTGTGTCAGACTATGGATACTGTGTGTGTGTGTAGATGCTGTGTCAGTCTGTGGATGCTGTGTCAGTCTATGGATACTGTGTCTGTGTGTGGACGCTGTGTCTGTGTGTGGATGCTGTGTCAGTCTATGGATGCTGTGTCTGTCTGTGCATGTTGTATCTGTGTGTGGATGCTGTGTCAGTCTATGGATACTGTGTCTGTGTGTGGATGCTGTGTCAGTCTGTGGATGCTTTGTCTGGAAGATGTGTCAGTCTGTGGATGTTGTATACGTGTGTGGATGCTGTGTCAGTCTATGGATGCTGTGCCTGTGTGTGGATGATGTGTCAGTCTATGGATACTGTGTCAGTCTGTGGATGTTGTATCTGTGTGTGGATGCTGTGTCCGTCTATGGATACTGTGTCTGTGTGTGGATGCTGTGTCTGTGTGTGGATGCTGTGTCAGTCTATGGATGCTGTGCCTGTGTGTGGATGATGTGTCAGTCTATGGATACTGTGTCTGCGTGTGGATGTTGTATCTGTGTGTGGATGCTGTGCGAGTCTATGGATACTGTGTCTGTGTGTGGATGCTGTGTCTGTGTGTGGATGCTGTGTCAGTCTGTGGATGCTGTGTCTGTGTGTGGATGCTGTGTCAGTCTGTGGATGCTGTGTCTGTGTGTGGATACTGTGTGTGTGTGTAGATGCTGTGTCAGTCTGTGGATGCTGTGTCAGTCTATGGATACTGTGTCTGTGTGTGGACGCTGTGTCAGTCTATGGATGCTGTGTCTGTCTGTGGATGTTGTATCTGTGTGTGGATGCTGTGTCAGTCTATGGATACTGTGTCTGTGTGTGGATGCTGTGTCAGTCTGTGGATGCTTTGTCTGGAAGATGTGTCAGTCTGTGGATGTTGTATACGTGTGTGGATGCTGTGTCAGTCTATGGATGCTGTGCCTGTGTGTGGATGATGTGTCAGTCTATGGATACTGTGTCAGTCTGTGGATGTTGTATCTGTGTGTGGATGCTGTGTCAGTCTATGGATACTGTGTCTGTGTGTGGATGCTGTGTCAGTCTATGGACGCTGTGTCTGTCTTTGGATGCTGTGTCAGTCTGTGGATGATGTGTCAGTCTGTGGATGATGTGTCTGTCTGTGGATGCTGTGTCTGTGTGTGAACACTGTGTCTGTCTGTGGATGCTGTGTCTGTGTGTGGATGCTGTGTCGGTCTGTGGATGATGTGTCAGTCTGTGGATGCTGTGTCTCTCTGTGGATACTGTGTCTGTGTGTGAATGCTGTGTCAGTCTGTGGATGCTGTGCCTGTGTGTGGATGATGTGTCAGTCTATGGATACTGTGTCTGTGTGTGGATGTTGTATCTGTGTGTGGATGCTGTGTGAGTCTATGGATACTGTGTCTGTGTGTGGATGCTGTGTCTGTGTGTGGATGCTGTGTCAGTCTGTGGATGCTGTGTCTGTGTGTGGATGCTGTGTCAGTCTGTGGATGCTGTGTCAGTCTATGGATGCTGTGTCCGCCTGTGGATACTGTGTCAGTCTGTGGATGCTATGTCTGTGTGTGGAAGATGTGTCAGTCTGTGGATGCTGTGTCAGTCTATGGATACTGTGTCTGTGTGTGGATGCTGTGTCTGTCTGTAGATGCTGTGTCTGTGTGTGGATGCTGTGTCTGTGTGTGGATGCTGTGTCTGTCTTTGGATGCTGTGTCAGTCTATGGATACTGTGTGTGTGTGTGGATGCTGTGTCTGTCTGTAGATGCTGTGTCTTGTGTGTGGATGCTGTGTCAGTCTGTGGATGCTGTGTCAGTCTATGGATGCTGTGTCCGTCTGTGTATGCTGTGTCAGTCTGTGGATGCTGTGTCTGTCTTTGGATGCTGTGTCTGTCTTTGGATGCTGTGTCAGTCTATGGATACTGTGTGTGTGTGTAGATGCTGTGTCAGTCTGTGGATGATGTGTCTGTGTGTGGATGCTGTGTCAGTCTATGGATACTGTGTCTGTCTTTGGATGCTGTGTCAGTCTGTGGATGATGTGTCTGTCTGTGGATGCTTTGTCTGTGTGTGGATGCTTTGTCTGTGTGTGGACGCTGTGTCTGTCTGTAGATGTTGGTCTGTATGTGGATGCTGTGTCGGTCTGTGGATGCTGTGTCGGTCTGTGGATGCTGTGTCTGTCTTTGGATGCTCTGTCAGTCTATGGATACTGTGTGTGTGTGTAGATGCTGTGTCAGTCTGTGGCTGCTGTGTCGGTCTGTGGATGCTGTGTCGGTCTGTGGATGCTGTGTCAGTCTGTGGATGCTGTGTCAGTCTATGGATACTGTGTCTGTGTGTGGATCCTGTGTCAGTCTGTGGCTGCTGTGTCGGTCTGTGGATGCTGTGTCTGTCTGTAGATGCTGTGTCTGTGTGTGGATGCTGTGTCAGTCTATGGATGCTGTGTCTGTCTTTGGATGCTGTGTCAGTCTATGGATACTGTGTGTGTGTGTAGATGCTGTGTCAGTCTGTGGCTGCTGTGTCAGTCTGTGGATGATGTGTCTGTCTGTGGATGCTGTGTCTGTGTGTGGATGCTGTGTCAGTCTATAAATGCTATGTCTGTCTTTGGATGCTGTGTCAGTCTATGGATACTGTGTGTGTGTGTAGATGCTGTGTCAGTCTGTGGATGCTGTGTATGTGTGTGGACGCTATGTCAGTCTGTGGCTGCTGTGTCGGTCTGTGGATGCTGTGTCTGTCTGTAGATGCTGTGTCTGTGTGTGGATGCTGTGTCAGTCTATGGATGCTGTGTCTGTCTTTGGATGCTGTGTCAGTCTATGGATACTGTGTGTGTGTGTGTAGATGCTGTGTCAGTCAGTGGATGATGTGTCTGTCTGTGGATGCTTTGTCTGTGTGTGGATGCTTTGTCTGTGTGTGGACGCTTGGTCTGTCTGTAGATGTTGGTCTGTATGTGGATGCTGTGTCTGTCTTTGGATGCTGTGTCAGTCTATGGATACTGTGTGTGTGTGTAGATGCTGTGTCAGTCTGTGGATGCTGTGTCAGTCTATGGATACTGTGTCTGTGTGTGGACGCTGTGTCTGTGTGTGGATGCTGTGTCAGTCTATGGATGCTGTGTCTGTCTGTGGATGTTGTATCTGTGTGTGGATGCTGTGTCAGTCTATGGATACTGTGTCTGTGTGTGGATGCTGTGTCAGTCTGTGGATGCTTTGTCTGGAAGATGTGTCAGTCTGTGGATGTTGTATACGTGTGTGGATGCTGTGTCAGTCTATGGATGCTGTGCCTGTGTGTGGATGATGTGTCAGTCTATGGATACTGTGTCAGTCTGTGGATGTTGTATCTGTGTGTGGATGCTGTGTCAGTCTATGGATATTGTGTGTGTGTGTGGATGCTGTGTCTGTGTGTGGATGCTGTGTCAGTCTGTGGATGCTTTGTCTGTGTGTGGATGCTGTGTCTGAGTGTGGATGATGTGTCAGTCTATGGATACTGTGTCTGTGCGTGGACGCTGTGTCAGTCTGTGGATGATGTGTCTGTCTGTGGATGCTGTGTCAGTCTATGGATGCTGTGTCCGTCTGTGGACGCTGTGTCAGTCTGTGGATGCTGTGTCTGTGTGTGGAAGATGTGTCAGTCTGTGGATGCTGTGTCAGTCTATGGATACTGTGTCTGTGTGTGGACGCTGTGTCTGTCTGTGGATGCTGTGTCAGTCTATGGATGCTGTGTCTGTCTTTGGATGCTGTGTCAGTCTATGGATACTGTGTGTGTGTGTGTGGACGCTGTGTCTGTCTGTAGATGCTGTGTCTGTGTGTGGATGCTGTGTCAGTCTGTGGATAATGTGTCTGTCTGTGGATGCTGTGTCTGTCTGTGGATGATGTGTCAGTCTGTGGATGATGTGTCTGTCTGTGGATGCTGTGTCTGTCTGTAGATACTGTGTCTGTGTGTGGATGCTGTGTCAGACTATGGATGCTGTGTCTGTCTTTGGATGCTGTGTCAGTCTATGGATACTGTGTGTGTGTGTAGATGCTGTGTCAGTCTGTGGCTGCTGTGTCGGTCTGTGGATGATGTGTCTGTGTGTGGATGCTGTGTCAGTCTATGGATGCTGTGTCTGTCTTTTGATGCTGTGTCAGTCTATGGATACTGTGTGTGTGTGTAGATGCTGTGTCAGTCTGTGGATGCTGTGTATGTGTGTGGACGCTGTGTCAGTCTGTGGCTGCTGTGTCGGTCTGTGGATGCTGTGTCTGTCTGTAGATGCTGTGTCTGTGTGTGGATGCTGTGTCAGTCTATGGATGCTGTGTCTGTCTTTGGATGCTGTGTCAGTCTATGGATACTGTGTGTGTGTGTGTAGATGCTGTGTCAGTCTGTGGATGCTGTGTCAGTCTGTGGATGCTTTGTCTGTGTGTGGATGCTTTGTCTGTGTGTGGACGCTGTGTCTGTCTGTAGATGTTGGTCTGTATGTGGATGCTGTGTCTGTCTTTGGATGCTGTGTCAGACTATGGATACTGTGTGTGTGTGTAGATGCTGTGTCAGTCTGTGGATGCTGTGTCAGTCTATGGATACTGTGTCTGTGTGTGGACGCTGTGTCTGTGTGTGGATGCTGTGTCAGTCTATGGATGCTGTGTCTGTCTGTGCATGTTGTATCTGTGTGTGGATGCTGTGTCAGTCTATGGATACTGTGTCTGTATGTGGATGCTGTGTCAGTCTGTGGATGCTTTGTCTGGAAGATGTGTCAGTCTGTGGATGTTGTATACGTGTGTGGATGCTGTGTCAGTCTATGGATGCTGTGCCTGTGTGTGGATGATGTGTCAGTCTATGGATACTGTGTCAGTCTGTGGATGTTGTATCTGTGTGTGGATGCTGTGTCAGTCTATGGATACTGTGTCTGTGTGTGGATGCTGTGTCTGTGTGTGGAAGATGTGTCAGTCTGTGGATGTTGTATATGTGTGTGGATGCTGTGTCAGTCTATGGATGCTGTGCCTGTGTGTGGATGATGTGTCAGTCTATGGATACTGTGTCTGCGTGTGGATGTTGTATCTGTGTGTGGATGCTGTGCGAGTCTATGGATACTGTGTCTGTGTGTGGATGCTGTGTCTGTGTGTGGATGCTGTGTCAGTCTGTGGATGCTGTGTCTGTGTGTGGATGCTGTGTCAGTCTGTGGATGCTGTGTCTGTGTGTGGATACTGTGTGTGTGTGTAGATGCTGTGTCAGTCTGTGGATGCTGTGTCAGTCTATGGATACTGTGTCTGTGTGTGGACGCTGTGTCAGTCTATGAATGCTGTGTCTGTCTGTGGATGTTGTATCTGTGTGTGGATGCTGTGTCAGTCTATGGATACTGTGTCTGTGTGTGGATGCTGTGTCAGTCTGTGGATGCTTTGTCTGGAAGATGTGTCAGTCTGTGGATGTTGTATACGTGTGTGGATGCTGTGTCAGTCTATGGATGCTGTGCCTGTGTGTGGATGATGTGTCAGTCTATGGATACTGTGTCAGTCTGTGGATGTTGTATCTGTGTGTGGATGCTGTGTCAGTCTATGGATACTGTGTCTGTGTGTGGATGCTGTGTCCGTCTGTGGATGCTGTGTCAGTCTGTGGATGCTGTGTCTGTGTGTGGAAGATGTGTCAGTCTGTGGATGTTGTATATGTGTGTGGATGCTGTGTCAGTCTATGGATGCTGTGCCTGTGTGTGGATGATGTGTCAGTCTATGTATACTGTGTCTGCGTGTGGATGTTGTATCTGTGCGTGGATGCTGTGTGAGTCTATGGATACTGTGTCTGTGTGTGGATGCTGTGTCTGTGTGTGGATGCTGTGTCAGTCTGTGGATGCTGTGTCTGTGTGTGGATGCTGTGTCAGTCTGTGGATGCTGTGTCTGTGTGTGGATGATGTGTCAGTCTATGGATACTGTGTCTGTGCGTGGACGCTGTGTCAGTCTGTGGATGCTGTGTCTGTCTGTATATGCTGTGTCTGTGTGTGGATGCTGTGTCAGTCTATGGATACTGTGTGTGTGTGTAGATGCTGTGTCAGTCTGTGGATGCTGTGTCAGTCTATGGATACTGTGTCTGTGTGTGGACGCTGTGTCTG
The DNA here is from genome assembly GCF_029633865.1 of Lampris incognitus. NCBI lineage: Eukaryota > Metazoa > Chordata > Actinopteri > Lampriformes > Lampridae > Lampris > Lampris incognitus. Next base: position 83,646,258 of record NC_079211.1, on the reverse strand, counting down.
TGTGTGGATGCTGTGTCAGTCTATGGACGCTGTGTCTGTCTTTGGATGCTGTGTCAGTCTGTGGATGATGTGTCAGTCTGTGGATGATGTGTCTGTCTGTGGATGCTGTGTCTGTGTGTGAACACTGTGTCTGTCTGTGGATGCTGTGTCTGTCTGTGGATGCTGTGTCGGTCTGTGGATGATGTGTCAGTCTGTGGATGCTGTGTCTCTCTGTGGATACTGTGTCTGTGTGTGAATGCTGTGTCAGTCTGTGGATGCTGTGCCTGTGTGTGGATGATGTGTCAGTCTATGGATACTGTGTCTGTGTGTGGATGTTGTATCTGTGTGTGGATGCTGTGTGAGTCTATGGATACTGTGTCTGTGTTTGGATGCTGTGTCAGTCTGTGGATGCTGTGTCAGTCTATGGATGCTGTGTCAGTCTGTGGATGCTGTGTCAGTCTATGGATGCTGTGTCAGTCTATGGATGCTGTGTCCGCCTGTGGATGCTGTGTCAGTCTGTGGATGCTATGTCTGTGTGTGGAAGATGTGTCAGTCTGTGGATGCTGTGTCAGTCTATGGATACTGTGTCTGTGTGTGGATGCTGTGTCTGTCTGTAGATGCTGTGTCTGTGTGTGGATGCTGTGTCTGTCTTTGGATGCTGTGTCAGTCTATGGATACTGTGTGTGTGTGTGGATGCTGTGTCTGTCTGTAGATGCTGTGTCTTGTGTGTGGATGCTGTGTCAGTCTGTGGATGCTGTGTCTGTCTGTGGATGCTGTGTCCGTCTGTGGATGCTGTGTCAGTCTGTGGATGCTGTGGCTGTCTTTGGATGCTGTGTCTGTCTTTGGATGCTGTGTCAGTCTATGGATACTGTGTGTGTGTGTAGATGCTGTGTCAGTCTGTGGATGATGTGTCTGTGTGTGGATGCTGTGTCAGTCTATGGATACTGTGTCTGTGTGTGGATGCTGTGTCAGTCTATGGATGCTGTGTCTGTCTTTGGATGATGTGTCAGTCTATGGATACTGTGTCTGTCTTTGGATGCTGTGTCAGTCTGTGGATGATGTGTCTGTCTGTGGATGCTTTGTCTGTGTGTGGATGCTTTGTCTGTGTGTGGACGCTGTGTCTGTATGTGGAAGATGTGTCAGTCTGTGGATGTTGTATATGTGTGTGGATGCTGTGTCAGTCTATGGATGCTGTGCCTGTGTGTGGATGATGTGTCAGTCTATGTATACTGTGTCTGCGTGTGGATGTTGTATCTGTGCGTGGATGCTGTGTGAGTCTATGGATACTGTGTCTGTGTGTGGATGCTGTGTCTGTGTGTGGATGCTGTGTCAGTCTGTGGATGCTGTGTCTGTGTGTGGATGCTGTGTCAGTCTGTGGATGCTGTGTCTGTGTGTGGATGATGTGTCAGTCTATGGATACTGTGTCTGTGCGTGGACGCTGTGTCAGTCTGTGGATGCTGTGTCTGTCTGTATATGCTGTGTCTGTGTGTGGATGCTGTGTCAGTCTATGGATACTGTGTGTGTGTGTAGATGCTGTGTCAGTCTGTGGATGCTGTGTCAGTCTATGGATACTGTGTCTGTGTGTGGACGCTGTGTCTGTGTGTGGATGCTGTGTCAGTCTATGGACGCTGTGTCTGTCTTTGGATGCTGTGTCAGTCTGTGGATGATGTGTCAGTCTGTGGATGATGTGTCTGTCTGTGGATGCTGTGTCTGTGTGTGAACACTGTGTCTGTCTGTGGATGCTGTGTCTGTCTGTGGATGCTGTGTCGGTCTGTGGATGATGTGTCAGTCTGTGGATGCTGTGTCTCTCTGTGGATACTGTGTCTGTGTGTGAATGCTGTGTCAGTCTGTGGATGCTGTGCCTGTGTGTGGATGATGTGTCAGTCTATGGATACTGTGTCTGTGTGTGGATGTTGTATCTGTGTGTGGATGCTGTGTGAGTCTATGGATACTGTGTCTGTGTGTGGATGCTATGTCAGTCTGTGGATGCTGTGTCAGTCTATGGATGCTGTGTCAGTCTGTGGATGCTGTGTCAGTCTATGGATGCTGTGTCAGTCTATGGATGCTGTGTCCGCCTGTGGATGCTGTGTCAGTCTGTGGATGCTATGTCTGTGTGTGGAAGATGTGTCAGTCTGTGGATGCTGTGTCAGTCTATGGATACTGTGTCTGTGTGTGGATGCTGTGTCTGTCTGTAGATGCTGTGTCTGTGTGTGGATGCTGTGTCTGTCTTTGGATGCTGTGTCAGTCTATGGATACTGTGTGTGTGTGTGGATGCTGTGTCTGTCTGTAGATGCTGTGTCTTGTGTGTGGATGCTGTGTCAGTCTGTGGATGCTGTGTCTGTCTGTGGATGCTGTGTCTGTCTGTGGATGCTGTGTCCGTCTGTGGATGCTGTGTCAGTCTATGGATATTGTGTGTGTGTGTAGATGCTGTGTCAGTCTGTGGATGATGTGTCTGTGTGTGGATGCTGTGTCAGTCTATGGATACTGTGTCTGTGTGTGGATGCTGTGTCAGTCTATGGATGCTGTGTCTGTCTTTGGATGATGTGTCAGTCTATGGATACTGTGTCTGTCTTTGGATGCTGTGTCAGTCTGTGGATGATGTGTCTGTCTGTGGATGCTTTGTCTGTGTGTGGATGCTTTGTCTGTGTGTGGACGCTGTGTCTGTATGTGGATGCTGTGTCTGTCTTTGGATGCTGTGTCAGTCTATGGATACTGTGTGTGTGTGTAGATGCTGTGTCAGTCTGTGGATGCTGTGTCAGTCTATGGATACTGTGTCTGTGTGTGGACGCTGTGTCTGTGTGTGGATGCTGTGTCAGTCTATGGATGCTGTGTCTGTCTGTGGATGTTGTATCTGTGTGTGGATGCTGTGTCAGTCTATGGATACTGTGTCTGTGTGTGGATGCTGTGTCAGTCTATCGATGCTGTGCCTGTGTGTGGATGATGTGTCAGTCTATGGATACTGTGTCAGTCTGTGGATGTTGTATCTGTGTGTGGATGCTGTGTCAGTCTATGGATACTGTGTCTGTGTGTGGATGCTGTGTCTGTGTGTGGATGCTGTGTCAGTCTGTGGATGCTTTGTCTGTGTGTGGATGCTGTGTCTGTGTGTGGATGATGTGTCAGTCTATGGATACTGTGTCTGTGCGTGGACGCTGTGTCAGTCTGTGGATGATGTGTCTGTCTGTGGATGCTGTGTCAGTCTATGGATGCTGTGTCCGTCTGTGGATGCTGTGTCAGTCTGTGGATGCTGTGTCTGTGTGTGGAAGATGTGTCAGTCTATGGATGCTGTGTCCGCCTGTGGATGCTGTGTCAGTCTATGGATACTGTGTCTGTGTGTGGATGCTGTGTCTGTCTGTAGATGCTGTGTCAGTCTATGGATACTGTGTCCGCCTGTGGATGCTGTGTCAGTCTGTGGATGCTGCGTCAGTCTATGGATACTGTGTCTGTGTGTGGAAGATGTGTCAGTCTGTGGATGCTGTGTCAGTCTATGGATACTGTGTCTGTGTGTGGATGCTGTGTCTGTCTGTAGATGTTGTGTCTGTGTGTGGATGCTGTGTCAGTCTATGGATGCTGTGTCTGTCTTTGGATGCTGTGTCAGTCTATGGATACTGTGTGTGTGTGTGGATGCTGTGTCTGTCTGTAGATGTTGTGTCTGTGTGTGGATGCTGTGTCAGTCTGTGGATGCTGTGTCTGTCTGTGGATGCTGTGTCAGTCTGTGGATGCTGTGTCCGTCTGTGGATGCTGTGTCAGTCTGTGGATGCTGTGTCTGTCTTTGGATGCTGTGTCTGTCTTTGGATGCTGTGTCAGTCTATGGATACTGTGTGTGTGTGTAGATGCTGTGTCAGTCTGTGGATGATGTGTCTGTGTGTGGATGCTGTGTCAGTCTGTGGATGCTTTGTCTGGAAGATGTGTCAGTCTGTGGATGTTGTATACGTGTGTGGATGCTGTGTGAGTCTATGGATGCTGTGCCTGTGTGTGGATGATGTGTCAGTCTATGGATACTGTGTCAGTCTGTGGATGTTGTATCTGTGTGTGGATGCTGTGTCAGTCTATGGATACTGTGTCTGTGTGTGGATGCTGTGTCCGTCTGTGGATGCTGTGTCAGTCTGTGGATGCTGTGTCTGTGTGTGGAAGATGTGTCAGTCTGTGGATGTTGTATATGTGTGTGGATGCTGTGTCAGTCTATGGATGCTGTGCCTGTGTGTGGATGATGTGTCAGTCTATGGATACTGTGTCTGCGTGTGGATGTTGTATCTGTGTGTGGATGCTGTGTGAGTCTATGGATACTGTGTCTGTGTGTGGATGCTGTGTCTGTGTGTGGATGCTGTGTCAGTCTGTGGATGCTGTGTCTGTGTGTGGATGCTGTGTCAGTCTGTGGATGCTGTGTCTGTGTGTGGATGCTGTGTCAGTCTGTGGATGCTGTGTCAGTCTATGGATACTGTGTCTGTGTGTGGACGCTGTGTCTGTGTGTGGATGCTGTGTCAGTCTATGGACGCTGTGTCTGTCTTTGGATTCTGTGTCAGTCTGTGGATGATGTGTCAGTCTGTGGATGCTGTGTCTGTCTGTGGATGCTGTGTCTGTTTGTGAACACTGTGTCTGTCTGTGGATGCTGTGTCTGTGTGTGGATGCTGTGTCGGTCTGTGGATGATGTGTCAGTCTGTGGATGCTGTGTCTCTCTGTGGATACTGTGTCTGTGTGTGAATGCTGTGTCAGTCTGTGGATGCTGTGCCTGTCTTTGGATGCTGTGTTATTCTATGGATGATGTGTTTGTCTGTGGATGTTGTATCTGTGTGTGGATGCTGTGTCTGTGTGTGGATGCTGTGTCCGTCTGTGGATGCTTTGTCTGTGTGTGGATGCTTTGTCTGTGTGTGGATGCTTTGTCTGTGTGTGGACGCTGTGTCTGTCTGTAGATGTTGGTCTGTATGTGGATGCTGTGTCTGTCTGTGGATGCTTTGTCTGTGTGTGGATGCTTTGTCTGTGTGTGGATGCTTTGTCTGTGTGTGGATGCTTTGTCTGTGTGTGGACGCTGTGTCTGTCTGTAGATGTTGGTCTGTATGTGGATGCTGTGTCAGTCTATGGATACTGTGTGTGTGTGTAGATGCTGTGTCTGTGTGTGGATGCTGTGTCAGTCTATGGATACTGTGTGTGTGTGTAGATGCTGTGTCAGTCTGTGGATGCTGTGTCAGTCTATGGATACTGTGTCTGTGTGTGGACGCTGTGTCTGTGTGTGGATGCTGTGTCAGTCTATGGATGCTGTGTCTGTCTGTGGATGTTGTATCTGTGTGTGGATGCTGTGTCAGTCTATGGATACTGTGTCTGTGTGTGGATGCTGTGTCAGTCTGTGGATGCTTTGTCTGGAAGATGTGTCAGTCTGTGGATGTTGTATACGTGTGTGGATGCTGTGTCAGTCTATGGATGCTGTGCCTGTGTGTGGATGATGTGTCAGTCTATGGATACTCTGTCAGTCTGTGGATGCTGTGTCAGTCTATGGATATTGTGTGTGTGTGTGGATGCTGTGTCTGTGTGTGGATGCTGTGTCAGTCTGTGGATGCTTTCTCTGTGTGTGGATGCTGTGTCTGAGTGTGGATGATGTGTCAGTCTATGGATACTGTGTCTGTGCGTGGACGCTGTGTCAGTCTGTGGATGATGTGTCTGTCTGTGGATGCTGTGTCAGTCTATGGATGCTGTGTCCGTCTGTGGACGCTGTGTCAGTCTGAGGATGCTGTGTCTGTGTGTGGAAGATGTGTCAGTCTGTGGATGCTGTGTCAGTCTATGGATACTGTGTCTGTGTGTGGACGCTGTGTATGTGTGTGGATGCTGTGTCAGTCTATGGATGCTGTGTCTGTCTTTGGATGCTGTGTCAGTCTATGGATACTGTGTGTGTGTGTGTGTGGACGCTGTGTCTGTCTGTAGATGCTGTGTCTGTGTGTGGATGCTGTGTCAGTCTGTGGATGATGTGTCTGTCTGTGGATGCTGTGTCTGTCTGTGGATGATGTGTCAGTCTGTGGATGATGTGTCTGTCTGTGGATGCTGTGTCTGTCTGTGGATGCTGTGTCTGTGTGTGAACACTGTGTCTGTCTGTGGATGCTGTGTCTGTCTGTGGATGCTGTGTCGGTCTGTGGATGATGTGTCAGTCTGTGGATGCTGTGTCTCTCTGTGGATACTGTGTCTGTGTGTGGATGCTGTGTCAGTCTATGGATGCTGTGTCTGTCTTTGGATGCTGTGTCAGTCTATGGATACTGTGTGTGTGTGTAGATGCTGTGTCAGTCTGTGGCTGCTGTGTCGGTCTGTGGATGATGTGTCTGTCTGTGGATGCTGTGTCTGTGTGTGGATGCTGTGTCAGTCTATGGATGCTGTGTCTGTCTTTTGATGCTGTGTCAGTCTATGGATACTGTGTGTGTGTGTAGATGCTGTGTCAGTCTGTGGATGCTGTGTATGTGTGTGGACGCTGTGTCAGTCTGTGGCTGCTGTGTCGGTCTGTGGATGCTGTGTCTGTGTGTGGATGCTGTGTCAGTCTATTGATGCTGTGTCTGTGTTTGGATGCTGTGTCAGTCTATGGATACTGTGTGTGTGTGTGTGTGTAGATGCTGTGTCAGTCTGTGGATGCTGTGTCAGTCTGTGGATGCTGTGTCTGTCTTTGGATGCTGTGTCAGTCTGTGGATGATGTGTCTGTCTGTGGATGCTTTGTCTGTGTGTGGATGCTTTGTCTGTGTGTGGACGCTGTGTCTGTCTGTAGATGTTGGTCTGTATGTGGATGCTGTGTCTGTCTTTGGATGCTGTGTCAGTCTATGGATACTGTGTGTGTGTGTAGATGCTGTGTCAGTCTATGGATACTGTGTCTGTGTGTGGATGCTGTGTCAGTCTGTGGATACTGTGTCTGTGTGTGGATGCTGTGTCAGTCTGTGGATGCTTTGTCTGGAAGATGTGTCAGTCTGTGGATGTTGTATACGTGTGTGGATGCTGTGTCAGTCTATGGATGCTGTGCCTGTGTGTGGATGATGTGTCAGTCTATGGATACTGTGTCAGTCTGTGGATGTTGTATCTGTGTGTGGATGCTGTGTCAGTCTATGGATACTGTGTCTGTGTGTGGATGCTGTGTCTGTGTGAGGAAGATGTGTCAGTCTGTGGATGTTGTATATGTGTGTGGATGCTGTGTCAGTCTATGGATGCTGTGCCTGTGTGTGGATGATGTGTCAGTCTATGGATACTGTGTCTGCGTGTGGATGTTGTATCTGTGTGTGGATGCTGTGCGAGTCTATGGATACTGTGTCTGTGTGTGGATGCTGTGTCAGTCTGTGGATGCTGTGTCTGTGTGTGGATGCTGTGTCAGTCTGTGGATGCTGTGTCTGTGTGTGGATACTGTGTGTGTGTGTAGATGCTGTGTCAGTCTGTGGATGCTGTGTCAGTCTATGGATACTGTGTCTGTGTGTGGACGCTGTGTCTGTGTGTGGATGCTGTGTCAGTCTATGGATGCTGTGTCTGTCTGTGGATGTTGTATCTGTGTGTGGATGCTGTGTCAGTCTATGGATACTGTGTCTGTGTGTGGATGCTGTGTCAGTCTGTGGATGCTTTGTCTGGAAGATGTGTCAGTCTGTGGATGTTGTATACGTGTGTGGATGCTGTGTCAGTCTATGGATGCTGTGCCTGTGTGTGGATGATGTGTCAGTCTATGGATACTGTGTCAGTCTGTGGATGTTGTATCTGTGTGTGGATGCTGTGTCAGTCTATGGATACTGTGTCTGTGTGTGGATGCTGTGTCCGTCTGTGGATGCTGTGTCTGTGTGTGGAAGATGTGTCAGTCTATGGATGCTGTGCCTGTGTGTGGATGATGTGTCAGTCTATGGATACTGTGTCAGTCTGTGGATGTTGTATCTGTGTGTGGATGCTGTGTCCGTCTATGGATACTGTGTCTGTGTGTGGATGCTGTGTCTGTGTGTGGATGCTGTGTCAGTCTATGGATGCTGTGTCTGTCTTTGGATGCTGTGTCAGTCTATGGATACTGTGTGTGTGTGTGTAGATGCTGTGTCAGTCAGTGGATGATGTGTCTGTCTGTGGATGCTTTGTCTGTGTGTGGATGTTTTGTCTGTGTGTGGACGCTGTGTCTGTCTGTAGATGTTGGTCTGTATGTGGATGCTGTGTCTGTCTTTGGATGCTGTGTCAGTCTATGGATACTGTGTGTGTGTGTAGATGCTGTGTCAGTCTGTGGATGCTGTGTCAGTCTATGGATACTGTGTCTGTGTGTGGACGCTGTGTCTGTGTGTGGATGCTGTGTCAGTCTATGGATGCTGTGTCTGTCTGTAGATGCTGTGTCTGTGTGTGGATGCTGTGTCAGTCTATGGATGCTGTGTCTGTCTTTGGATGCTGTGTCAGTCTATGGATACTGTGTGTGTGTGTGTAGATGCTGTGTCAGTCAGTGGATGATGTGTCTGTCTGTGGATGCTTTGTCTGTGTGTGGATGTTTTGTCTGTGTGTGGACGCTGTGTCTGTCTGTAGATGTTGGTCTGTATGTGGATGCTGTGTCTGTCTTTGGATGCTGTGTCAGTCTATGGATACTGTGTGTGTGTGTAGATGCTGTGTCAGTCTGTGGATGCTGTGTCAGTCTATGGATACTGTGTCTGTGTGTGGACGCTGTGTCTGTGTGTGGATGCTGTGTCAGTCTATGGATGCTGTGTCTGTCTGTGGATGTTGTATCTGTGTGTGGATGCTGTGTCAGTCTATGGATACTGTGTCTGTGTGTGGATGCTGTGTCAGTCTGTGGATGCTTTGTCTGGAAGATGTGTCAGTCTGTGGATGTTGTATACGTGTGTGGATGCTGTGTCAGTCTATGGATGCTGTGCCTGTGTGTGGATGATGTGTCAGTCTATGGATACTGTGTCTGTCTGTGGATGTTGTATCTGTGTGTGGATGCTGTGTCAGTCTATGGATACTGTGTCTGTGTGTGGATGCTGTGTCAGTCTGTGGATGCTTTGTCTGGAAGATGTGTCAGTCTGTGGATGTTGTATACGTGTGTGGATGCTGTGTCAGTCTATGGATGCTGTGCCTGTGTGTGGATGATGTGTCAGTCTATGGATACTGTGTCAGTCTGTGGATGCTGTGTCTGTGTGTGGAAGATGTGTCAGTCTGTGGATGTTGTATATGAGTGTGGATGCTGTGTCAGTCTATGGATGCTGTGCCTGTGTGTGGATGATGTGTCAGTCTATGTATACTGTGTCTGCGTGTGGATGTTGTATCTGTGTGTGGATGCTGTGTGAGTCTATGGATACTGTGTCTGTGTGTGGATGCTGTGCCTGTGTGTGGATGCTGTGTCAGTCTGTGGATGCTGTGTCTGTGTGTGGATGCTGTGTCAGTCTGTGGATGCTGTGTCTGTGTGTGGATGCTGTGTCTGTGTGTGGATGATGTGTCAGTCTATGGATACTGTGTCTGTGCGTGGACGCTGTGTCAGTCTGTGGATGCTGTGTGTGTCTGGATGCTGTGTCTGTGTGTGAACACTGTGTCTGTCTGTGGATGCTGTGTCTGTGTGTGGATGCTGTGTCGGTCTGTGGATGATGTGTCAGTCTGTGGATGCTGTGTCTCTCTGTGGATACTGTGTCTGTGTGTGAATGCTGTGTCAGTCTATGGATACTGTGTGTGTGTGTAGATGCTGTGTCAGTCTGTGGATGCTGTGTCAGTCTATGGATACTGTGTGTGTGTGTAGATGCTGTGTCAGTCTGTGGATGCTGTGTCAGTCTATGGATACTTTGTCTGTGTGTGGACGCTGTGTCTGTGTGTGGATGCTGTGTCAGTCTATGGACGCTGTGTCTGTCTTTGGATGCTGTGTCAGTCTGTGGATGATGTGTCAGTCTGTGGATGATGTGTCTGTCTGTGGATGCTGTGTCTGTGTGTGAACACTGTGTCTGTCTGTGGATGCTGTGTCTGTCTGTGGATGCTGTGTCGGTCTGTGGATGATGTGTCAGTCTGTGGATGCTATGTCTCTCTGTGGATACTGTGTCTGTGTGTGAATGCTGTGTCAGTCTGTGGATGCTGTGCCTGTGTGTGGATGATGTGTCAGTCTATGGATACTGTGTCTGTGTGTGGATGTTGTATCTGTGTGTGGATGCTGTGTGAGTCTATGGATACTGTGTCTGTGTGTGGATGCTGTGTCTGTTTGTGGATGCTGTGTCAGTCTGTGGATGCTGTGTCTGTGTGTGGATGCTGTGTCAGTCTGTGGATGCTGTGTCAGTCTATGGATGCTGTGTCCGCCTGTGGATGCTGTGTCAGTCTGTGGATGCTATGTATGTGTGTGGAAGATGTGTCAGTCTGTGGATGCTGTGTCAGTCTATGGATACTGTGTCTGTGTGTGGATGCTGTGTCTGTCTGTAGATGCTGTGTCTGTGTGTGGATGCTGTGTCTGTCTTTGGATGCTGTGTCAGTCTATGGATACTGTGTGTGTGTGTGGATGCTGTGTCTGTCTGTAGATGCTGTGTCTTGTGTGTGGATGCTGTGTCTGTCTGTGGATGCTGTGTCTGTCTGTGGATGCTGTGTCAGTCTATGGATGCTGTGTCCGTCTGTGGATGCTGTGTCAGTCTGTGGATGCTGTGTCTGTCTTTGGATGCTGTGTCTGTCTTTGGATGCTGTGTCAGTCTATGGATACTGTGTGTGTGTGTAGATGCTGTGTCAGTCTGTGGATGATGTGTCTGTGTGTGGATGCTGTGTCAGTCTATGGATACTGTGTCTGTGTGTGGATGCTGTGTCAGTCTATGGATGCTGTGTCTGTCTTTGGATGATGTGTCAGTCTATGGATACTGTGTCTGTCTTTGGATGCTGTGTCAGTCTGTGGATGATGTGTCTGTCTGTGGATGCTTTGTCTGTGTGTGGATTCTTTGTCTGTGTGTGGACGCTGTGTCTGTCTGTAGATGTTGGTCTGTATGTGGATGCTGTGTCGGTCTGTGGATGCTGTGTCGGTCTGTGGATGCTGTGTCTGTCTTTGGATGCTCTGTCAGTCTATGGATACTGTGTGTGTGTGTAGATGCTGTGTCAGTCTGTGGCTGCTGTGTCGGTCTGTGGATGCTGTGTCGGTCTGTGGATGCTGTGTCGGTCTGTGGATGCTGTGTCAGTCTATGGATACTGTGTCTGTGTGTGGATCCTGTGTCAGTCTGTGGCTGCTGTGTCGGTCTGTGGATGCTGTGTCTGTCTGTAGATGCTGTGTCTGTGTGTGGATGCTGTGTCAGTCTATGGATGCTGTGTCTGTCTTTGGATGCTGTGTCAGTCTATGGATACTGTGTGTGTGTGTAGATGCTGTGTCAGTCTGTGGCTGCTGTGTCAGTCTGTGGATGATGTGTCTGTCTGTGGATGCTGTGTCTGTGTGTGGATGCTGTGTCAGTCTATAAATGCTGTGTCTGTCTTTGGATGCTGTGTCAGTCTATGGATACTGTGTGTGTGTGTAGATGCTGTGTCAGTCTGTGGATGCTGTGTATGTGTGTGGACGCTATGTCAGTCTGTGGCTGCTGTGTCGGTCTGTGGATGCTGTGTCTGTCTGTAGATGCTGTGTCTGTGTGTGGATGCTGTGTCAGTCTATGGATGCTGTGTCTGTCTTTGGATGCTGTGTCAGTCTATGGATACTGTGTGTGTGTGTGTAGATGCTGTGTCAGTCAGTGGATGATGTGTCTGTCTGTGGATGCTTTGTCTGTGTGTGGATGTTTTGTCTGTGTGTGGACGCTGTGTCTGTCTGTAGATGTTGGTCTGTATGTGGATGCTGTGTCTGTCTTTGGATGCTGTGTCAGTCTATGGATACTGTGTGTGTGTGTGGATGCTGTGTCAGTCTATGGATGCTGTGTCTGTCTTTTGATGCTGTGTCAGTCTATGGATACTGTGTGTGTGTGTAGATGCTGTGTCAGTCTGTGGATGCTGTGTCTGTCTGTAGATGCTGTGTCTGTGTGTGGATGCTGTGTCAGTCTATGGATGCTGTGTCTGTCTTTGGATGCTGTGTCAGTCTATGGATACTGTGTGTGTGTGTGTAGATGCTGTGTCAGTCTGTGGATGCTGTGTCTGTCTGTAGATGCTGTGTCTGTGTGTGGATGCTGTGTCTGTCTTTGGATGCTGTGTCAGTCTATGGATACTGTGTGTGTGTGTGTAGATGCTGTGTCTGTCTTTGGATGCTGTGTCAGTCTGTGGATGATGTGTCTGTCTGTGGATGCTTTGTCTGTGTGTGGACGCTGTGTCTGTCTGTAGATGTTGGTCTGTATGTGGATGCTGTGTCTGTCTTTGGATGCTGTGTCAGACTATGGATACTGTGTGTGTGTGTAGATGCTGTGTCAGTCTGTGGATGCTGTGTCAGTCTATGGATACTGTGTCTGTGTGTGGACGCTGTGTCTGTGTGTGGATGCTGTGTCAGTCTATGGATGCTGTGTCTGTCTGTGCATGTTGTATCTGTGTGTGGATGCTGTGTCAGTCTATGGATACTGTGTCTGTGTGTGGATGCTGTGTCAGTCTGTGGATGCTTTGTCTGGAAGATGTGTCAGTCTGTGGATGTTGTATACGTGTGTGGATGCTGTGTCAGTCTATGGATGCTGTGCCTGTGTGTGGATGATGTGTCAGTCTATGGATACTGTGTCAGTCTGTGGATGTTGTATCTGTGTGTGGATGCTGTGTCCGTCTATGGATACTGTGTCTGTGTGTGGATGCTGTGTCTGTGTGTGGATGCTGTGTCAGTCTATGGATGCTGTGCCTGTGTGTGGATGATGTGTCAGTCTATGGATACTGTGTCTGCGTGTGGATGTTGTATCTGTGTGTGGATGCTGTGCGAGTCTATGGATACTGTGTCTGTGTGTGGATGCTGTGTCTGTGTGTGGATGCTGTGTCAGTCTGTGGATGCTGTGTCTGTGTGTGGATGCTGTGTCAGTCTGTGGATGCTGTGTCTGTGTGTGGATACTGTGTGTGTGTGTAGATGCTGTGTCAGTCTGTGGATGCTGTGTCAGTCTATGGATACTGTGTCTGTGTGTGGACGCTGTGTCAGTCTATGGATGCTGTGTCTGTCTGTGGATGTTGTATCTGTGTGTGGATGCTGTGTCAGTCTATGGATACTGTGTCTGTGTGTGGATGCTGTGTCAGTCTGTGGATGCTTTGTCTGGAAGATGTGTCAGTCTGTGGATGTTGTATACGTGTGTGGATGCTGTGTCAGTCTATGGATGCTGTGCCTGTGTGTGGATGATGTGTCAGTCTATGGATACTGTGTCAGTCTGTGGATGTTGTATCTGTGTGTGGATGCTGTGTCAGTCTATGGATACTGTGTCTGTGTGTGGATGCTGTGTCAGTCTATGGACGCTGTGTCTGTCTTTGGATGCTGTGTCAGTCTGTGGATGATGTGTCAGTCTGTGGATGATGTGTCTGTCTGTGGATGCTGTGTCTGTGTGTGAACACTGTGTCTGTCTGTGGATGCTGTGTCTGTGTGTGGATGCTGTGTCGGTCTGTGGATGATGTGTCAGTCTGTGGATGCTGTGTCTCTCTGTGGATACTGTGTCTGTGTGTGAATGCTGTGTCAGTCTGTGGATGCTGTGCCTGTGTGTGGATGATGTGTCAGTCTATGGATACTGTGTCTGTGTGTGGATGTTGTATCTGTGTGTGGATGCTGTGTGAGTCTATGGATACTGTGTCTGTGTGTGGATGCTGTGTCTGTGTGTGGATGCTGTGTCAGTCTGTGGATGCTGTGTCTGTGTGTGGATGCTGTGTCAGTCTGTGGATGCTGTGTCAGTCTATGGATGCTGTGTCCGCCTGTGGATACTGTGTCAGTCTGTGGATGCTATGTCTGTGTGTGGAAGATGTGTCAGTCTGTGGATGCTGTGTCAGTCTATGGATACTGTGTCTGTGTGTGGATGCTGTGTCTGTCTGTAGATGCTGTGTCTGTGTGTGGATGCTGTGTCTGTGTGTGGATGCTGTGTCTGTCTTTGGATGCTGTGTCAGTCTATGGATACTGTGTGTGTGTGTGGATGCTGTGTCTGTCTGTAGATGCTGTGTCTTGTGTGTGGATGCTGTGTCAGTCTGTGGATGCTGTGTCAGTCTATGGATGCTGTGTCCGTCTGTGTATGCTGTGTCAGTCTGTGGATGCTGTGTCTGTCTTTGGATGCTGTGTCTGTCTTTGGATGCTGTGTCAGTCTATGGATACTGTGTGTGTGTGTAGATGCTGTGTCAGTCTGTGGATGATGTGTCTGTGTGTGGATGCTGTGTCAGTCTATGGATACTGTGTCTGTCTTTGGATGCTGTGTCAGTCTGTGGATGATGTGTCTGTCTGTGGATGCTTTGTCTGTGTGTGGATGCTTTGTCTGTGTGTGGACGCTGTGTCTGTCTGTAGATGTTGGTCTGTATGTGGATGCTGTGTCGGTCTGTGGATGCTGTGTCGGTCTGTGGATGCTGTGTCTGTCTTTGGATGCTCTGTCAGTCTATGGATACTGTGTGTGTGTGTAGATGCTGTGTCAGTCTGTGGCTGCTGTGTCGGTCTGTGGATGCTGTGTCGGTCTGTGGATGCTGTGTCAGTCTGTGGATGCTGTGTCAGTCTATGGATACTGTGTCTGTGTGTGGATCCTGTGTCAGTCTGTGGCTGCTGTGTCGGTCTGTGGATGCTGTGTCTGTCTGTAGATGCTGTGTCTGTGTGTGGATGCTGTGTCAGTCTATGGATGCTGTGTCTGTCTTTGGATGCTGTGTCAGTCTATGGATACTGTGTGTGTGTGTAGATGCTGTGTCAGTCTGTGGCTGCTGTGTCAGTCTGTGGATGATGTGTCTGTCTGTGGATGCTGTGTCTGTGTGTGGATGCTGTGTCAGTCTATAAATGCTATGTCTGTCTTTGGATGCTGTGTCAGTCTATGGATACTGTGTGTGTGTGTAGATGCTGTGTCAGTCTGTGGATGCTGTGTATGTGTGTGGACGCTATGTCAGTCTGTGGCTGCTGTGTCGGTCTGTGGATGCTGTGTCTGTCTGTAGATGCTGTGTCTGTGTGTGGATGCTGTGTCAGTCTATGGATGCTGTGTCTGTCTTTGGATGCTGTGTCAGTCTATGGATACTGTGTGTGTGTGTGTAGATGCTGTGTCAGTCAGTGGATGATGTGTCTGTCTGTGGATGCTTTGTCTGTGTGTGGATGCTTTGTCTGTGTGTGGACGCTTGGTCTGTCTGTAGATGTTGGTCTGTATGTGGATGCTGTGTCTGTCTTTGGATGCTGTGTCAGTCTATGGATACTGTGTGTGTGTGTAGATGCTGTGTCAGTCTGTGGATGCTGTGTCAGTCTATGGATACTGTGTCTGTGTGTGGACGCTGTGTCTGTGTGTGGATGCTGTGTCAGTCTATGGATGCTGTGTCTGTCTGTGGATGTTGTATCTGTGTGTGGATGCTGTGTCAGTCTATGGATACTGTGTCTGTGTGTGGATGCTGTGTCAGTCTGTGGATGCTTTGTCTGGAAGATGTGTCAGTCTGTGGATGTTGTATACGTGTGTGGATGCTGTGTCAGTCTATGGATGCTGTGCCTGTGTGTGGATGATGTGTCAGTCTATGGATACTGTGTCAGTCTGTGGATGTTGTATCTGTGTGTGGATGCTGTGTCAGTCTATGGATATTGTGTGTGTGTGTGGATGCTGTGTCTGTGTGTGGATGCTGTGTCAGTCTGTGGATGCTTTGTCTGTGTGTGGATGCTGTGTCTGAGTGTGGATGATGTGTCAGTCTATGGATACTGTGTCTGTGCGTGGACGCTGTGTCAGTCTGTGGATGATGTGTCAGTCTGTGGATGCTGTGTCTCTCTGTGGATACTGTGTCTGTGTGTGAATGCTGTGTCAGTCTGTGGATGCTGTGCCTGTGTGTGGATGATGTGTGAGTCTATGGATACTGTGTCTGTGTGTGGATGTTGTATCTGTGTGTGGATGCTGTGTGAGTCTATGGATACTGTGTCTGTGTGTGGATGCTGTGTCTGTGTGTGGATGCTGTGTCAGTCTGTGGATGCTGTGTCTGTGTGTGGATGCTGTGTCAGTCTGTGGATGCTGTGTCAGTCTATGGATGCTGTGTCCGCCTGTGGATACTGTGTCAGTCTGTGGATGCTATGTCTGTGTGTGGAAGATGTGTCAGTCTGTGGATGCTGTGTCAGTCTATGGATACTGTGTCTGTGTGTGGATGCTGTGTCTGTCTGTAGATGCTGTGTCTGTGTGTGGATGCTGTGTCTGTGTGTGGATGCTGTGTCTGTCTTTGGATGCTGTGTCAGTCTATGGATACTGTGTGTGTGTGTGGATGCTGTGTCTGTCTGTAGATGCTGTGTCTTGTGTGTGGATGCTGTGTCAGTCTGTGGATGCTGTGTCAGTCTATGGATGCTGTGTCCGTCTGTGTATGCTGTGTCAGTCTGTGGATGCTGTGTCTGTCTTTGGATGCTGTGTCTGTCTTTGGATGCTGTGTCAGTCTATGGATACTGTGTGTGTGTGTAGATGCTGTGTCAGTCTGTGGATGATGTGTCTGTGTGTGGATGCTGTGTCAGTCTATGGATACTGTGTCTGTCTTTGGATGCTGTGTCAGTCTGTGGATGATGTGTCTGTCTGTGGATGCTTTGTCTGTGTGTGGATGCTTTGTCTGTGTGTGGACGCTGTGTCTGTCTGTAGATGTTGGTCTGTATGTGGATGCTGTGTCGGTCTGTGGATGCTGTGTCGGTCTGTGGATGCTGTGTCTGTCTTTGGATGCTCTGTCAGTCTATGGATACTGTGTGTGTGTGTAGATGCTGTGTCAGTCTGTGGCTGCTGTGTCGGTCTGTGGATGCTGTGTCGGTCTGTGGATGCTGTGTCAGTCTGTGGATGCTGTGTCAGTCTATGGATACTGTGTCTGTGTGTGGATCCTGTGTCAGTCTGTGGCTGCTGTGTCGGTCTGTGGATGCTGTGTCTGTCTGTAGATGCTGTGTCTGTGTGTGGATGCTGTGTCAGTCTATGGATGCTGTGTCTGTCTTTGGATGCTGTGTCAGTCTATGGATACTGTGTGTGTGTGTAGATGCTGTGTCAGTCTGTGGCTGCTGTGTCAGTCTGTGGATGATGTGTCTGTCTGTGGATGCTGTGTCTGTGTGTGGATGCTGTGTCAGTCTATAAATGCTATGTCTGTCTTTGGATGCTGTGTCAGTCTATGGATACTGTGTGTGTGTGTAGATGCTGTGTCAGTCTGTGGATGCTGTGTATGTGTGTGGACGCTATGTCAGTCTGTGGCTGCTGTGTCGGTCTGTGGATGCTGTGTCTGTCTGTAGATGCTGTGTCTGTGTGTGGATGCTGTGTCAGTCTATGGATGCTGTGTCTGTCTTTGGATGCTGTGTCAGTCTATGGATACTGTGTGTGTGTGTGTAGATGCTGTGTCAGTCAGTGGATGATGTGTCTGTCTGTGGATGCTTTGTCTGTGTGTGGATGCTTTGTCTGTGTGTGGACGCTTGGTCTGTCTGTAGATGTTGGTCTGTATGTGGATGCTGTGTCTGTCTTTGGATGCTGTGTCAGTCTATGGATACTGTGTGTGTGTGTAGATGCTGTGTCAGTCTGTGGATGCTGTGTCAGTCTATGGATACTGTGTCTGTGTGTGGACGCTGTGTCTGTGTGTGGATGCTGTGTCAGTCTATGGATGCTGTGTCTGTCTGTGGATGTTGTATCTGTGTGTGGATGCTGTGTCAGTCTATGGATACTGTGTCTGTGTGTGGATGCTGTGTCAGTCTGTGGATGCTTTGTCTGGAAGATGTGTCAGTCTGTGGATGTTGTATACGTGTGTGGATGCTGTGTCAGTCTATGGATGCTGTGCCTGTGTGTGGATGATGTGTCAGTCTATGGATACTGTGTCAGTCTGTGGATGTTGTATCTGTGTGTGGATGCTGTGTCAGTCTATGGATATTGTGTGTGTGTGTGGATGCTGTGTCTGTGTGTGGATGCTGTGTCAGTCTGTGGATGCTTTGTCTGTGTGTGGATGCTGTGTCTGAGTGTGGATGATGTGTCAGTCTATGGATACTGTGTCTGTGCGTGGACGCTGTGTCAGTCTGTGGATGATGTGTCTGTCTGTGGATGCTGTGTCAGTCTATGGATGCTGTGTCCGTCTGTGGACGCTGTGTCAGTCTGTGGATGCTGTGTCTGTGTGTGGAAGATGTGTCAGTCTGTGGATGCTGTGTCAGTCTATGGATACTGTGTCTGTGTGTGGACGCTGTGTCTGTCTGTGGATGCTGTGTCAGTCTATGGATGCTGTGTCTGTCTTTGGATGCTGTGTCAGTCTATGGATACTGTGTGTGTGTGTGTGGACGCTGTGTCTGTCTGTAGATGCTGTGTCTGTGTGTGGATGCTGTGTCAGTCTGTGGATAATGTGTCTGTCTGTGGATGCTGTGTCTGTCTGTGGATGATGTGTCAGTCTGTGGATGATGTGTCTGTCTGTGGATGCTGTGTCTGTCTGTAGATACTGTGTCTGTGTGTGGATGCTGTGTCAGACTATGGATGCTGTGTCTGTCTTTGGATGCTGTGTCAGTCTATGGATACTGTGTGTGTGTGTAGATGCTGTGTCAGTCTGTGGCTGCTGTGTCGGTCTGTGGATGATGTGTCTGTGTGTGGATGCTGTGTCAGTCTATGGATGCTGTGTCTGTCTTTTGATGCTGTGTCAGTCTATGGATACTGTGTGTGTGTGTAGATGCTGTGTCAGTCTGTGGATGCTGTGTATGTGTGTGGACGCTGTGTCAGTCTGTGGCTGCTGTGTCGGTCTGTGGATGCTGTGTCTGTCTGTAGATGCTGTGTCTGTGTGTGGATGCTGTGTCAGTCTATGGATGCTGTGTCTGTCTTTGGATGCTGTGTCAGTCTATGGATACTGTGTGTGTGTGTGTAGATGCTGTGTCAGTCTGTGGATGCTGTGTCAGTCTGTGGATGCTTTGTCTGTGTGTGGATGCTTTGTCTGTGTGTGGACGCTGTGTCTGTCTGTAGATGTTGGTCTGTATGTGGATGCTGTGTCTGTCTTTGGATGCTGTGTCAGACTATGGATACTGTGTGTGTGTGTAGATGCTGTGTCAGTCTGTGGATGCTGTGTCAGTCTATGGATACTGTGTCTGTGTGTGGACGCTGTGTCTGTGTGTGGATGCTGTGTCAGTCTATGGATGCTGTGTCTGTCTGTGCATGTTGTATCTGTGTGTGGATGCTGTGTCAGTCTATGGATACTGTGTCTGTATGTGGATGCTGTGTCAGTCTGTGGATGCTTTGTCTGGAAGATGTGTCAGTCTGTGGATGTTGTATACGTGTGTGGATGCTGTGTCAGTCTATGGATGCTGTGCCTGTGTGTGGATGATGTGTCAGTCTATGGATACTGTGTCAGTCTGTGGATGTTGTATCTGTGTGTGGATGCTGTGTCAGTCTATGGATACTGTGTCTGTGTGTGGATGCTGTGTCTGTGTGTGGAAGATGTGTCAGTCTGTGGATGTTGTATATGTGTGTGGATGCTGTGTCAGTCTATGGATGCTGTGCCTGTGTGTGGATGATGTGTCAGTCTATGGATACTGTGTCTGCGTGTGGATGTTGTATCTGTGTGTGGATGCTGTGCGAGTCTATGGATACTGTGTCTGTGTGTGGATGCTGTGTCTGTGTGTGGATGCTGTGTCAGTCTGTGGATGCTGTGTCTGTGTGTGGATGCTGTGTCAGTCTGTGGATGCTGTGTCTGTGTGTGGATACTGTGTGTGTGTGTAGATGCTGTGTCAGTCTGTGGATGCTGTGTCAGTCTATGGATACTGTGTCTGTGTGTGGACGCTGTGTCAGTCTATGAATGCTGTGTCTGTCTGTGGATGTTGTATCTGTGTGTGGATGCTGTGTCAGTCTATGGATACTGTGTCTGTGTGTGGATGCTGTGTCAGTCTGTGGATGCTTTGTCTGGAAGATGTGTCAGTCTGTGGATGTTGTATACGTGTGTGGATGCTGTGTCAGTCTATGGATGCTGTGCCTGTGTGTGGATGATGTGTCAGTCTATGGATACTGTGTCAGTCTGTGGATGTTGTATCTGTGTGTGGATGCTGTGTCAGTCTATGGATACTGTGTCTGTGTGTGGATGCTGTGTCCGTCTGTGGATGCTGTGTCAGTCTGTGGATGCTGTGTCTGTGTGTGGAAGATGTGTCAGTCTGTGGATGTTGTATATGTGTGTGGATGCTGTGTCAGTCTATGGATGCTGTGCCTGTGTGTGGATGATGTGTCAGTCTATGTATACTGTGTCTGCGTGTGGATGTTGTATCTGTGCGTGGATGCTGTGTGAGTCTATGGATACTGTGTCTGTGTGTGGATGCTGTGTCTGTGTGTGGATGCTGTGTCAGTCTGTGGATGCTGTGTCTGTGTGTGGATGCTGTGTCAGTCTGTGGATGCTGTGTCTGTGTGTGGATGATGTGTCAGTCTATGGATACTGTGTCTGTGCGTGGACGCTGTGTCAGTCTGTGGATGCTGTGTCTGTCTGTATATGCTGTGTCTGTGTGTGGATGCTGTGTCAGTCTATGGATACTGTGTGTGTGTGTAGATGCTGTGTCAGTCTGTGGATGCTGTGTCAGTCTATGGATACTGTGTCTGTGTGTGGACGCTGTGTCTGTGTGTGGATGCTGTGTCAGTCTATGGACGCTGTGTCTGTCTTTGGATGCTGTGTCAGTCTGTGGATGATGTGTCAGTCTGTGGATGATGTGTCTGTCTGTGGATGCTGTGTCTGTGTGTGAACACTGTGTCTGTCTGTGGATGCTGTGTCTGTCTGTGGATGCTGTGTCGGTCTGTGGATGATGTGTCAGTCTGTGGATGCTGTGTCTCTCTGTGGATACTGTGTCTGTGTGTGAATGCTGTGTCAGTCTGTGGATGCTGTGCCTGTGTGTGGATGATGTGTCAGTCTATGGATACTGTGTCTGTGTGTGGATGTTGTATCTGTGTGTGGATGCTGTGTGAGTCTATGGATACTGTGTCTGTGTGTGGATGCTGTGTCAGTCTGTGGATGCTGTGTCAGTCTATGGATGCTGTGTCAGTCTGTGGATGCTGTGTCAGTCTATGGATGCTGTGTCAGTCTATGGATGCTGTGTCCGCCTGTGGATGCTGTGTCAGTCTGTGGATGCTATGTCTGTGTGTGGAAGATGTGTCAGTCTGTGGATGCTGTGTCAGTCTATGGATACTGTGTCTGTGTGTGGATGCTGTGTCTGTCTGTAGATGCTGTGTCTGTGTGTGGATGCTGTGTCTGTCTTTGGATGCTGTGTCAGTCTATGGATACTGTGTGTGTGTGTGGATGCTGTGTCTGTCTGTAGATGCTGTGTCAGTCTGTGGATGCTGTGTCAGTCTGTGGATGCTGTGGCTGTCTTTGGATGCTGTGTCTGTCTTTGGATGCTGTGTCAGTCTATGGATGCTGTGTCCGTCTGTGGATGCTGTGTCAGTCTGTGGATGCTGTGGCTGTCTTTGGATGCTGTGTCTGTCTTTGGATGCTGTGTCAGTCTATGGATACTGTGTGTGTGTGTAGATGCTGTGTCAGTCTGTGGATGATGTGTCTGTGTGTGGATGCTGTGTCAGTCTATGGATACTGTGTCTGTGTGTGGATGCTGTGTCAGTCTATGGATGCTGTGTCTGTCTTTGGATGATGTGTCAGTCTATGGATACTGTGTCTGTCTTTGGATGCTGTGTCAGTCTGTGGATGATGTGTCTGTCTGTGGATGCTTTGTCTGTGTGTGGATGCTTTGTCTGTGTGTGGACGCTGTGTCTGTATGTGGAAGATGTGTCAGTCTGTGGATGTTGTATATGTGTGTGGATGCTGTGTCAGTCTATGGATGCTGTGCCTGTGTGTGGATGATGTGTCAGTCTATGTATACTGTGTCTGCGTGTGGATGTTGTATCTGTGTGTGGATGCTGTGTGAGTCTATGGATACTGTGTCTGTGTGTGGATGCTGTGTCTGTGTGTGGATGCTGTGTCAGTCTGTGGATGCTGTGTCTGTGTGTGGATGCTGTGTCAGTCTGTGGATGCTGTGTCTGTGTGTGGATGATGTGTCAGTCTATGGATACTGTGTCTGTGCGTGGACGCTGTGTCAGTCTGTGGATGCTGTGTCTGTCTGTATATGCTGTGTCTGTGTGTGGATGCTGTGTCAGTCTATGGATACTGTGTGTGTGTGTAGATGCTGTGTCAGTCTGTGGATGCTGTGTCAGTCTATGGATACTGTGTCTGTGTGTGGACGCTGTGTCTGTGTGTGGATGCTGTGTCAGTCTATGGACGCTGTGTCTGTCTTTGGATGCTGTGTCAGTCTGTGGATGATGTGTCAGTCTGTGGATGATGTGTCTGTCTGTGGATGCTGTGTCTGTGTGTGAACACTGTGTCTGTCTGAGGATGCTGTGTCTGTCTGTGGATGCTGTGTCGGTCTGTGGATGATGTGTCAGTCTGTGGATGCTGTGTCTCTCTGTGGATACTGTGTCTGTGTGTGAATGCTGTGTCAGTCTGTGGATGCTGTGCCTGTGTGTGGATGATGTGTCAGTCTATGGATACTGTGTCTGTGTGTGGATGTTGTATCTGTGTGTGGATGCTGTGTGAGTCTATGGATACTGTGTCTGTGTGTGGATGCTATGTCAGTCTGTGGATGCTGTGTCAGTCTATGGATGCTGTGTCAGTCTGTGGATGCTGTGTCAGTCTATGGATGCTGTGTCAGTCTATGGATGCTGTGTCCGCCTGTGGATGCTGTGTCAGTCTGTGGATGCTATGTCTGTGTGTGGAAGATGTGTCAGTCTGTGGATGCTGTGTCAGTCTATGGATACTGTGTCTGTGTGTGGATGCTGTGTCTGTCTGTAGATGCTGTGTCTGTGTGTGGATGCTGTGTCTGTCTTTGGATGCTGTGTCAGTCTATGGATACTGTGTGTGTGTGTGGATGCTGTGTCTGTCTGTAGATGCTGTGTCTTGTGTGTGGATGCTGTGTCAGTCTGTGGATGCTGTGTCTGTCTGTGGATGCTGTGTCTGTCTGTGGATGCTGTGTCCGTCTGTGGATGCTGTGTCAGTCTATGGATATTGTGTGTGTGTGTAGATG
Source organism: Lampris incognitus (assembly GCF_029633865.1). Classification (NCBI taxonomy): domain Eukaryota; kingdom Metazoa; phylum Chordata; class Actinopteri; order Lampriformes; family Lampridae; genus Lampris; species Lampris incognitus. The sequence continues at coordinate 83,623,292 of NC_079211.1, read as the reverse complement.
CTGTGTCAGTCTGTGGATGATGTGTCTGTGTGTGGATGCTGTGTCAGTCTATGGATACTGTGTCTGTGTGTGGATGCTGTGTCAGTCTATGGATGCTGTGTCTGTCTTTGGATGATGTGTCAGTCTATGGATACTGTGTCTGTCTTTGGATGCTGTGTCAGTCTGTGGATGATGTGTCTGTCTGTGGATGCTTTGTCTGTGTGTGGATGCTTTGTCTGTGTGTGGACGCTGTGTCTGTATGTGGATGCTGTGTCTGTCTTTGGATGCTGTGTCAGTCTATGGATACTGTGTGTGTGTGTAGATGCTGTGTCAGTCTGTGGATGCTGTGTCAGTCTATGGATACTGTGTCTGTGTGTGGACGCTGTGTCTGTGTGTGGATGCTGTGTCAGTCTATGGATGCTGTGTCTGTCTGTGGATGTTGTATCTGTGTGTGGATGCTGTGTCAGTCTATGGATACTGTGTCTGTGTGTGGATGCTGTGTCAGTCTATCGATGCTGTGCCTGTGTGTGGATGATGTGTCAGTCTATGGATACTGTGTCAGTCTGTGGATGTTGTATCTGTGTGTGGATGCTGTGTCAGTCTATGGATACTGTGTCTGTGTGTGGATGCTGTGTCTGTGTGTGGATGCTGTGTCAGTCTGTGGATGCTTTGTCTGTGTGTGGATGCTGTGTCTGTGTGTGGATGATGTGTCAGTCTATGGATACTGTGTCTGTGCGTGGACGCTGTGTCAGTCTGTGGATGATGTGTCTGTCTGTGGATGCTGTGTCAGTCTATGGATGCTGTGTCCGTCTGTGGATGCTGTGTCAGTCTGTGGATGCTGTGTCTGTGTGTGGAAGATGTGTCAGTCTATGGATGCTGTGTCCGCCTGTGGATGCTGTGTCAGTCTATGGATACTGTGTCTGTGTGTGGATGCTGTGTCTGTCTGTAGATGCTGTGTCAGTCTATGGATACTGTGTCCGCCTGTGGATGCTGTGTCAGTCTATGGATACTGTGTCTGTGTGTGGAAGATGTGTCAGTCTGTGGATGCTGTGTCAGTCTATGGATACTGTGTCTGTGTGTGGATGCTGTGTCTGTCTGTAGATGTTGTGTCTGTGTGTGGATGCTGTGTCAGTCTATGGATGCTGTGTCTGTCTTTGGATGCTGTGTCAGTCTATGGATACTGTGTGTGTGTGTGGATGCTGTGTCTGTCTGTAGATGTTGTGTCTGTGTGTGGATGCTGTGTCAGTCTGTGGATGCTGTGTCTGTCTGTGGATGCTGTGTCAGTCTGTGGATGCTGTGTCCGTCTGTGGATGCTGTGTCAGTCTGTGGATGCTGTGTCTGTCTTTGGATGCTGTGTCTGTCTTTGGATGCTGTGTCAGTCTATGGATACTGTGTGTGTGTGTAGATGCTGTGTCAGTCTGTGGATGATGTGTCTGTGTGTGGATGCTGTGTCAGTCTGTGGATGCTTTGTCTGGAAGATGTGTCAGTCTGTGGATGTTGTATACGTGTGTGGATGCTGTGTGAGTCTATGGATGCTGTGCCTGTGTGTGGATGATGTGTCAGTCTATGGATACTGTGTCAGTCTGTGGATGTTGTATCTGTGTGTGGATGCTGTGTCAGTCTATGGATACTGTGTCTGTGTGTGGATGCTGTGTCCGTCTGTGGATGCTGTGTCAGTCTGTGGATGCTGTGTCTGTGTGTGGAAGATGTGTCAGTCTGTGGATGTTGTATATGTGTGTGGATGCTGTGTCAGTCTATGGATGCTGTGCCTGTGTGTGGATGATGTGTCAGTCTATGGATACTGTGTCTGCGTGTGGATGTTGTATCTGTGTGTGGATGCTGTGTGAGTCTATGGATACTGTGTCTGTGTGTGGATGCTGTGTCTGTGTGTGGATGCTGTGTCAGTCTGTGGATGCTGTGTCTGTGTGTGGATGCTGTGTCAGTCTGTGGATGCTGTGTCTGTGTGTGGATGCTGTGTCAGTCTGTGGATGCTGTGTCAGTCTATGGATACTGTGTCTGTGTGTGGACGCTGTGTCTGTGTGTGGATGCTGTGTCAGTCTATGGACGCTGTGTCTGTCTTTGGATTCTGTGTCAGTCTGTGGATGATGTGTCAGTCTGTGGATGCTGTGTCTGTCTGTGGATGCTGTGTCTGTTTGTGAACACTGTGTCTGTCTGTGGATGCTGTGTCTGTGTGTGGATGCTGTGTCGGTCTGTGGATGATGTGTCAGTCTGTGGATGCTGTGTCTCTCTGTGGATACTGTGTCTGTGTGTGAATGCTGTGTCAGTCTGTGGATGCTGTGCCTGTCTTTGGATGCTGTGTTATTCTATGGATGATGTGTTTGTCTGTGGATGTTGTATCTGTGTGTGGATGCTGTGTCTGTGTGTGGATGCTGTGTCCGTCTGTGGATGCTTTGTCTGTGTGTGGATGCTTTGTCTGTGTGTGGATGCTTTGTCTGTGTGTGGACGCTGTGTCTGTCTGTAGATGTTGGTCTGTATGTGGATGCTGTGTCTGTCTGTGGATGCTTTGTCTGTGTGTGGATGCTTTGTCTGTGTGTGGATGCTTTGTCTGTGTGTGGATGCTTTGTCTGTGTGTGGACGCTGTGTCTGTCTGTAGATGTTGGTCTGTATGTGGATGCTGTGTCAGTCTATGGATACTGTGTGTGTGTGTAGATGCTGTGTCTGTGTGTGGATGCTGTGTCAGTCTATGGATACTGTGTGTGTGTGTAGATGCTGTGTCAGTCTGTGGATGCTGTGTCAGTCTATGGATACTGTGTCTGTGTGTGGACGCTGTGTCTGTGTGTGGATGCTGTGTCAGTCTATGGATGCTGTGTCTGTCTGTGGATGTTGTATCTGTGTGTGGATGCTGTGTCAGTCTATGGATACTGTGTCTGTGTGTGGATGCTGTGTCAGTCTGTGGATGCTTTGTCTGGAAGATGTGTCAGTCTGTGGATGTTGTATACGTGTGTGGATGCTGTGTCAGTCTATGGATGCTGTGCCTGTGTGTGGATGATGTGTCAGTCTATGGATACTCTGTCAGTCTGTGGATGCTGTGTCAGTCTATGGATATTGTGTGTGTGTGTGGATGCTGTGTCTGTGTGTGGATGCTGTGTCAGTCTGTGGATGCTTTCTCTGTGTGTGGATGCTGTGTCTGAGTGTGGATGATGTGTCAGTCTATGGATACTGTGTCTGTGCGTGGACGCTGTGTCAGTCTGTGGATGATGTGTCTGTCTGTGGATGCTGTGTCAGTCTATGGATGCTGTGTCCGTCTGTGGACGCTGTGTCAGTCTGAGGATGCTGTGTCTGTGTGTGGAAGATGTGTCAGTCTGTGGATGCTGTGTCAGTCTATGGATACTGTGTCTGTGTGTGGACGCTGTGTATGTGTGTGGATGCTGTGTCAGTCTATGGATGCTGTGTCTGTCTTTGGATGCTGTGTCAGTCTATGGATACTGTGTGTGTGTGTGTGTGGACGCTGTGTCTGTCTGTAGATGCTGTGTCTGTGTGTGGATGCTGTGTCAGTCTGTGGATGATGTGTCTGTCTGTGGATGCTGTGTCTGTCTGTGGATGATGTGTCAGTCTGTGGATGATGTGTCTGTCTGTGGATGCTGTGTCTGTCTGTGGATGCTGTGTCTGTGTGTGAACACTGTGTCTGTCTGTGGATGCTGTGTCTGTCTGTGGATGCTGTGTCGGTCTGTGGATGATGTGTCAGTCTGTGGATGCTGTGTCTCTCTGTGGATACTGTGTCTGTGTGTGGATGCTGTGTCAGTCTATGGATGCTGTGTCTGTCTTTGGATGCTGTGTCAGTCTATGGATACTGTGTGTGTGTGTAGATGCTGTGTCAGTCTGTGGCTGCTGTGTCGGTCTGTGGATGATGTGTCTGTCTGTGGATGCTGTGTCTGTGTGTGGATGCTGTGTCAGTCTATGGATGCTGTGTCTGTCTTTTGATGCTGTGTCAGTCTATGGATACTGTGTGTGTGTGTAGATGCTGTGTCAGTCTGTGGATGCTGTGTATGTGTGTGGACGCTGTGTCAGTCTGTGGCTGCTGTGTCGGTCTGTGGATGCTGTGTCTGTGTGTGGATGCTGTGTCAGTCTATTGATGCTGTGTCTGTGTTTGGATGCTGTGTCAGTCTATGGATACTGTGTGTGTGTGTGTGTGTAGATGCTGTGTCAGTCTGTGGATGCTGTGTCAGTCTGTGGATGCTGTGTCTGTCTTTGGATGCTGTGTCAGTCTGTGGATGATGTGTCTGTCTGTGGATGCTTTGTCTGTGTGTGGATGCTTTGTCTGTGTGTGGACGCTGTGTCTGTCTGTAGATGTTGGTCTGTATGTGGATGCTGTGTCTGTCTTTGGATGCTGTGTCAGTCTATGGATACTGTGTGTGTGTGTAGATGCTGTGTCAGTCTATGGATACTGTGTCTGTGTGTGGATGCTGTGTCAGTCTGTGGATACTGTGTCTGTGTGTGGATGCTGTGTCAGTCTGTGGATGCTTTGTCTGGAAGATGTGTCAGTCTGTGGATGTTGTATACGTGTGTGGATGCTGTGTCAGTCTATGGATGCTGTGCCTGTGTGTGGATGATGTGTCAGTCTATGGATACTGTGTCAGTCTGTGGATGTTGTATCTGTGTGTGGATGCTGTGTCAGTCTATGGATACTGTGTCTGTGTGTGGATGCTGTGTCTGTGTGAGGAAGATGTGTCAGTCTGTGGATGTTGTATATGTGTGTGGATGCTGTGTCAGTCTATGGATGCTGTGCCTGTGTGTGGATGATGTGTCAGTCTATGGATACTGTGTCTGCGTGTGGATGTTGTATCTGTGTGTGGATGCTGTGCGAGTCTATGGATACTGTGTCTGTGTGTGGATGCTGTGTCAGTCTGTGGATGCTGTGTCTGTGTGTGGATGCTGTGTCAGTCTGTGGATGCTGTGTCTGTGTGTGGATACTGTGTGTGTGTGTAGATGCTGTGTCAGTCTGTGGATGCTGTGTCAGTCTATGGATACTGTGTCTGTGTGTGGACGCTGTGTCTGTGTGTGGATGCTGTGTCAGTCTATGGATGCTGTGTCTGTCTGTGGATGTTGTATCTGTGTGTGGATGCTGTGTCAGTCTATGGATACTGTGTCTGTGTGTGGATGCTGTGTCAGTCTGTGGATGCTTTGTCTGGAAGATGTGTCAGTCTGTGGATGTTGTATACGTGTGTGGATGCTGTGTCAGTCTATGGATGCTGTGCCTGTGTGTGGATGATGTGTCAGTCTATGGATACTGTGTCAGTCTGTGGATGTTGTATCTGTGTGTGGATGCTGTGTCAGTCTATGGATACTGTGTCTGTGTGTGGATGCTGTGTCCGTCTGTGGATGCTGTGTCTGTGTGTGGAAGATGTGTCAGTCTATGGATGCTGTGCCTGTGTGTGGATGATGTGTCAGTCTATGGATACTGTGTCAGTCTGTGGATGTTGTATCTGTGTGTGGATGCTGTGTCCGTCTATGGATACTGTGTCTGTGTGTGGATGCTGTGTCTGTGTGTGGATGCTGTGTCAGTCTATGGATGCTGTGCCTGTGTGTGGATGATGTGTCAGTCTATGGATACTGTGTCTGCGTGTGGATGTTGTATCTGTGTGTGGATGCTGTGCGAGTCTATGGATACTGTGTCTGTGTGTGGATGCTGTGTCTGTGTGTGGATGCTGTGTCAGTCTGTGGATGCTGTGTCTGTGTGTGGATGCTGTGTCAGTCTGTGGATGCTGTGTCTGTGTGTGGATACTGTGTGTGTGTGTAGATGCTGTGTCAGTCTGTGGATGCTGTGTCAGTCTATGGATACTGTGTCTGTGTGTGGACGCTGTGTCAGTCTGTGGATGTTGTATCTGTGTGTGGATGCTGTGTCAGTCTATGGATACTGTGTCTGTGTGTGGATGCTGTGTCAGTCTGTGGATGCTTTGTCTGGAAGATGTGTCAGTCTGTGGATGTTGTATACGTGTGTGGATGCTGTGTCAGTCTATGGATGCTGTGCCTGTGTGTGGATGATGTGTCAGTCTATGGATACTGTGTCAGTCTGTGGATGTTGTATCTGTGTGTGGATGCTGTGTCAGTCTATGGATACTGTGTCTGTGTGTGGATGCTGTGTCAGTCTATGGACGCTGTGTCTGTCTTTGGATGCTGTGTCAGTCTGTGGATGATGTGTCAGTCTGTGGATGATGTGTCTGTCTGTGGATGCTGTGTCTGTGTGTGAACACTGTGTCTGTCTGTGGATGCTGTGTCTGTGTGTGGATGCTGTGTCGGTCTGTGGATGATGTGTCAGTCTGTGGATGCTGTGTCTCTCTGTGGATACTGTGTCTGTGTGTGAATGCTGTGTCAGTCTGTGGATGCTGTGCCTGTGTGTGGATGATGTGTCAGTCTATGGATACTGTGTCTGTGTGTGGATGTTGTATCTGTGTGTGGATGCTGTGTGAGTCTATGGATACTGTGTCTGTGTGTGGATGCTGTGTCTGTGTGTGGATGCTGTGTCAGTCTGTGGATGCTGTGTCTGTGTGTGGATGCTGTGTCAGTCTGTGGATGCTGTGTCAGTCTATGGATGCTGTGTCCGCCTGTGGATGCTGTGTCAGTCTGTGGATGCTATGTCTGTGTGTGGAAGATGTGTCAGTCTGTGGATGCTGTGTCAGTCTATGGATACTGTGTCTGTGTGTGGATGCTGTGTCTGTCTGTAGATGCTGTGTCTGTGTGTGGATGCTGTGTCTGTGTGTGGATGCTGTGTCTGTCTTTGGATGCTGTGTCAGTCTATGGATACTGTGTGTGTGTGTGGATGCTGTGTCTGTCTGTAGATGCTGTGTCTTGTGTGTGGATGCTGTGTCAGTCTGTGGATGCTGTGTCAGTCTATGGATGCTGTGTCCGTCTGTGTATGCTGTGTCAGTCTGTGGATGCTGTGTCTGTCTTTGGATGCTGTGTCTGTCTTTGGATGCTGTGTCAGTCTATGGATACTGTGTGTGTGTGTAGATGCTGTGTCAGTCTGTGGATGATGTGTCTGTGTGTGGATGCTGTGTCAGTCTATGGATACTGTGTCTGTGTGTGGATGCTGTGTCAGTCTATGGATGCTGTGTCTGTCTTTGGATGATGTGTCAGTCTATGGATACTGTGTCTGTCTTTGGATGCTGTGTCAGTCTGTGGATGATGTGTCTGTCTGTGGATGCTTTGTCTGTGTGTGGATGCTTTGTCTGTGTGTGGACGCTGTGTCTGTCTGTAGATGTTGGTCTGTATGTGGATGCTGTGTCGGTCTGTGGATGCTGTGTCGGTCTGTGGATGCTGTGTCTGTCTTTGGATGCTCTGTCAGTCTATGGATACTGTGTGTGTGTGTAGATGCTGTGTCAGTCTGTGGCTGCTGTGTCGGTCTGTGGATGCTGTGTCGGTCTGTGGATGCTGTGTCAGTCTATGGATACTGTGTCTGTGTGTGGATCCTGTGTCAGTCTGTGGCTGTGTCGGTCTGTGGATGCTGTGTCTGTCTGTAGATGCTGTGTCTGTGTGTGGATGCTGTGTCAGTCTATGGATGCTGTGTCTGTCTTTGGATGCTGTGTCAGTCTATGGATACTGTGTGTGTGTGTAGATGCTGTGTCAGTCTGTGGCTGCTGTGTCAGTCTGTGGATGATGTGTCTGTCTGTGGATGCTGTGTCTGTGTGTGGATGCTGTGTCAGTCTATAAATGCTGTGTCTGTCTTTGGATGCTGTGTCAGTCTATGGATACTGTGTGTGTGTGTAGATGCTGTGTCAGTCTGTGGATGCTGTGTATGTGTGTGGACGCTATGTCAGTCTGTGGCTGCTGTGTCGGTCTGTGGATGCTGTGTCTGTCTGTAGATGCTGTGTCTGTGTGTGGATGCTGTGTCAGTCTATGGATGCTGTGTCTGTCTTTGGATGCTGTGTCAGTCTATGGATACTGTGTGTGTGTGTGTAGATGCTGTGTCAGTCAGTGGATGATGTGTCTGTCTGTGGATGCTTTGTCTGTGTGTGGATGCTTTGTCTGTGTGTGGACGCTTGGTCTGTCTGTAGATGTTGGTCTGTATGTGGATGCTGTGTCTGTCTTTGGATGCTGTGTCAGTCTATGGATACTGTGTGTGTGTGTAGATGCTGTGTCAGTCTGTGGATGCTGTGTCAGTCTATGGATACTGTGTCTGTGTGTGGACGCTGTGTCTGTGTGTGGATGCTGTGTCAGTCTATGGATGCTGTGTCTGTCTGTGGATGTTGTATCTGTGTGTGGATGCTGTGTCAGTCTATGGATACTGTGTCTGTGTGTGGATGCTGTGTCAGTCTGTGGATGCTTTGTCTGGAAGATGTGTCAGTCTGTGGATGTTGTATACGTGTGTGGATGCTGTGTCAGTCTATGGATGCTGTGCCTGTGTGTGGATGATGTGTCAGTCTATGGATACTGTGTCAGTCTGTGGATGTTGTATCTGTGTGTGGATGCTGTGTCAGTCTATGGATATTGTGTGTGTGTGTGGATGCTGTGTCTGTGTGTGGATGCTGTGTCAGTCTGTGGATGCTTTGTCTGTGTGTGGATGCTGTGTCTGAGTGTGGATGATGTGTCAGTCTATGGATACTGTGTCTGTGCGTGGACGCTGTGTCAGTCTGTGGATGATGTGTCTGTCTGTGGATGCTGTGTCAGTCTATGGATGCTGTGTCCGTCTGTGGACGCTGTGTCAGTCTGTGGATGCTGTGTCTGTGTGTGGAAGATGTGTCAGTCTGTGGATGCTGTGTCAGTCTATGGATACTGTGTCTGTGTGTGGACGCTGTGTCTGTGTGTGGATGCTGTGTCAGTCTATGGATGCTGTGTCTGTCTTTGGATGCTGTGTCAGTCTATGGATACTGTGTGTGTGTGTGTGGACGCTGTGTCTGTCTGTAGATGCTGTGTCTGTGTGTGGATGCTGTGTCAGTCTGTGGATAATGTGTCTGTCTGTGGATGCTGTGTCTGTCTGTGGATGATGTGTCAGTCTGTGGATGATGTGTCAGTCTGTGGCTGCTGTGTCGGTCTGTGGATGATGTGTCTGTGTGTGGATGCTGTGTCAGTCTATGGATGCTGTGTCTGTCTTTTGATGCTGTGTCAGTCTATGGATACTGTGTGTGTGTGTAGATGCTGTGTCAGTCTGTGGATGCTGTGTATGTGTGTGGACGCTGTGTCAGTCTGTGGCTGCTGTGTCGGTCTGTGGATGCTGTGTCTGTCTGTAGATGCTGTGTCTGTGTGTGGATGCTGTGTCAGTCTATGGATGCTGTGTCTGTCTTTGGATGCTGTGTCAGTCTATGGATACTGTGTGTGTGTGTGTAGATGCTGTGTCAGTCTGTGGATGCTGTGTCAGTCTGTGGATGCTGTGTCTGTCTTTGGATGCTGTGTCAGTCTGTGGATGATGTGTCTGTCTGTGGATGCTTTGTCTGTGTGTGGATGCTTTGTCTGTGTGTGGACGCTGTGTCTGTCTGTAGATGTTGGTCTGTATGTGGATGCTGTGTCTGTCTTTGGATGCTGTGTCAGACTATGGATACTGTGTGTGTGTGTAGATGCTGTGTCAGTCTGTGGATGCTGTGTCAGTCTATGGATACTGTGTCTGTGTGTGGACGCTGTGTCTGTGTGTGGATGCTGTGTCAGTCTATGGATGCTGTGTCTGTCTGTGCATGTTGTATCTGTGTGTGGATGCTGTGTCAGTCTATGGATACTGTGTCTGTGTGTGGATGCTGTGTCAGTCTGTGGATGCTTTGTCTGGAAGATGTGTCAGTCTGTGGATGTTGTATACGTGTGTGGATGCTGTGTCAGTCTATGGATGCTGTGCCTGTGTGTGGATGATGTGTCAGTCTATGGATACTGTGTCAGTCTGTGGATGTTGTATCTGTGTGTGGATGCTGTGTCAGTCTATGGATACTGTGTCTGTGTGTGGATGCTGTGTCTGTGTGTGGAAGATGTGTCAGTCTGTGGATGTTGTATATGTGTGTGGATGCTGTGTCAGTCTATGGATGCTGTGCCTGTGTGTGGATGATGTGTCAGTCTATGGATACTGTGTCTGCGTGTGGATGTTGTATCTGTGTGTGGATGCTGTGCGAGTCTATGGATACTGTGTCTGTGTGTGGATGCTGTGTCTGTGTGTGGATGCTGTGTCAGTCTGTGGATGCTGTGTCTGTGTGTGGATGCTGTGTCAGTCTGTGGATGCTGTGTCTGTGTGTGGATACTGTGTGTGTGTGTAGATGCTGTGTCAGTCTGTGGATGCTGTGTCAGTCTATGGATACTGTGTCTGTGTGTGGACGCTGTGTCAGTCTATGAATGCTGTGTCTGTCTGTGGATGCTGTGTCTGTGTGTAGATGCTGTGTCAGTCTATGGATACTGTGTCTGTGTGTGGATGCTGTGTCAGTCTGTGGATGCTTTGTCTGGAAGATGTGTCAGTCTGTGGATGTTGTATACGTGTGTGGATGCTGTGTCAGTCTATGGATGCTGTGCCTGTGTGTGGATGATGTGTCAGTCTATGGATACTGTGTCAGTCTGTGGATGTTGTATCTGTGTGTGGATGCTGTGTCAGTCTATGGATACTGTGTCTGTGTGTGGATGCTGTGTCCGTCTGTGGATGCTGTGTCAGTCTGTGGATGCTGTGTCTGTGTGTGGAAGATGTGTCAGTCTGTGGATGTTGTATATGTGTGTGGATGCTGTGTCAGTCTATGGATGCTGTGCCTGTGTGTGGATGATGTGTCAGTCTATGTATACTGTGTCTGCGTGTGGATGTTGTATCTGTGCGTGGATGCTGTGTGAGTCTATGGATACTGTGTCTGTGTGTGGATGCTGTGTCTGTGTGTGGATGCTGTGTCAGTCTGTGGATGCTGTGTCTGTGTGTGGATGCTGTGTCAGTCTGTGGATGCTGTGTCTGTGTGTGGATGATGTGTCAGTCTATGGATACTGTGTCTGTGCGTGGACGCTGTGTCAGTCTGTGGATGCTGTGTCTGTCTGTATATGCTGTGTCTGTGTGTGGATGCTGTGTCAGTCTATGGATACTGTGTGTGTGTGTAGATGCTGTGTCAGTCTGTGGATGCTGTGTCAGTCTATGGATACTGTGTCTGTGTGTGGACGCTGTGTCTGTGTGTGGATGCTGTGTCAGTCTATGGACGCTGTGTCTGTCTTTGGATGCTGTGTCAGTCTGTGGATGATGTGTCAGTCTGTGGATGATGTGTCTGTCTGTGGATGCTGTGTCTGTGTGTGAACACTGTGTCTGTCTGTGGATGCTGTGTCTGTCTGTGGATGCTGTGTCGGTCTGTGGATGATGTGTCAGTCTGTGGATGCTGTGTCTCTCTGTGGATACTGTGTCTGTGTGTGAATGCTGTGTCAGTCTGTGGATGCTGTGCCTGTGTGTGGATGATGTGTCAGTCTATGGATACTGTGTCTGTGTGTGGATGTTGTATCTGTGTGTGGATGCTGTGTGAGTCTATGGATACTGTGTCTGTGTGTGGATGCTGTGTCAGTCTGTGGATGCTGTGTCAGTCTATGGATGCTGTGTCAGTCTGTGGATGCTGTGTCAGTCTATGGATGCTGTGTCAGTCTATGGATGCTGTGTCCGCCTGTGGATGCTGTGTCAGTCTGTGGATGCTGTGTCAGTCTATGGATACTGTGTCTGTGTGTGGATGCTGTGTCTGTCTGTAGATGCTGTGTCTGTGTGTGGATGCTGTGTCTGTCTTTGGATGCTGTGTCAGTCTATGGATACTGTGTGTGTGTGTGGATGCTGTGTCTGTCTGTAGATGCTGTGTCTTGTGTGTGGATGCTGTGTCAGTCTGTGGATGCTGTGTCTGTCTGTGGATGCTGTGTCCGTCTGTGGATGCTGTGTCAGTCTGTGGATGCTGTGGCTGTCTTTGGATGCTGTGTCTGTCTTTGGATGCTGTGTCAGTCTATGGATACTGTGTGTGTGTGTAGATGCTGTGTCAGTCTGTGGATGATGTGTCTGTGTGTGGATGCTGTGTCAGTCTATGGATACTGTGTCTGTGTGTGGATGCTGTGTCAGTCTATGGATGCTGTGTCTGTCTTTGGATGATGTGTCAGTCTATGGATACTGTGTCTGTCTTTGGATGCTGTGTCAGTCTGTGGATGATGTGTCTGTCTGTGGATGCTTTGTCTGTGTGTGGATGCTTTGTCTGTGTGTGGACGCTGTGTCTGTATGTGGAAGATGTGTCAGTCTGTGGATGTTGTATATGTGTGTGGATGCTGTGTCAGTCTATGGATGCTGTGCCTGTGTGTGGATGATGTGTCAGTCTATGTATACTGTGTCTGCGTGTGGATGTTGTATCTGTGCGTGGATGCTGTGTGAGTCTATGGATACTGTGTCTGTGTGTGGATGCTGTGTCTGTGTGTGGATGCTGTGTCAGTCTGTGGATGCTGTGTCTGTGTGTGGATGCTGTGTCAGTCTGTGGATGCTGTGTCTGTGTGTGGATGATGTGTCAGTCTATGGATACTGTGTCTGTGCGTGGACGCTGTGTCAGTCTGTGGATGCTGTGTCTGTCTGTATATGCTGTGTCTGTGTGTGGATGCTGTGTCAGTCTATGGATACTGTGTGTGTGTGTAGATGCTGTGTCAGTCTGTGGATGCTGTGTCAGTCTATGGATACTGTGTCTGTGTGTGGACGCTGTGTCTGTGTGTGGATGCTGTGTCAGTCTATGGACGCTGTGTCTGTCTTTGGATGCTGTGTCAGTCTGTGGATGATGTGTCAGTCTGTGGATGATGTGTCTGTCTGTGGATGCTGTGTCTGTGTGTGAACACTGTGTCTGTCTGTGGATGCTGTGTCTGTCTGTGGATGCTGTGTCGGTCTGTGGATGATGTGTCAGTCTGTGGATGCTGTGTCTCTCTGTGGATACTGTGTCTGTGTGTGAATGCTGTGTCAGTCTGTGGATGCTGTGCCTGTGTGTGGATGATGTGTCAGTCTATGGATACTGTGTCTGTGTGTGGATGTTGTATCTGTGTGTGGATGCTGTGTGAGTCTATGGATACTGTGTCTGTGTGTGGATGCTATGTCAGTCTGTGGATGCTGTGTCAGTCTATGGATGCTGTGTCAGTCTGTGGATGCTGTGTCAGTCTATGGATGCTGTGTCAGTCTATGGATGCTGTGTCCGCCTGTGGATGCTGTGTCAGTCTGTGGATGCTATGTCTGTGTGTGGAAGATGTGTCAGTCTGTGGATGCTGTGTCAGTCTATGGATACTGTGTCTGTGTGTGGATGCTGTGTCTGTCTGTAGATGCTGTGTCTGTGTGTGGATGCTGTGTCAGTCTATGGATACTGTGTGTGTGTGTGGATGCTGTGTCTGTCTGTAGATGCTGTGTCTTGTGTGTGGATGCTGTGTCAGTCTGTGGATGCTGTGTCTGTCTGTGGATGCTGTGTCCGTCTGTGGATGCTGTGTCAGTCTGTGGATGCTGTGGCTGTCTTTGGATGCTGTGTCTGTCTTTGGATGCTGTGTCAGTCTATGGATACTGTGTGTGTGTGTAGATGCTGTGTCAGTCTGTGGATGATGTGTCTGTGTGTGGATGCTGTGTCAGTCTATGGATACTGTGTCTGTGTGTGGATGCTGTGTCAGTCTATGGATGCTGTGTCTGTCTTTGGATGATGTGTCAGTCTATGGATACTGTGTCTGTCTTTGGATGCTGTGTCAGTCTGTGGATGATGTGTCTGTCTGTGGATGCTTTGTCTGTGTGTGGATGCTTTGTCTGTGTGTGGACGCTGTGTCTGTATGTGGATGCTGTGTCTGTCTTTGGATGCTGTGTCAGTCTATGGATACTGTGTGTGTGTGTAGATGCTGTGTCAGTCTGTGGATGCTGTGTCAGTCTATGGATACTGTGTCTGTGTGTGGACGCTGTGTCTGTGTGTGGATGCTGTGTCAGTCTATGGATGCTGTGTCTGTCTGTGGATGTTGTATCTGTGTGTGGATGCTGTGTCAGTCTATGGATACTGTGTCTGTGTGTGGATGCTGTGTCAGTCTATCGATGCTGTGCCTGTGTGTGGATGATGTGTCAGTCTATGGATACTGTGTCAGTCTGTGGATGTTGTATCTGTGTGTGGATGCTGTGTCAGTCTATGGATACTGTGTCTGTGTGTGGATGCTGTGTCTGTGTGTGGATGCTGTGTCAGTCTGTGGATGCTTTGTCTGTGTGTGGATGCTGTGTCTGTGTGTGGATGATGTGTCAGTCTATGGATACTGTGTCTGTGCGTGGACGCTGTGTCAGTCTGTGGATGATGTGTCTGTCTGTGGATGCTGTGTCAGTCTATGGATGCTGTGTCCGTCTGTGGATGCTGTGTCAGTCTGTGGATGCTGTGTCTGTGTGTGGAAGATGTGTCAGTCTATGGATGCTGTGTCCGCCTGTGGATGCTGTGTCAGTCTGTGGATGCTGTGTCAGTCTATGGATACTGTGTCTGTGTGTGGATGCTGTGTCTGTCTGTAGATGCTGTGTCAGTCTATGGATACTGTGTCCGCCTGTGGATGCTGTGTCAGTCTGTGGATGCTGTGTCAGTCTATGGATACTGTGTCTGTGTGTGGAAGATGTGTCAGTCTGTGGATGCTGTGTCAGTCTATGGATACTGTGTCTGTGTGTGGATGCTGTGTCTGTCTGTAGATGTTGTGTCTGTGTGTGGATGCTGTGTCAGTCTATGGATGCTGTGTCTGTCTTTGGATGCTGTGTCAGTCTATGGATACTGTGTGTGTGTGTGGATGCTGTGTCTGTCTGTAGATGTTGTGTCTGTGTGTGGATGCTGTGTCAGTCTGTGGATGCTGTGTCTGTCTGTGGATGCTGTGTCAGTCTGTGGATGCTGTGTCCGTCTGTGGATGCTGTGTCAGTCTGTGGATGCTGTGTCTGTCTTTGGATGCTGTGTCTGTCTTTGGATGCTGTGTCAGTCTATGGATACTGTGTGTGTGTGTAGATGCTGTGTCAGTCTGTGGATGATGTGTCTGTGTGTGGATGCTGTGTCAGTCTGTGGATGCTTTGTCTGGAAGATGTGTCAGTCTGTGGATGTTGTATACGTGTGTGGATGCTGTGTGAGTCTATGGATGCTGTGCCTGTGTGTGGATGATGTGTCAGTCTATGGATACTGTGTCAGTCTGTGGATGTTGTATCTGTGTGTGGATGCTGTGTCAGTCTATGGATACTGTGTCTGTGTGTGGATGCTGTGTCCGTCTGTGGATGCTGTGTCAGTCTGTGGATGCTGTGTCTGTGTGTGGAAGATGTGTCAGTCTGTGGATGTTGTATATGTGTGTGGATGCTGTGTCAGTCTATGGATGCTGTGCCTGTGTGTGGATGATGTGTCAGTCTATGGATACTGTGTCTGCGTGTGGATGTTGTATCTGTGTGTGGATGCTGTGTGAGTCTATGGATACTGTGTCTGTGTGTGGATGCTGTGTCTGTGTGTGGATGCTGTGTCAGTCTGTGGATGCTGTGTCTGTGTGTGGATGCTGTGTCAGTCTGTGGATGCTGTGTCTGTGTGTGGATGCTGTGTCAGTCTGTGGATGCTGTGTCAGTCTATGGATACTGTGTCTGTGTGTGGACGCTGTGTCTGTGTGTGGATGCTGTGTCAGTCTATGGACGCTGTGTCTGTCTTTGGATTCTGTGTCAGTCTGTGGATGATGTGTCAGTCTGTGGATGCTGTGTCTGTCTGTGGATGCTGTGTCTGTTTGTGAACACTGTGTCTGTCTGTGGATGCTGTGTCTGTGTGTGGATGCTGTGTCGGTCTGTGGATGATGTGTCAGTCTGTGGATGCTGTGTCTCTCTGTGGATACTGTGTCTGTGTGTGAATGCTGTGTCAGTCTGTGGATGCTGTGCCTGTCTTTGGATGCTGTGTTATTCTATGGATGATGTGTTTGTCTGTGGATGTTGTATCTGTGTGTGGATGCTGTGTCTGTGTGTGGATGCTGTGTCCGTCTGTGGATGCTTTGTCTGTGTGTGGATGCTTTGTCTGTGTGTGGATGCTTTGTCTGTGTGTGGACGCTGTGTCTGTCTGTAGATGTTGGTCTGTATGTGGATGCTGTGTCTGTCTGTGGATGCTTTGTCTGTGTGTGGATGCTTTGTCTGTGTGTGGATGCTTTGTCTGTGTGTGGATGCTTTGTCTGTGTGTGGACGCTGTGTCTGTCTGTAGATGTTGGTCTGTATGTGGATGCTGTGTCAGTCTATGGATACTGTGTGTGTGTGTAGATGCTGTGTCTGTGTGTGGATGCTGTGTCAGTCTATGGATACTGTGTGTGTGTGTAGATGCTGTGTCAGTCTGTGGATGCTGTGTCAGTCTATGGATACTGTGTCTGTGTGTGGACGCTGTGTCTGTGTGTGGATGCTGTGTCAGTCTATGGATGCTGTGTCTGTCTGTGGATGTTGTATCTGTGTGTGGATGCTGTGTCAGTCTATGGATACTGTGTCTGTGTGTGGATGCTGTGTCAGTCTGTGGATGCTTTGTCTGGAAGATGTGTCAGTCTGTGGATGTTGTATACGTGTGTGGATGCTGTGTCAGTCTATGGATGCTGTGCCTGTGTGTGGATGATGTGTCAGTCTATGGATATTGTGTGTGTGTGTGGATGCTGTGTCTGTGTGTGGATGCTGTGTCAGTCTGTGGATGCTTTCTCTGTGTGTGGATGCTGTGTCTGAGTGTGGATGATGTGTCAGTCTATGGATACTGTGTCTGTGCGTGGACGCTGTGTCAGTCTGTGGATGATGTGTCTGTCTGTGGATGCTGTGTCAGTCTATGGATGCTGTGTCCGTCTGTGGACGCTGTGTCAGTCTGAGGATGCTGTGTCTGTGTGTGGAAGATGTGTCAGTCTGTGGATGCTGTGTCAGTCTATGGATACTGTGTCTGTGTGTGGACGCTGTGTATGTGTGTGGATGCTGTGTCAGTCTATGGATGCTGTGTCTGTCTTTGGATGCTGTGTCAGTCTATGGATACTGTGTGTGTGTGTGTGTGGACGCTGTGTCTGTCTGTAGATGCTGTGTCTGTGTGTGGATGCTGTGTCAGTCTGTGGATGATGTGTCTGTCTGTGGATGCTGTGTCTGTCTGTGGATGATGTGTCAGTCTGTGGATGATGTGTCTGTCTGTGGATGCTGTGTCTGTCTGTGGATGCTGTGTCTGTGTGTGAACACTGTGTCTGTCTGTGGATGCTGTGTCTGTCTGTGGATGCTGTGTCGGTCTGTGGATGATGTGTCAGTCTGTGGATGCTGTGTCTCTCTGTGGATACTGTGTCTGTGTGTGGATGCTGTGTCAGTCTATGGATGCTGTGTCTGTCTTTGGATGCTGTGTCAGTCTATGGATACTGTGTGTGTGTGTAGATGCTGTGTCAGTCTGTGGCTGCTGTGTCGGTCTGTGGATGATGTGTCTGTCTGTGGATGCTGTGTCTGTGTGTGGATGCTGTGTCAGTCTATGGATGCTGTGTCTGTCTTTTGATGCTGTGTCAGTCTATGGATACTGTGTGTGTGTGTAGATGCTGTGTCAGTCTGTGGATGCTGTGTATGTGTGTGGACGCTGTGTCAGTCTGTGGCTGCTGTGTCGGTCTGTGGATGCTGTGTCTGTCTGTAGATGCTGTGTCTGTGTGTGGATGCTGTGTCAGTCTATGGATGCTGTGTCTGTGTTTGGATGCTGTGTCAGTCTATGGATACTGTGTGTGTGTGTGTGTGTAGATGCTGTGTCAGTCTGTGGATGCTGTGTCAGTCTGTGGATGCTGTGTCTGTCTTTGGATGCTGTGTCAGTCTGTGGATGATGTGTCTGTCTGTGGATGCTTTGTCTGTGTGTGGATGCTTTGTCTGTGTGTGGACGCTGTGTCTGTCTGTAGATGTTGGTCTGTATGTGGATGCTGTGTCTGTCTTTGGATGCTGTGTCAGTCTATGGATACTGTGTGTGTGTGTAGATGCTGTGTCAGTCTATGGATACTGTGTCTGTGTGTGGATGCTGTGTCAGTCTGTGGATACTGTGTCTGTGTGTGGATGCTGTGTCAGTCTGTGGATGCTTTGTCTGGAAGATGTGTCAGTCTGTGGATGTTGTATACGTGTGTGGATGCTGTGTCAGTCTATGGATGCTGTGCCTGTGTGTGGATGATGTGTCAGTCTATGGATACTGTGTCAGTCTGTGGATGTTGTATCTGTGTGTGGATGCTGTGTCAGTCTATGGATACTGTGTCTGTGTGTGGATGCTGTGTCTGTGTGTGGATGATGTGTCAGTCTGTGGATGTTGTATATGTGTGTGGATGCTGTGTCAGTCTATGGATGCTGTGCCTGTGTGTGGATGATGTGTCAGTCTATGGATACTGTGTCTGCGTGTGGATGTTGTATCTGTGTGTGGATGCTGTGCGAGTCTATGGATACTGTGTCTGTGTGTGGATGCTGTGTCAGTCTGTGGATGCTGTGTCTGTGTGTGGATGCTGTGTCAGTCTGTGGATGCTGTGTCTGTGTGTGGATACTGTGTGTGTGTGTAGATGCTGTGTCAGTCTGTGGATGCTGTGTCAGTCTATGGATACTGTGTCTGTGTGTGGACGCTGTGTCTGTGTGTGGATGCTGTGTCAGTCTATGGATGCTGTGTCTGTCTGTGGATGTTGTATCTGTGTGTGGATGCTGTGTCAGTCTATGGATACTGTGTCTGTGTGTGGATGCTGTGTCAGTCTGTGGATGCTTTGTCTGGAAGATGTGTCAGTCTGTGGATGTTGTATACGTGTGTGGATGCTGTGTCA
Organism: Lampris incognitus; assembly: GCF_029633865.1. Taxonomy (NCBI): domain Eukaryota; kingdom Metazoa; phylum Chordata; class Actinopteri; order Lampriformes; family Lampridae; genus Lampris; species Lampris incognitus. Next base: position 83,604,662 of record NC_079211.1, on the reverse strand, counting down.
GTCTATGGATGCTGTGCCTGTGTGTGGATGATGTGTCAGTCTATGGATACTGTGTCAGTCTGTGGATGTTGTATCTGTGTGTGGATGCTGTGTCAGTCTATGGATACTGTGTCTGTGTGTGGATGCTGTGTCCGTCTGTGGATGCTGTGTCTGTGTGTGGAAGATGTGTCAGTCTGTGGATGTTGTATATGTGTGTGGATGCTGTGTCAGTCTATGGATGCTGTGCCTGTGTGTGGATGATGTGTGAGTCTATGGATACTGTGTCTGTGTGTGGATGCTGTGTCAGTCTGTGGATGCTGTGTCTGTGTGTGGATGCTGTGTCTGTCTGTAGATGCTGTGTCAGTCTATGGATACTGTGTCTGTGTGTGGACGCTGTGTCTGTGTGTGGATGCTGTGTCAGTCTATGGACGCTGTGTCTGTCTTTGGATGCTGTGTCAGTCTGTGGATGATGTGTCAGTCTGTGGATGATGTGTCTGTCTGTGGATGCTGTGTCTGTGTGTGAACACTGTGTCTGTCTGTGGATGCTGTGTCTGTGTGTGGATGCTGTGTCAGTCTGTGGATGCTTTCTCTGTGTGTGGATGCTGTGTCTGAGTGTGGATGATGTGTCAGTCTATGGATACTGTGTCTGTGCGTGGACGCTGTGTCAGTCTGTGGATGATGTGTCTGTCTGTGGATGCTGTGTCAGTCTATGGATGCTGTGTCCGTCTGTGGACGCTGTGTCAGTCTGAGGATGCTGTGTCTGTGTGTGGAAGATGTGTCAGTCTGTGGATGCTGTGTCAGTCTATGGATACTGTGTCTGTGTGTGGACGCTGTGTATGTGTGTGGATGCTGTGTCAGTCTATGGATGCTGTGTCTGTCTTTGGATGCTGTGTCAGTCTATGGATACTGTGTGTGTGTGTAGATGCTGTGTCAGTCTGTGGCTGCTGTGTCAGTCTGTGGATGATGTGTCTGTCTGTGGATGCTGTGTCTGTGTGTGGATGCTGTGTCAGTCTATGGATGCTGTGTCTGTCTTTTGATGCTGTGTCAGTCTATGGATACTGTGTGTGTGTGTAGATGCTGTGTCAGTCTGTGGATGCTGTGTATGTGTGTGGACGCTGTGTCAGTCTGTGGCTGCTGTGTCGGTCTGTGGATGCTGTGTCTGTCTGTAGATGCTGTGTCTGTGTGTGGATGCTGTGTCAGTCTATGGATGCTGTGTCTGTGTTTGGATGCTGTGTCAGTCTATGGATACTGTGTGTGTGTGTGTGTGTAGATGCTGTGTCAGTCTGTGGATGCTGTGTCAGTCTGTGGATGCTGTGTCTGTCTTTGGATGCTGTGTCAGTCTGTGGATGATGTGTCTGTCTGTGGATGCTTTGTCTGTGTGTGGATGCTTTGTCTGTGTGTGGACGCTGTGTCTGTCTGTAGATGTTGGTCTGTATGTGGATGCTGTGTCTGTCTTTGGATGCTGTGTTAGTCTATGGATACTGTGTGTGTGTGTAGATGCTGTGTCAGTCTATGGATACTGTGTCTGTGTGTGGATGCTGTGTCAGTCTGTGGATACTGTGTCTGTGTGTGGATGCTGTGTCAGTCTGTGGATGCCTTGTCTGGAAGATGTGTCAGTCTGTGGATGTTGTATACGTGTGTGGATGCTGTGTCAGTCTATGGATGCTGTGCCTGTGTGTGGATGATGTGTCAGTCTATGGATACTGTGTCAGTCTGTGGATGTTGTATCTGTGTGTGGATGCTGTGTCAGTCTATGGATACTGTGTCTGTGTGTGGATGCTGTGTCTGTGTGTGGAAGATGTGTCAGTCTGTGGATGTTGTATATGTGTGTGGATGCTGTGTCAGTCTATGGATGCTGTGCCTGTGTGTGGATGATGTGTCAGTCTATGGATACTGTGTCTGCGTGTGGATGTTGTATCTGTGTGTGGATGCTGTGCGAGTCTATGGATACTGTGTCTGTGTGTGGATGCTGTGTCAGTCTGTGGATGCTGTGTCTGTGTGTGGATGCTGTGTCAGTCTGTGGATGCTGTGTCTGTGTGTGGATACTGTGTGTGTGTGTAGATGCTGTGTCAGTCTGTGGATGCTGTGTCAGTCTATGGATACTGTGTCTGTGTGTGGACGCTGTGTCTGTGTGTGGATGCTGTGTCAGTCTATGGATGCTGTGTCTGTCTGTGGATGTTGTATCTGTGTGTGGATGCTGTGTCAGTCTATGGATACTGTGTCTGTGTGTGGATGCTGTGTCAGTCTGTGGATGCTTTGTCTGGAAGATGTGTCAGTCTGTGGATGTTGTATACGTGTGTGGATGCTGTGTCAGTCTATGGATGCTGTGCCTGTGTGTGGATGATGTGTCAGTCTATGGATACTGTGTCAGTCTGTGGATGTTGTATCTGTGTGTGGATGCTGTGTCAGTCTATGGATACTGTGTCTGTGTGTGGATGCTGTGTCCGTCTGTGGATGCTGTGTCTGTGTGTGGAAGATGTGTCAGTCTGTGGATGTTGTATATGTGTGTGGATGCTGTGTCAGTCTATGGATGCTGTGCCTGTGTGTGGATGATGTGTGAGTCTATGGATACTGTGTCTGCGTGTGGATGTTGTATCTGTGTGTGGATGCTGTGTGAGTCTATGGATACTGTGTCTGTGCGTGGACGCTGTGTCAGTCTGTGGATGATGTGTCTGTCTGTGGATGCTGTGTCAGTCTATGGATGCTGTGTCCGTCTGTGGATGCTGTGTCAGTCTGTGGATGCTGTGTCTGTGTGTGGAAGATGTGTCAGTCTATGGATGCTGTGTCCGCCTGTGGATGCTGTGTCAGTCTGTGGATGCTGTGTCAGTCTATGGATACTGTGTCTGTGTGTGGATGCTGTGTCTGTCTGTAGATGCTGTGTCAGTCTATGGATACTGTGTCTGTGTGTGGAAGATGTGTCAGTCTATGGATGCTGTGTCTGTGTGTGGATGATGTGTCAGTCTATGGATACTGTGTCTGTGCGTGGACGCTGTGTCAGTCTGTGGATGATGTGTCTGTCTGTGGATGCTGTGTCAGTCTATGGATGCTGTGTCCGTCTGTGGATGCTGTGTCAGTCTGTGGATGCTGTGTCTGTGTGTGGAAGATGTGTCAGTCTATGGATGCTGTGTCCGCCTGTGGATGCTGTGTCAGTCTGTGGATGCTGTGTCAGTCTATGGATACTGTGTCTGTGTGTGGATGCTGTGTCTGTCTGTAGATGCTGTGTCAGTCTATGGATACTGTGTCCGCCTGTGGATGCTGTGTCAGTCTGTGGATGCTGTGTCAGTCTATGGATACTGTGTCTGTGTGTGGAAGATGTGTCAGTCTGTGGATGCTGTGTCAGTCTATGGATACTGTGTCTGTGTGTGGATGCTGTGTCTGTCTGTAGATGTTGTGTCTGTGTGTGGATGCTGTGTCAGTCTATGGATGCTGTGTCTGTCTTTGGATGCTGTGTCAGTCTATGGATACTGTGTGTGTGTGTGGATGCTGTGTCTGTCTGTAGATGTTGTGTCTGTGTGTGGATGCTGTGTCAGTCTGTGTCTGTCTGTGGATGCTGTGTCAGTCTGTGGATGCTGTGTCCGTCTGTGGATGCTGTGTCAGTCTGTGGATGCTGTGTCTGTCTTTGGATGCTGTGTCTGTCTTTGGATGCTGTGTCAGTCTATGGATACTGTGTGTGTGTGTAGATGCTGTGTCAGTCTGTGGATGATGTGTCTGTGTGTGGATGCTGTGTCAGTCTGTGGATGCTTTGTCTGGAAGATGTGTCAGTCTGTGGATGTTGTATACGTGTGTGGATGCTGTGTGAGTCTATGCATGCTGTGCCTGTGTGTGGATGATGTGTCAGTCTATGGATACTGTGTCAGTCTGTGGATGTTGTATCTGTGTGTGGATGCTGTGTCAGTCTATGGATACTGTGTCTGTGTGTGGATGCTGTGTCCGTCTGTGGATGCTGTGTCAGTCTGTGGATGCTGTGTCTGTGTGTGGAAGATGTGTCAGTCTGTGGATGTTGTATATGTGTGTGGATGCTGTGTCAGTCTATGGATGCTGTGCCTGTGTGTGGATGATGTGTCAGTCTATGGATACTGTGTCTGCGTGTGGATGTTGTATCTGTGTGTGGATGCTGTGTGAGTCTATGGATACTGTGTCTGTGTGTGGATGCTGTGTCTGTGTGTGGATGCTGTGTCAGTCTGTGGATGCTGTGTCTGTGTGTGGATGCTGTGTCAGTCTGTGGATGCTGTGTCTGTGTGTGGATGCTGTGTCAGTCTGTGGATGCTGTGTCAGTCTATGGATACTGTGTCTGTGTGTGGACGCTGTGTCTGTGTGTGGATGCTGTGTCAGTCTATGGACGCTGTGTCTGTCTTTGGATTCTGTGTCAGTCTGTGGATGATGTGTCAGTCTGTGGATGCTGTGTCTGTCTGTGGATGCTGTGTCTGTTTGTGAACACTGTGTCTGTCTGTGGATGCTGTGTCTGTGTGTGGATGCTGTGTCGGTCTGTGGATGATGTGTCAGTCTGTGGATGCTGTGTCTCTCTGTGGATACTGTGTCTGTGTGTGAATGCTGTGTCAGTCTGTGGATGCTGTGCCTGTCTTTGGATGCTGTGTTATTCTATGGATGATGTGTTTGTCTGTGGATGTTGTATCTGTGTGTGGATGCTGTGTCTGTGTGTGGATGCTGTGTCCGTCTGTGGATGCTTTGTCTGTGTGTGGATGCTTTGTCTGTGTGTGGATGCTTTGTCTGTGTGTGGACGCTGTGTCTGTCTGTAGATGTTGGTCTGTATGTGGATGCTGTGTCTGTCTGTGGATGCTTTGTCTGTGTGTGGATGCTTTGTCTGTGTGTGGATGCTTTGTCTGTGTGTGGATGCTTTGTCTGTGTGTGGATGCTTTGTCTGTGTGTGGACGCTGTGTCTGTCTGTAGATGTTGGTCTGTATGTGGATGCTGTGTCAGTCTATGGATACTGTGTGTGTGTGTAGATGCTGTGTCTGTGTGTGGATGCTGTGTCAGTCTATGGATACTGTGTGTGTGTGTAGATGCTGTGTCAGTCTGTGGATGCTGTGTCAGTCTATGGATACTGTGTCTGTGTGTGGACGCTGTGTCTGTGTGTGGATGCTGTGTCAGTCTATGGACGCTGTGTCTGTCTTTGGATGCTGTGTCAGTCTGTGGATGATGTGTCAGTCTGTGGATGATGTGTCTGTCTGTGGATGCTGTGTCTGTGTGTGAACACTGTGTCTGTCTGTGGATGCTGTGTCTGTCTGTGGATGCTGTGTCGGTCTGTGGATGATGTGTCAGTCTGTGGATGCTGTGTCTCTCTGTGGATACTGTGTCTGTGTGTGAATGCTGTGTCAGTCTGTGGATGCTGTGCCTGTGTGTGGATGATGTGTCAGTCTATGGATACTGTGTCTGTGTGTGGATGTTGTATCTGTGTGTGGATGCTGTGTGAGTCTATGGATACTGTGTCTGTGTGTGGATGCTATGTCAGTCTGTGGATGCTGTGTCAGTCTATGGATGCTGTGTCAGTCTGTGGATGCTGTGTCAGTCTATGGATGCTGTGTCAGTCTATGGATGCTGTGTCCGCCTGTGGATGCTGTGTCAGTCTGTGGATGCTATGTCTGTGTGTGGAAGATGTGTCAGTCTGTGGATGCTGTGTCAGTCTATGGATACTGTGTCTGTGTGTGGATGCTGTGTCTGTCTGTAGATGCTGTGTCTGTGTGTGGATGCTGTGTCAGTCTATGGATACTGTGTGTGTGTGTGGATGCTGTGTCTGTCTGTAGATGCTGTGTCTTGTGTGTGGATGCTGTGTCAGTCTGTGGATGCTGTGTCTGTCTGTGGATGCTGTGTCCGTCTGTGGATGCTGTGTCAGTCTGTGGATGCTGTGGCTGTCTTTGGATGCTGTGTCTGTCTTTGGATGCTGTGTCAGTCTATGGATACTGTGTGTGTGTGTAGATGCTGTGTCAGTCTGTGGATGATGTGTCTGTGTGTGGATGCTGTGTCAGTCTATGGATACTGTGTCTGTGTGTGGATGCTGTGTCAGTCTATGGATGCTGTGTCTGTCTTTGGATGATGTGTCAGTCTATGGATACTGTGTCTGTCTTTGGATGCTGTGTCAGTCTGTGGATGATGTGTCTGTCTGTGGATGCTTTGTCTGTGTGTGGATGCTTTGTCTGTGTGTGGACGCTGTGTCTGTATGTGGATGCTGTGTCTGTCTTTGGATGCTGTGTCAGTCTATGGATACTGTGTGTGTGTGTAGATGCTGTGTCAGTCTGTGGATGCTGTGTCAGTCTATGGATACTGTGTCTGTGTGTGGACGCTGTGTCTGTGTGTGGATGCTGTGTCAGTCTATGGATGCTGTGTCTGTCTGTGGATGTTGTATCTGTGTGTGGATGCTGTGTCAGTCTATGGATACTGTGTCTGTGTGTGGATGCTGTGTCAGTCTATCGATGCTGTGCCTGTGTGTGGATGATGTGTCAGTCTATGGATACTGTGTCAGTCTGTGGATGTTGTATCTGTGTGTGGATGCTGTGTCAGTCTATGGATACTGTGTCTGTGTGTGGATGCTGTGTCTGTGTGTGGATGCTGTGTCAGTCTGTGGATGCTTTGTCTGTGTGTGGATGCTGTGTCTGTGTGTGGATGATGTGTCAGTCTATGGATACTGTGTCTGTGTGTGGATGCTGTGTCAGTCTGTGGATGCTTTGTCTGGAAGATGTGTCAGTCTGTGGATGTTGTATACGTGTGTGGATGCTGTGTCAGTCTATGGATGCTGTGCCTGTGTGTGGATGATGTGTCAGTCTATGGATATTGTGTGTGTGTGTGGATGCTGTGTCTGTGTGTGGATGCTGTGTCAGTCTGTGGATGCTTTCTCTGTGTGTGGATGCTGTGTCTGAGTGTGGATGATGTGTCAGTCTATGGATACTGTGTCTGTGCGTGGACGCTGTGTCAGTCTGTGGATGATGTGTCTGTCTGTGGATGCTGTGTCAGTCTATGGATGCTGTGTCCGTCTGTGGACGCTGTGTCAGTCTGAGGATGCTGTGTCTGTGTGTGGAAGATGTGTCAGTCTGTGGATGCTGTGTCAGTCTATGGATACTGTGTCTGTGTGTGGACGCTGTGTATGTGTGTGGATGCTGTGTCAGTCTATGGATGCTGTGTCTGTCTTTGGATGCTGTGTCAGTCTATGGATACTGTGTGTGTGTGTGTGTGGACGCTGTGTCTGTCTGTAGATGCTGTGTCTGTGTGTGGATGCTGTGTCAGTCTGTGGATGATGTGTCTGTCTGTGGATGCTGTGTCTGTCTGTGGATGATGTGTCAGTCTGTGGATGATGTGTCTGTCTGTGGATGCTGTGTCTGTCTGTGGATGCTGTGTCTGTGTGTGAACACTGTGTCTGTCTGTGGATGCTGTGTCTGTCTGTGGATGCTGTGTCGGTCTGTGGATGATGTGTCAGTCTGTGGATGCTGTGTCTCTCTGTGGATACTGTGTCTGTGTGTGGATGCTGTGTCAGTCTATGGATGCTGTGTCTGTCTTTGGATGCTGTGTCAGTCTATGGATACTGTGTGTGTGTGTAGATGCTGTGTCAGTCTGTGGCTGCTGTGTCGGTCTGTGGATGATGTGTCTGTCTGTGGATGCTGTGTCTGTGTGTGGATGCTGTGTCAGTCTATGGATGCTGTGTCTGTCTTTTGATGCTGTGTCAGTCTATGGATACTGTGTGTGTGTGTAGATGCTGTGTCAGTCTGTGGATGCTGTGTATGTGTGTGGACGCTGTGTCAGTCTGTGGCTGCTGTGTCGGTCTGTGGATGCTGTGTCTGTCTGTAGATGCTGTGTCTGTGTGTGGATGCTGTGTCAGTCTATGGATGCTGTGTCTGTGTTTGGATGCTGTGTCAGTCTATGGATACTGTGTGTGTGTGTGTGTGTAGATGCTGTGTCAGTCTGTGGATGCTGTGTCAGTCTGTGGATACTGTGTGTGTGTGTAGATGCTGTGTCAGTCTATGGATACTGTGTCTGTGTGTGGATGCTGTGTCAGTCTATGGATACTGTGTCTGTGTGTGGATGCTGTGTCAGTCTGTGGATACTGTGTCTGTGTGTGGATGCTGTGTCAGTCTGTGGATGCTTTGTCTGGAAGATGTGTCAGTCTGTGGATGTTGTATACGTGTGTGGATGCTGTGTCAGTCTATGGATGCTGTGCCTGTGTGTGGATGATGTGTCAGTCTATGGATACTGTGTCAGTCTGTGGATGTTGTATCTGTGTGTGGATGCTGTGTCAGTCTATGGATACTGTGTCTGTGTGTGGATGCTGTGTCTGTGTGTGGATGATGTGTCAGTCTGTGGATGTTGTATATGTGTGTGGATGCTGTGTCAGTCTATGGATGCTGTGCCTGTGTGTGGATGATGTGTCAGTCTATGGATACTGTGTCTGCGTGTGGATGTTGTATCTGTGTGTGGATGCTGTGCGAGTCTATGGATACTGTGTCTGTGTGTGGATGCTGTGTCAGTCTGTGGATGCTGTGTCTGTGTGTGGATGCTGTGTCAGTCTGTGGATGCTGTGTCTGTGTGTGGATACTGTGTGTGTGTGTAGATGCTGTGTCAGTCTGTGGATGCTGTGTCAGTCTATGGATACTGTGTCTGTGTGTGGACGCTGTGTCTGTGTGTGGATGCTGTGTCAGTCTATGGATGCTGTGTCTGTCTGTGGATGTTGTATCTGTGTGTGGATGCTGTGTCAGTCTATGGATACTGTGTCTGTGTGTGGATGCTGTGTCAGTCTGTGGATGCTTTGTCTGGAAGATGTGTCAGTCTGTGGATGTTGTATACGTGTGTGGATGCTGTGTCAGTCTATGGATGCTGTGCCTGTGTGTGGATGATGTGTCAGTCTATGGATACTGTGTCAGTCTGTGGATGTTGTATCTGTGTGTGGATGCTGTGTCAGTCTATGGATACTGTGTCTGTGTGTGGATGCTGTGTCCGTCTGTGGATGCTGTGTCTGTGTGTGGAAGATGTGTCAGTCTGTGGATGTTGTATATGTGTGTGGATGCTGTGTCAGTCTATGGATGCTGTGCCTGTGTGTGGATGATGTGTGAGTCTATGGATACTGTGTCTGTGTGTGGATGCTGTGTCAGTCTGTGGATGCTGTGTCTGTGTGTGGATGCTGTGTCTGTCTGTAGATGCTGTGTCAGTCTATGGATACTGTGTCTGTGTGTGGACGCTGTGTCTGTGTGTGGATGCTGTGTCAGTCTATGGACGCTGTGTCTGTCTTTGGATGCTGTGTCAGTCTGTGGATGATGTGTCAGTCTGTGGATGATGTGTCTGTCTGTGGATGCTGTGTCTGTGTGTGAACACTGTGTCTGTCTGTGGATGCTGTGTCTGTGTGTGGATGCTGTGTCAGTCTGTGGATGCTTTCTCTGTGTGTGGATGCTGTGTCTGAGTGTGGATGATGTGTCAGTCTATGGATACTGTGTCTGTGCGTGGACGCTGTGTCAGTCTGTGGATGATGTGTCTGTCTGTGGATGCTGTGTCAGTCTATGGATGCTGTGTCCGTCTGTGGACGCTGTGTCAGTCTGAGGATGCTGTGTCTGTGTGTGGAAGATGTGTCAGTCTGTGGATGCTGTGTCAGTCTATGGATACTGTGTCTGTGTGTGGACGCTGTGTATGTGTGTGGATGCTGTGTCAGTCTATGGATGCTGTGTCTGTCTTTGGATGCTGTGTCAGTCTATGGATACTGTGTGTGTGTGTAGATGCTGTGTCAGTCTGTGGCTGCTGTGTCAGTCTGTGGATGATGTGTCTGTCTGTGGATGCTGTGTCTGTGTGTGGATGCTGTGTCAGTCTATGGATGCTGTGTCTGTCTTTTGATGCTGTGTCAGTCTATGGATACTGTGTGTGTGTGTAGATGCTGTGTCAGTCTGTGGATGCTGTGTATGTGTGTGGACGCTGTGTCAGTCTGTGGCTGCTGTGTCGGTCTGTGGATGCTGTGTCTGTCTGTAGATGCTGTGTCTGTGTGTGGATGCTGTGTCAGTCTATGGATGCTGTGTCTGTGTTTGGATGCTGTGTCAGTCTATGGATACTGTGTGTGTGTGTGTGTGTAGATGCTGTGTCAGTCTGTGGATGCTGTGTCAGTCTGTGGATGCTGTGTCTGTCTTTGGATGCTGTGTCAGTCTGTGGATGATGTGTCTGTCTGTGGATGCTTTGTCTGTGTGTGGATGCTTTGTCTGTGTGTGGACGCTGTGTCTGTCTGTAGATGTTGGTCTGTATGTGGATGCTGTGTCTGTCTTTGGATGCTGTGTTAGTCTATGGATACTGTGTGTGTGTGTAGATGCTGTGTCAGTCTATGGATACTGTGTCTGTGTGTGGATGCTGTGTCAGTCTGTGGATACTGTGTCTGTGTGTGGATGCTGTGTCAGTCTGTGGATGCCTTGTCTGGAAGATGTGTCAGTCTGTGGATGTTGTATACGTGTGTGGATGCTGTGTCAGTCTATGGATGCTGTGCCTGTGTGTGGATGATGTGTCAGTCTATGGATACTGTGTCAGTCTGTGGATGTTGTATCTGTGTGTGGATGCTGTGTCAGTCTATGGATACTGTGTCTGTGTGTGGATGCTGTGTCTGTGTGTGGAAGATGTGTCAGTCTGTGGATGTTGTATATGTGTGTGGATGCTGTGTCAGTCTATGGATGCTGTGCCTGTGTGTGGATGATGTGTCAGTCTATGGATACTGTGTCTGCGTGTGGATGTTGTATCTGTGTGTGGATGCTGTGCGAGTCTATGGATACTGTGTCTGTGTGTGGATGCTGTGTCAGTCTGTGGATGCTGTGTCTGTGTGTGGATGCTGTGTCAGTCTGTGGATGCTGTGTCTGTGTGTGGATACTGTGTGTGTGTGTAGATGCTGTGTCAGTCTGTGGATGCTGTGTCAGTCTATGGATACTGTGTCTGTGTGTGGACGCTGTGTCTGTGTGTGGATGCTGTGTCAGTCTATGGATGCTGTGTCTGTCTGTGGATGTTGTATCTGTGTGTGGATGCTGTGTCAGTCTATGGATACTGTGTCTGTGTGTGGATGCTGTGTCAGTCTGTGGATGCTTTGTCTGGAAGATGTGTCAGTCTGTGGATGTTGTATACGTGTGTGGATGCTGTGTCAGTCTATGGATGCTGTGCCTGTGTGTGGATGATGTGTCAGTCTATGGATACTGTGTCAGTCTGTGGATGTTGTATCTGTGTGTGGATGCTGTGTCAGTCTATGGATACTGTGTCTGTGTGTGGATGCTGTGTCCGTCTGTGGATGCTGTGTCTGTGTGTGGAAGATGTGTCAGTCTGTGGATGTTGTATATGTGTGTGGATGCTGTGTCAGTCTATGGATGCTGTGCCTGTGTGTGGATGATGTGTGAGTCTATGGATACTGTGTCTGCGTGTGGATGTTGTATCTGTGTGTGGATGCTGTGTGAGTCTATGGATACTGTGTCTGTGCGTGGACGCTGTGTCAGTCTGTGGATGATGTGTCTGTCTGTGGATGCTGTGTCAGTCTATGGATGCTGTGTCCGTCTGTGGATGCTGTGTCAGTCTGTGGATGCTGTGTCTGTGTGTGGAAGATGTGTCAGTCTATGGATGCTGTGTCCGCCTGTGGATGCTGTGTCAGTCTGTGGATGCTGTGTCAGTCTATGGATACTGTGTCTGTGTGTGGATGCTGTGTCTGTCTGTAGATGCTGTGTCAGTCTATGGATACTGTGTCTGTGTGTGGAAGATGTGTCAGTCTATGGATGCTGTGTCTGTGTGTGGATGATGTGTCAGTCTATGGATACTGTGTCTGTGCGTGGACGCTGTGTCAGTCTGTGGATGATGTGTCTGTCTGTGGATGCTGTGTCAGTCTATGGATGCTGTGTCCGTCTGTGGATGCTGTGTCAGTCTGTGGATGCTGTGTCTGTGTGTGGAAGATGTGTCAGTCTATGGATGCTGTGTCCGCCTGTGGATGCTGTGTCAGTCTGTGGATGCTGTGTCAGTCTATGGATACTGTGTCTGTGTGTGGATGCTGTGTCTGTCTGTAGATGCTGTGTCAGTCTATGGATACTGTGTCCGCCTGTGGATGCTGTGTCAGTCTGTGGATGCTGTGTCAGTCTATGGATACTGTGTCTGTGTGTGGAAGATGTGTCAGTCTGTGGATGCTGTGTCAGTCTATGGATACTGTGTCTGTGTGTGGATGCTGTGTCTGTCTGTAGATGTTGTGTCTGTGTGTGGATGCTGTGTCAGTCTATGGATGCTGTGTCTGTCTTTGGATGCTGTGTCAGTCTATGGATACTGTGTGTGTGTGTGGATGCTGTGTCTGTCTGTAGATGTTGTGTCTGTGTGTGGATGCTGTGTCAGTCTGTGGATGCTGTGTCTGTCTGTGGATGCTGTGTCAGTCTGTGGATGCTGTGTCCGTCTGTGGATGCTGTGTCAGTCTGTGGATGCTGTGTCTGTCTTTGGATGCTGTGTCTGTCTTTGGATGCTGTGTCAGTCTATGGATACTGTGTGTGTGTGTAGATGCTGTGTCAGTCTGTGGATGATGTGTCTGTGTGTGGATGCTGTGTCAGTCTGTGGATGCTTTGTCTGGAAGATGTGTCAGTCTGTGGATGTTGTATACGTGTGTGGATGCTGTGTGAGTCTATGCATGCTGTGCCTGTGTGTGGATGATGTGTCAGTCTATGGATACTGTGTCAGTCTGTGGATGTTGTATCTGTGTGTGGATGCTGTGTCAGTCTATGGATACTGTGTCTGTGTGTGGATGCTGTGTCCGTCTGTGGATGCTGTGTCAGTCTGTGGATGCTGTGTCTGTGTGTGGAAGATGTGTCAGTCTGTGGATGTTGTATATGTGTGTGGATGCTGTGTCAGTCTATGGATGCTGTGCCTGTGTGTGGATGATGTGTCAGTCTATGGATACTGTGTCTGCGTGTGGATGTTGTATCTGTGTGTGGATGCTGTGTGAGTCTATGGATACTGTGTCTGTGTGTGGATGCTGTGTCTGTGTGTGGATGCTGTGTCAGTCTGTGGATGCTGTGTCTGTGTGTGGATGCTGTGTCAGTCTGTGGATGCTGTGTCTGTGTGTGGATGCTGTGTCAGTCTGTGGATGCTGTGTCAGTCTATGGATACTGTGTCTGTGTGTGGACGCTGTGTCTGTGTGTGGATGCTGTGTCAGTCTATGGACGCTGTGTCTGTCTTTGGATTCTGTGTCAGTCTGTGGATGATGTGTCAGTCTGTGGATGCTGTGTCTGTCTGTGGATGCTGTGTCTGTTTGTGAACACTGTGTCTGTCTGTGGATGCTGTGTCTGTGTGTGGATGCTGTGTCGGTCTGTGGATGATGTGTCAGTCTGTGGATGCTGTGTCTCTCTGTGGATACTGTGTCTGTGTGTGAATGCTGTGTCAGTCTGTGGATGCTGTGCCTGTCTTTGGATGCTGTGTTATTCTATGGATGATGTGTTTGTCTGTGGATGTTGTATCTGTGTGTGGATGCTGTGTCTGTGTGTGGATGCTGTGTCCGTCTGTGGATGCTTTGTCTGTGTGTGGATGCTTTGTCTGTGTGTGGATGCTTTGTCTGTGTGTGGACGCTGTGTCTGTCTGTAGATGTTGGTCTGTATGTGGATGCTGTGTCTGTCTGTGGATGCTTTGTCTGTGTGTGGATGCTTTGTCTGTGTGTGGATGCTTTGTCTGTGTGTGGATGCTTTGTCTGTGTGTGGATGCTTTGTCTGTGTGTGGACGCTGTGTCTGTCTGTAGATGTTGGTCTGTATGTGGATGCTGTGTCAGTCTATGGATACTGTGTGTGTGTGTAGATGCTGTGTCTGTGTGTGGATGCTGTGTCAGTCTATGGATACTGTGTGTGTGTGTAGATGCTGTGTCAGTCTGTGGATGCTGTGTCAGTCTATGGATACTGTGTCTGTGTGTGGACGCTGTGTCTGTGTGTGGATGCTGTGTCAGTCTATGGACGCTGTGTCTGTCTTTGGATGCTGTGTCAGTCTGTGGATGATGTGTCAGTCTGTGGATGATGTGTCTGTCTGTGGATGCTGTGTCTGTGTGTGAACACTGTGTCTGTCTGTGGATGCTGTGTCTGTCTGTGGATGCTGTGTCGGTCTGTGGATGATGTGTCAGTCTGTGGATGCTGTGTCTCTCTGTGGATACTGTGTCTGTGTGTGAATGCTGTGTCAGTCTGTGGATGCTGTGCCTGTGTGTGGATGATGTGTCAGTCTATGGATACTGTGTCTGTGTGTGGATGTTGTATCTGTGTGTGGATGCTGTGTGAGTCTATGGATACTGTGTCTGTGTGTGGATGCTATGTCAGTCTGTGGATGCTGTGTCAGTCTATGGATGCTGTGTCAGTCTGTGGATGCTGTGTCAGTCTATGGATGCTGTGTCAGTCTATGGATGCTGTGTCCGCCTGTGGATGCTGTGTCAGTCTGTGGATGCTATGTCTGTGTGTGGAAGATGTGTCAGTCTGTGGATGCTGTGTCAGTCTATGGATACTGTGTCTGTGTGTGGATGCTGTGTCTGTCTGTAGATGCTGTGTCTGTGTGTGGATGCTGTGTCAGTCTATGGATACTGTGTGTGTGTGTGGATGCTGTGTCTGTCTGTAGATGCTGTGTCTTGTGTGTGGATGCTGTGTCAGTCTGTGGATGCTGTGTCTGTCTGTGGATGCTGTGTCCGTCTGTGGATGCTGTGTCAGTCTGTGGATGCTGTGGCTGTCTTTGGATGCTGTGTCTGTCTTTGGATGCTGTGTCAGTCTATGGATACTGTGTGTGTGTGTAGATGCTGTGTCAGTCTGTGGATGATGTGTCTGTGTGTGGATGCTGTGTCAGTCTATGGATACTGTGTCTGTGTGTGGATGCTGTGTCAGTCTATGGATGCTGTGTCTGTCTTTGGATGATGTGTCAGTCTATGGATACTGTGTCTGTCTTTGGATGCTGTGTCAGTCTGTGGATGATGTGTCTGTCTGTGGATGCTTTGTCTGTGTGTGGATGCTTTGTCTGTGTGTGGACGCTGTGTCTGTATGTGGATGCTGTGTCTGTCTTTGGATGCTGTGTCAGTCTATGGATACTGTGTGTGTGTGTAGATGCTGTGTCAGTCTGTGGATGCTGTGTCAGTCTATGGATACTGTGTCTGTGTGTGGACGCTGTGTCTGTGTGTGGATGCTGTGTCAGTCTATGGATGCTGTGTCTGTCTGTGGATGTTGTATCTGTGTGTGGATGCTGTGTCAGTCTATGGATACTGTGTCTGTGTGTGGATGCTGTGTCAGTCTATCGATGCTGTGCCTGTGTGTGGATGATGTGTCAGTCTATGGATACTGTGTCAGTCTGTGGATGTTGTATCTGTGTGTGGATGCTGTGTCAGTCTATGGATACTGTGTCTGTGTGTGGATGCTGTGTCTGTGTGTGGATGCTGTGTCAGTCTGTGGATGCTTTGTCTGTGTGTGGATGCTGTGTCTGTGTGTGGATGCTGTGTCAGTCTATGGATACTGTGTCTGTGTGTGGATGCTGTGTCAGTCTGTGGATGCTTTGTCTGGAAGATGTGTCAGTCTGTGGATGTTGTATACGTGTGTGGATGCTGTGTCAGTCTATGGATGCTGTGCCTGTGTGTGGATGATGTGTCAGTCTATGGATATTGTGTGTGTGTGTGGATGCTGTGTCTGTGTGTGGATGCTGTGTCAGTCTGTGGATGCTTTCTCTGTGTGTGGATGCTGTGTCTGAGTGTGGATGATGTGTCAGTCTATGGATACTGTGTCTGTGCGTGGACGCTGTGTCAGTCTGTGGATGATGTGTCTGTCTGTGGATGCTGTGTCAGTCTATGGATGCTGTGTCCGTCTGTGGACGCTGTGTCAGTCTGAGGATGCTGTGTCTGTGTGTGGAAGATGTGTCAGTCTGTGGATGCTGTGTCAGTCTATGGATACTGTGTCTGTGTGTGGACGCTGTGTATGTGTGTGGATGCTGTGTCAGTCTATGGATGCTGTGTCTGTCTTTGGATGCTGTGTCAGTCTATGGATACTGTGTGTGTGTGTGTGTGGACGCTGTGTCTGTCTGTAGATGCTGTGTCTGTGTGTGGATGCTGTGTCAGTCTGTGGATGATGTGTCTGTCTGTGGATGCTGTGTCTGTCTGTGGATGATGTGTCAGTCTGTGGATGATGTGTCTGTCTGTGGATGCTGTGTCTGTCTGTGGATGCTGTGTCTGTGTGTGAACACTGTGTCTGTCTGTGGATGCTGTGTCTGTCTGTGGATGCTGTGTCGGTCTGTGGATGATGTGTCAGTCTGTGGATGCTGTGTCTCTCTGTGGATACTGTGTCTGTGTGTGGATGCTGTGTCAGTCTATGGATGCTGTGTCTGTCTTTGGATGCTGTGTCAGTCTATGGATACTGTGTGTGTGTGTAGATGCTGTGTCAGTCTGTGGCTGCTGTGTCGGTCTGTGGATGATGTGTCTGTCTGTGGATGCTGTGTCTGTGTGTGGATGCTGTGTCAGTCTATGGATGCTGTGTCTGTCTTTTGATGCTGTGTCAGTCTATGGATACTGTGTGTGTGTGTAGATGCTGTGTCAGTCTGTGGATGCTGTGTATGTGTGTGGACGCTGTGTCAGTCTGTGGCTGCTGTGTCGGTCTGTGGATGCTGTGTCTGTCTGTAGATGCTGTGTCTGTGTGTGGATGCTGTGTCAGTCTATGGATGCTGTGTCTGTGTTTGGATGCTGTGTCAGTCTATGGATACTGTGTGTGTGTGTGTGTGTAGATGCTGTGTCAGTCTGTGGATGCTGTGTCAGTCTGTGGATGCTGTGTCTGTCTTTGGATGCTGTGTCAGTCTGTGGATGATGTGTCTGTCTGTGGATGCTTTGTCTGTGTGTGGATGCTTTGTCTGTGTGTGGACGCTGTGTCTGTCTGTAGATGTTGGTCTGTATGTGGATGCTGTGTCTGTCTTTGGATGCTGTGTCAGTCTATGGATACTGTGTGTGTGTGTAGATGCTGTGTCAGTCTATGGATACTGTGTCTGTGTGTGGATGCTGTGTCAGTCTGTGGATACTGTGTCTGTGTGTGGATGCTGTGTCAGTCTGTGGATGCTTTGTCTGGAAGATGTGTCAGTCTGTGGATGTTGTATACGTGTGTGGATGCTGTGTCAGTCTATGGATGCTGTGCCTGTGTGTGGATGATGTGTCAGTCTATGGATACTGTGTCAGTCTGTGGATGTTGTATCTGTGTGTGGATGCTGTGTCAGTCTATGGATACTGTGTCTGTGTGTGGATGCTGTGTCTGTGTGTGGATGATGTGTCAGTCTGTGGATGTTGTATATGTGTGTGGATGCTGTGTCAGTCTATGGATGCTGTGCCTGTGTGTGGATGATGTGTCAGTCTATGGATACTGTGTCTGCGTGTGGATGTTGTATCTGTGTGTGGATGCTGTGCGAGTCTATGGATACTGTGTCTGTGTGTGGATGCTGTGTCAGTCTGTGGATGCTGTGTCTGTGTGTGGATGCTGTGTCAGGCTGTGGATGCTGTGTCTGTGTGTGGATACTGTGTGTGTGTGTAGATGCTGTGTCAGTCTGTGGATGCTGTGTCAGTCTATGGATACTGTGTCTGTGTGTGGACGCTGTGTCTGTGTGTGGATGCTGTGTCAGTCTATGGATGCTGTGTCTGTCTGTGGATGTTGTATCTGTGTGTGGATGCTGTGTCAGTCTATGGATACTGTGTCTGTGTGTGGATGCTGTGTCAGTCTGTGGATGCTTTGTCTGGAAGATGTGTCAGTCTGTGGATGTTGTATACGTGTGTGGATGCTGTGTCAGTCTATGGATGCTGTGCCTGTGTGTGGATGATGTGTCAGTCTATGGATACTGTGTCAGTCTGTGGATGTTGTATCTGTGTGTGGATGCTGTGTCAGTCTATGGATACTGTGTCTGTGTGTGGATGCTGTGTCCGTCTGTGGATGCTGTGTCTGTGTGTGGAAGATGTGTCAGTCTGTGGATGTTGTATATGTGTGTGGATGCTGTGTCAGTCTATGGATGCTGTGCCTGTGTGTGGATGATGTGTGAGTCTATGGATACTGTGTCTGTGTGTGGATGCTGTGTCAGTCTGTGGATGCTGTGTCTGTGTGTGGATGCTGTGTCTGTCTGTAGATGCTGTGTCAGTCTATGGATACTGTGTCTGTGTGTGGACGCTGTGTCTGTGTGTGGATGCTGTGTCAGTCTATGGACGCTGTGTCTGTCTTTGGATGCTGTGTCAGTCTGTGGATGATGTGTCAGTCTGTGGATGATGTGTCTGTCTGTGGATGCTGTGTCTGTGTGTGAACACTGTGTCTGTCTGTGGATGCTGTGTCTGTGTGTGGATGCTGTGTCAGTCTGTGGATGCTTTCTCTGTGTGTGGATGCTGTGTCTGAGTGTGGATGATGTGTCAGTCTATGGATACTGTGTCTGTGCGTGGACGCTGTGTCAGTCTGTGGATGATGTGTCTGTCTGTGGATGCTGTGTCAGTCTATGGATGCTGTGTCCGTCTGTGGACGCTGTGTCAGTCTGAGGATGCTGTGTCTGTGTGTGGAAGATGTGTCAGTCTGTGGATGCTGTGTCAGTCTATGGATACTGTGTCTGTGTGTGGACGCTGTGTATGTGTGTGGATGCTGTGTCAGTCTATGGATGCTGTGTCAGTCTATGGATACTGTGTGTGTGTGTAGATGCTGTGTCAGTCTGTGGCTGCTGTGTCGGTCTGTGGATGATGTGTCTGTCTGTGGATGCTGTGTCTGTGTGTGGATGCTGTGTCAGTCTATGGATGCTGTGTCTGTCTTTTGATGCTGTGTCAGTCTATGGATACTGTGTGTGTGTGTAGATGCTGTGTCAGTCTGTGGATGCTGTGTATGTGTGTGGACGCTGTGTCAGTCTGTGGCTGCTGTGTCGGTCTGTGGATGCTGTGTCTGTCTGTAGATGCTGTGTCTGTGTGTGGATGCTGTGTCAGTCTATGGATGCTGTGTCTGTGTTTGGATGCTGTGTCAGTCTATGGATACTGTGTGTGTGTGTGTGTGTAGATGCTGTGTCAGTCTGTGGATGCTGTGTCAGTCTGTGGATGCTGTGTCTGTCTTTGGATGCTGTGTCAGTCTGTGGATGATGTGTCTGTCTGTGGATGCTTTGTCTGTGTGTGGATGCTTTGTCTGTGTGTGGACGCTGTGTCTGTCTGTAGATGTTGGTCTGTATGTGGATGCTGTGTCTGTCTTTGGATGCTGTGTTAGTCTATGGATACTGTGTGTGTGTGTAGATGCTGTGTCAGTCTATGGATACTGTGTCTGTGTGTGGATGCTGTGTCAGTCTGTGGATACTGTGTCTGTGTGTGGATGCTGTGTCAGTCTGTGGATGCCTTGTCTGGAAGATGTGTCAGTCTGTGGATGTTGTATACGTGTGTGGATGCTGTGTCAGTCTATGGATGCTGTGCCTGTGTGTGGATGATGTGTCAGTCTATGGATACTGTGTCAGTCTGTGGATGTTGTATCTGTGTGTGGATGCTGTGTCAGTCTATGGATACTGTGTCTGTGTGTGGATGCTGTGTCTGTGTGTGGAAGATGTGTCAGTCTGTGGATGTTGTATATGTGTGTGGATGCTGTGTCAGTCTATGGATGCTGTGCCTGTGTGTGGATGATGTGTCAGTCTATGGATACTGTGTCTGCGTGTGGATGTTGTATCTGTGTGTGGATGCTGTGCGAGTCTATGGATACTGTGTCTGTGTGTGGATGCTGTGTCAGTCTGTGGATGCTGTGTCTGTGTGTGGATGCTGTGTCAGTCTGTGGATGCTGTGTCTGTGTGTGGATACTGTGTGTGTGTGTAGATGCTGTGTCAGTCTGTGGATGCTGTGTCAGTCTATGGATACTGTGTCTGTGTGTGGACGCTGTGTCTGTGTGTGGATGCTGTGTCAGTCTATGGATGCTGTGTCTGTCTGTGGATGTTGTATCTGTGTGTGGATGCTGTGTCAGTCTATGGATACTGTGTCTGTGTGTGGATGCTGTGTCAGTCTGTGGATGCTTTGTCTGGAAGATGTGTCAGTCTGTGGATGTTGTATACGTGTGTGGATGCTGTGTCAGTCTATGGATGCTGTGCCTGTGTGTGGATGATGTGTCAGTCTATGGATACTGTGTCAGTCTGTGGATGTTGTATCTGTGTGTGGATGCTGTGTCAGTCTATGGATACTGTGTCTGTGTGTGGATGCTGTGTCCGTCTGTGGATGCTGTGTCTGTGTGTGGAAGATGTGTCAGTCTGTGGATGTTGTATATGTGTGTGGATGCTGTGTCAGTCTATGGATGCTGTGCCTGTGTGTGGATGATGTGTGAGTCTATGGATACTGTGTCTGCGTGTGGATGTTGTATCTGTGTGTGGATGCTGTGTGAGTCTATGGATACTGTGTCTGTGTGTGGATGCTGTGTCAGTCTGTGGATGCTGTGTCTGTGTGTGGATGCTGTGTCTGTCTGTAGATGCTGTGTCAGTCTATGGATACTGTGTCTGTGTGTGGACGCTGTGTCTGTGTGTGGATGCTGTGTGAGTCTATGGACGCTGTGTCTGTCTTTGGATGCTGTGTCAGTCTGTGGATGATGTGTCAGTCTGTGGATGATGTGTCTGTCTGTGGATGCTGTGTCTGTGTGTGAACACTGTGTCTGTCTGTGGATGCTGTGTCTGTGTGTGGATGCTGTGTCGGTCTGTGGATGATGTGTCAGTCTGTGGATGCTGTGTCTCTCTGTGGATACTGTGTCTGTGTGTGAATGCTGTGTCAGTCTGTGGATGCTGTGCCTGTCTTTGGATGCTGTGTCATTCTATGGATGATGTGTCTGTCTGTGGATGTTGTATCTGTGTCTGGATGCTGTGTCAGTCTATGGATACTGTGTCTGTGTGTGGATGCTGTGTCAGTCTGTGCATGCTGTGTCGGTCTGTGGATGCTGTGTCGGTCTGTGGGTGCTGTGTCTGTCTTTGGATGCTGTGTCAGTCTATGGATACTGTGTGTGTGTATAGATGCTGTGTCAGTCTGTGGCTGCTGTGTCGGTCTGTGGATGCTGTGTCTGTCCGTCTGTGGATGCTGTGTCTGTCAGTCTATGGATGCTGTGTCAGTCTATGGATACTGTGTGTGTGTGTGTAGATGCTGTGTCAGTCTGTGGATGCTGTGTCTGTCTTTGGATGCTGTGTCAGTCTGTGGATGATGTGTCTGTCTGTGGATGCTTTGTGTGTGGATGCTGTGTCAGTCTACGGATACTGTGTCTGTGTGTGGATGCTGTGTCTGTGTGTGGACGCTGTGGCTGTCTGTAGATGCTGTGTCTGTGTGTGGATGCTGTGTCTGTGTGTGGATGCTGCGTCAGTCTATGGATGCTGTGTCAGTCTATGGATACTGTGTGTGTGTGTGTAGATGCTGTGTCAGTCTATGGATACTGTGTCTGTGTGTGGACGCTGTGTCTGTCTTTGGATGCGTTGTTAGTCTATGGATACTGTGTGTGTGTGTAGATGCTGTGTCAGTCTGTGGATGCTGTGTCAGTCTGTGGATGCTGTGTCTGTCTTTGGATGCTGTGTCAGTCTGTGGATGCTGTGTCTGTCTTTGGATGCTGTGTCAGTCTATGGATACTGTGTGTGTGTGTAGATGCTGTGTCAGTCTGTGGATGCTGTGTCAGTCTATAGATACTGTGTCTGTGTGTGGACGCTGTGTCTGTGTGTGGATGCTGTGTCAGTCTGTGGATGCTGTGTCTGTCTGTGGATGTTGTATCTGTGTGTGGATGCTGTGTCAGTCTATGGATACTGTGTCTGTGTGTGGATGCTGTGTCAGTCTGTGGATGCTTTGTCTGGAAGATGTGTCAGTCTGTGGATGCTGTGTCAGTCTATCGATGCTGTGCCTGTGTGTGGATGATGTGTCAGTCTATGGATACTGTGTCAGTCTGTGGATGTTGTATCTGTGTGTGGATGCTGTGTCAGTCTATGGATACTGTGTCTGTGTGTGGATGCTGTGTCCGTCTGTGGATGCTGTGTCTGTGTGTGGAAGATGTGTCAGTCTATGGATACTGTGTCAGTCTGTGGATGTTGTATCTGTGTGTGGATGCTGTGTCAGTCTATGGATACTGTGTCTGTGTGTGGATGCTGTGTCCGTCTGTGGATGCTGTGTCTGTGTGTGGAAGATGTGTCAGTCTGTGGATGTTGTATATGTGTGTGGATGCTGTGTCAGTCTATGGATGCTGTGCCTGTGTGTGGATGATGTGTGAGTCTATGGATACTGTGTCTGCGTGTGGATGTTGTATCTGTGTGTGGATGCTGTGTGAGTCTATGGATACTGTGTCTGTGTGTGGATGCTGTGTCAGTCTGTGGATGCTGTGTCTGTGTGTGGATGCTGTGTCTGTCTGTAGATGCTGTGTCAGTCTATGGATACTGTGTCTGTGTGTGGACGCTGTGTCTGTGTGTGGATGCTGTGTCAGTCTATGGACGCTGTGTCTGTCTTTGGATGCTTTGTCTGTGTGTGGATGTTTTGTCTGTGTGTGGACGCTGTGTCTGTCTGTAGATGTTGGTCTGTATGTGGATGCTGTGTCTGTCTTTGGATGCTGTGTCAGTCTATGGATACTGTGTGTGTGTGTAGATGCTGTGTCAGTCTGTGGATGCTGTGTCAGTCTATGGATGCTGTGTCTGTCTGTAGATGCTGTGTCTGTGTGTGGATGCTGTGTCAGTCTATGGATGCTGTGTCTGTCTTTGGATGCTGTGTCAGTCTATGGATACTGTGTGTGTGTGTGTAGATGCTGTGTCAGTCAGTGGATGATGTGTCTGTCTGTGGATGCTTTGTCTGTGTGTGGATGTTTTGTCTGTGTGTGGACGCTGTGTCTGTCTGTAGATGTTGGTCTGTATGTGGATGCTGTGTCTGTCTTTGGATGCTGTGTCAGTCTATGGATACTGTGTGTGTGTGTAGATGCTGTGTCAGTCTGTGGATGCTGTGTCAGTCTATGGATACTGTGTCTGTGTCTGGACGCTGTGTCTGTGTGTGGATGCTGTGTCAGTCTATGGATGCTGTGTCTGTCTGTGGATGTTGTATCTGTGTGTGGATGCTGTGTCAGTCTATGGATACTGTGTCTGTGTGTGGATGCTGTGTCAGTCTGTGGATGCTTTGTCTGGAAGATGTGTCAGTCTGTGGATGTTGTATACGTGTGTGGATGCTGTGTCAGTCTATGGATGCTGTGCCTGTGTGTGGATGATGTGTCAGTCTATGGATACTGTGTCTGTCTGTGGATGTTGTATCTGTGTGTGGATGCTGTGTCAGTCTATGGATACTGTGTCTGTGTGTGGATGCTGTGTCAGTCTGTGGATGCTTTGTCTGGAAGATGTGTCAGTCTGTGGATGTTGTATACGTGTGTGGATGCTGTGTCAGTCTATGGATGCTGTGCCTGTGTGTGGATGATGTGTCAGTCTATGGATACTGTGTCAGTCTGTGGATGCTGTGTCTGTGTGTGGAAGATGTGTCAGTCTGTGGATGTTGTATATGAGTGTGGATGCTGTCAGTCTATGGATGCTGTGCCTGTGTGTGGATGATGTGTCAGTCTATGTATACTGTGTCAGTCTGTGGATGATGTGTCTGTCTGTGGATGCTGTGTCTGTCTGTGGATGCTGTGTCTGTGTGTGGATGCTGTGTCGGTCTGTGGATGATGTGTCAGTCTATGGATGCTGTGTCCGTCTGTGGATGCTGTGTCAGTCTGTGGATGCTGTGTCTGTCTTTGGATGCTGTGTCTGTCTTTGGATGCTGTGTCAGTCTATGGATACTGTGTGTGTGTGTGGATGCTGTGTCTGTCTGTAGATGCTGTGTCTTGTGTGTGGATGCTGTGTCAGTCTGTGGATGCTGTGTCTGTCTGTGGATGCTGTGTCAGTCTATGGATGCTGTGTCCGTCTGTGGATGCTGTGTCAGTCTGTGGATGCTGTGTCTGTCTTTGGATGCTGTGTCTGTCTTTGGATGCTGTGTCAGTCTATGGATACTGTGTGTGTGTGTAGATGCTGTGTCAGTCTGTGGATGATGTGTCTGTGTGTGGATGCTGTGTCAGTCTATGGATACTGTGTCTGTGTGTGGATGCTGTGTCAGTCTATGGATGCTGTGTCTGTCTTTGGATGATGTGTCAGTCTATGGATACTGTGTCTGTCTTTGGATGCTGTGTCAGTCTGTGGATGATGTGTCTGTCTGTGGATGCTTTGTCTGTGTGTGGATGCTTTGTCTGTGTGTGGACGCTGTGTCTGTATGTGGATGCTGTGTCTGTCTTTGGATGCTGTGTCAGTCTATGGATACTGTGTGTGTGTGTAGATGCTGTGTCAGTCTGTGGATGCTGTGTCAGTCTATGGATACTGTGTCTGTGTGTGGACGCTGTGTCTGTGTGTGGATGCTGTGTCAGTCTATGGATGCTGTGTCTGTCTGTGGATGTTGTATCTGTGTGTGGATGCTGTGTCAGTCTATGGATACTGTGTCTGTGTGTGGATGCTGTGTCAGTCTATCGATGCTGTGCCTGTGTGTGGATGATGTGTCAGTCTATGGATACTGTGTCAGTCTGTGGATGTTGTATCTGTGTGTGGATGCTGTGTCAGTCTATGGATACTGTGTCTGTGTGTGGATGCTGTGTCTGTGTGTGGATGCTGTGTCAGTCTGTGGATGCTTTGTCTGTGTGTGGATGCTGTGTCTGTGTGTGGATGATGTGTCAGTCTATGGATACTGTGTCTGTGCGTGGACGCTGTGTCAGTCTGTGGATGATGTGTCTGTCTGTGGATGCTGTGTCAGTCTATGGATGCTGTGTCCGTCTGTGGATGCTGTGTCAGTCTGTGGACGCTGTGTCTGTGTGTGGAAGATGTGTCAGTCTATGGATGCTGTGTCCGCCTGTGGATGCTGTGTCAGTCTGTGGATGCTGTGTCAGTCTATGGATACTGTGTTTGGTGTGGATGCTGTGTCTGTCTGTAGATGCTGTGTCAGTCTATGGATACTGTGTCCGCCTGTGGATGCTGTGTCAGTCTGTGGATGCTGTGTCAGTCTATGGATACTGTGTCTGTGTGTGGAAGATGTGTCAGTCTGTGGATGCTGTGTCAGTCTATGGATACTGTGTCTGTGTGTGGATGCTGTGTCTGTCTGTAGATGTTGTGTCTGTGTGTGGATGCTGTGTCTGTGTGTGAACACTGTGTCTGTCTGTGGATGCTGTGTCTGTGTGTGGATGCTGTGTCGGTCTGTGGATGATGTGTCAGTCTGTGGATGCTGTGTCTCTCTGTGGATACTGTGTCTGTGTGTGAATGCTGTGTCAGTCTGTGGATGCTGTGCCTGTCTTTGGATGCTGTGTCTGTGTGTGAATGCTGTGTCAGTCTATCGATGCTGTGCCTGTGTGTGGATGATGTGTCAGTCTATGGATACTGTGTCAGTCTGTGGATGTTGTATCTGTGTGTGGATGCTGTGTCAGTCTATGGATACTGTGTCTGTGTGTGGATGCTGTGTCTGTGTGTGGATGCTGTGTCAGTCTGTGGATGCTTTGTCTGTGTGTGGATGCTGTGTCTGTGTGTGGATGATGTGTCAGTCTATGGATACTGTGTCTGTGCGTGGACGCTGTGTCAGTCTGTGGATGATGTGTCTGTCTGTGGATGCTGTGTCAGTCTATGGATGCTGTGTCCGTCTGTGGATGCTGTGTCAGTCTGTGGATGCTGTGTCTGTGTGTGGAAGATGTGTCAGTCTATGGATGCTGTGTCCGCCTGTGGATGCTGTGTCAGTCTGTGGATGCTGTGTCAGTCTATGGATACTGTGTCTGTGTGTGGATGCTGTGTCTGTCTGTAGATGCTGTGTCAGTCTATGGATACTGTGTCCGCCTGTGGATGCTGTGTCAGTCTGTGGATGCTGTGTCAGTCTATGGATACTGTGTCTGTGTGTGGAAGATGTGTCAGTCTGTGGATGCTGTGTCAGTCTATGGATACTGTGTCTGTGTGTGGATGCTGTGTCTGTCTGTAGATGTTGTGTCTGTGTGTGGATGCTGTGTCAGTCTATGGATGCTGTGTCTGTCTTTGGATGCTGTGTCAGTCTATGGATACTGTGTGTGTGTGTGGATGCTGTGTCTGTCTGTAGATGCTGTGTCTGTGTGTGGATGCTGTGTCAGTCTGTGGATGCTGTGTCTGTCTGTGGATGCTGTGTCAGTCTGTGGATGCTGTGTCCGTCTGTGGATGCTGTGTCAGTCTGTGGATGCTGTGTCTGTCTTTGGATGCTGTGTCTGTCTTTGGATGCTGTGTCAGTCTATGGATACTGTGTGTGTGTGTAGATGCTGTGTCAGTCTGTGGATGATGTGTCTGTGTGTGGATGCTGTGTCAGTCTGTGGATGCTTTGTCTGGAAGATGTGTCAGTCTGTGGATGTTGTATACGTGTGTGGATGCTGTGTCAGTCTATGGATGCTGTGCCTGTGTGTGGATGATGTGTCAGTCTATGGATACTGTGTCAGTCTGTGGATGTTGTATCTGTGTGTGGATGCTGTGTCAGTCTATGGATACTGTGTCTGTGTGTGGATGCTGTGTCCGTCTGTGGATGCTGTGTCAGTCTGTGGATGCTGTGTCTGTGTGTGGAAGATGTGTCAGTCTGTGGATGTTGTATATGTGTGTGGATGCTGTGTCAGTCTATGGATGCTGTGCCTGTGTGTGGATGATGTGTCAGTCTATGGATACTGTGTCTGCGTGTGGATGTTGTATCTGTGTGTGGATGCTGTGTGAGTCTATGGATACTGTGTCTGTGTGTGGATGCTGTGTCTGTGTGTGGATGCTGTGTCAGTCTGTGGATGCTGTGTCTGTGTGTGGATGCTGTGTCAGTCTGTGGATGCTGTGTCTGTGTGTGGATGCTGTGTCAGTCTGTGGATGCTGTGTCAGTCTATGGATACTGTGTCTGTGTGTGGACGCTGTGTCTGTGTGTGGATGCTGTGTCAGTCTATGGACGCTGTGTCTGTCTTTGGATGCTGTGTCAGTCTGTGGATGATGTGTCAGTCTGTGGATGCTGTGTCTGTCTGTGGATGCTGTGTCTGTGTGTGAACACTGTGTCTGTCTGTGGATGCTGTGTCTGTGTGTGGATGCTGTGTCGGTCTGTGGATGATGTGTCAGTCTGTGGATGCTGTGTCTCTCTGTGGATACTGTGTCTGTGTGTGAATGCTGTGTCAGTCTGTGGATGCTGTGCCTGTCTTTGGATGCTGTGTCATTCTATGGATGATGTGTTTGTCTGTGGATGTTGTATCTGTGTGTGGATGCTGTGTCTGTGTGTGGATGCTGTGTCCGTCTGTGGATGCTTTGTCTGTGTGTGGATGCTTTGTCTGTGTGTGGATGCTTTGTCTGTGTGTGGACGCTGTGTCTGTCTGTAGATGTTGGTCTGTATGTGGATGCTGTGTCTGTCTGTGGATGCTTTGTCTGTGTGTGGATGCTTTGTCTGTGTGTGGATGCTTTGTCTGTGTGTGGATGCTTTGTCTGTGTGTGGATGCTTTGTCTGTGTGTGGACGCTGTGTCTGTCTGTAGATGTTGGTCTGTATGTGGATGCTGTGTCAGTCTATGGATACTGTGTGTGTGTGTAGATGCTGTGTCTGTGTGTGGATGCTGTGTCAGTCTATGGATACTGTGTGTGTGTGTAGATGCTGTGTCAGTCTGTGGATGCTGTGTCAGTCTATGGATACTGTGTCTGTGTGTGGACGCTGTGTCTGTGTGTGGATGCTGTGTCAGTCTATGGATACTGTGTCTGTCTGTGGATGTTGTATCTGTGTGTGGATGCTGTGTCAGTCTATGGATACTGTGTCTGTGTGTGGATGCTGTGTCAGTCTGTGGATGCTTTGTCTGGAAGATGTGTCAGTCTGTGGATGTTGTATACGTGTGTGGATGCTGTGTCAGTCTATGGATGCTGTGCCTGTGTGTGGATGATGTGTCAGTCTATGGATACTGTGTCAGTCTGTGGATGTTGTATCTGTGTGTGGATGCTGTGTCAGTCTATGGATATTGTGTGTGTGTGTGGATGCTGTGTCTGTGTGTGGATGCTGTGTCAGTCTGTGGATGCTTTGTCTGTGTGTGGATGCTGTGTCTGAGTGTGGATGATGTGTCAGTCTATGGATACTGTGTCTGTGCGTGGACGCTGTGTCAGTCTGTGGATGATGTGTCTGTCTGTGGATGCTGTGTCAGTCTATGGATGCTGTGTCCGTCTGTGGACGCTGTGTCAGTCTGTGGATGCTGTGTGTGTGTGTGTAGATGCTGTGTCAGTCTATGGATACTGTGTCTGTGTGTGGACGCTGTGTCTGTCTTTGGATGCGTTGTTAGTCTATGGATACTGTGTGTGTGTGTAGATGCTGTGTCAGTCTGTGGATGCTGTGTCAGTCTGTGGATGCTGTGTCTGTCTTTGGATGCTGTGTCAGTCTGTGGATGCTGTGTCTGTCTTTGGATGCTGTGTCAGTCTATGGATACTGTGTGTGTGTGTAGATGCTGTGTCAGTCTGTGGATGCTGTGTCAGTCTATAGATACTGTGTCTGTGTGTGGACGCTGTGTCTGTGTGTGGATGCTGTGTCAGTCTATGGATGCTGTGTCTGTCTGTGGATGTTGTATCTGTGTGTGGATGCTGTGTCAGTCTATGGATACTGTGTCTGTGTGTGGATGCTGTGTCAGTCTGTGGATGCTTTGTCTGGAAGATGTGTCAGTCTGTGGATGCTGTGTCAGTCTATCGATGCTGTGCCTGTGTGTGGATGATGTGTCAGTCTATGGATACTGTGTCAGTCTGTGGATGTTGTATCTGTGTGTGGATGCTGTGTCAGTCTATGGATACTGTGTCTGTGCGTGGATGCTGTGTCCGTCTGTGGATGCTGTGTCTGTGTGTGGAAGATGTGTCAGTCTATGGATACTGTGTCAGTCTGTGGATGTTGTATCTGTGTGTGGATGCTGTGTCAGTCTATGGATACTGTGTCTGTGTGTGGATGCTGTGTCCGTCTGTGGATGCTGTGTCTGTGTGTGGAAGATGTGTCAGTCTGTGGATGTTGTATATGTGTGTGGATGCTGTGTCAGTCTATGGATGCTGTGCCTGTGTGTGGATGATGTGTGAGTCTATGGATACTGTGTCTGCGTGTGGATGTTGTATCTGTGTGTGGATGCTGTGTGAGTCTATGGATACTGTGTCTGTGTGTGGATGCTGTGTCAGTCTGTGGATGCTGTGTCTGTGTGTGGATGCTGTGTCTGTCTGTAGATGCTGTGTCAGTCTATGGATACTGTGTCTGTGTGTGGACGCTGTGTCTGTGTGTGGATGCTGTGTCAGTCTATGGACGCTGTGTCTGTCTTTGGATGCTTTGTCTGTGTGTGGATGTTTTGTCTGTGTGTGGACGCTGTGTCTGTCTGTAGATGTTGGTCTGTATGTGGATGCTGTGTCTGTCTTTGGATGCTGTGTCAGTCTATGGATACTGTGTGTGTGTGTAGATGCTGTGTCAGTCTGTGGATGCTGTGTCAGTCTATGGATGCTGTGTCTGTCTGTAGATGCTGTGTCTGTGTGTGGATGCTGTGTCAGTCTATGGATGCTGTGTCTGTCTTTGGATGCTGTGTCAGTCTATGGATACTGTGTGTGTGTGTGTAGATGCTGTGTCAGTCAGTGGATGATGTGTCTGTCTGTGGATGCTTTGTCTGTGTGTGGATGTTTTGTCTGTGTGTGGACGCTGTGTCTGTCTGTAGATGTTCGTCTGTATGTGGATGCTGTGTCTGTCTTTGGATGCTGTGTCAGTCTATGGATACTGTGTGTGTGTGTAGATGCTGTGTCAGTCTGTGGATGCTGTGTCAGTCTATGGATACTGTGTCTGTGTCTGGACGCTGTGTCTGTGTGTGGATGCTGTGTCAGTCTATGGATGCTGTGTCTGTCTGTGGATGTTGTATCTGTGTGTGGATGCTGTGTCAGTCTATGGATACTGTGTCTGTGTGTGGATGCTGTGTCAGTCTGTGGATGCTTTGTCTGGAAGATGTGTCAGTCTGTGGATGTTGTATACGTGTGTGGATGCTGTGTCAGTCTATGGATGCTGTGCCTGTGTGTGGATGATGTGTCAGTCTATGGATACTGTGTCAGTCTGTGGATGCTGTGTCTGTGTGTGGAAGATGTGTCAGTCTGTGGATGTTGTATATGAGTGTGGATGCTGTCAGTCTATGGATGCTGTGCCTGTGTGTGGATGATGTGTCAGTCTGTGGATGCTGTGTCTGTCTTTGGATGCTGTGTCTGTCTTTGGATGCTGTGTCAGTCTATGGATACTGTGTGTGTGTGTGGATGCTGTGTCTGTCTGTAGATGCTGTGTCTTGTGTGTGGATGCTGTGTCAGTCTGTGGATGCTGTGTCTGTCTGTGGATGCTGTGTCAGTCTATGGATGCTGTGTCCGTCTGTGGATGCTGTGTCAGTCTGTGGATGCTGTGTCTGTCTTTGGATGCTGTGTCTGTCTTTGGATGCTGTGTCAGTCTATGGATACTGTGTGTGTGTGTAGATGCTGTGTCAGTCTGTGGATGATGTGTCTGTGTGTGGATGCTGTGTCAGTCTATGGATACTGTGTCTGTGTGTGGATGCTGTGTCAGTCTATGGATGCTGTGTCTGTCTTTGGATGATGTGTCAGTCTATGGATACTGTGTCTGTCTTTGGATGCTGTGTCAGTCTGTGGATGATGTGTCTGTCTGTGGATGCTTTGTCTGTGTGTGGATGCTTTGTCTGTGTGTGGACGCTGTGTCTGTATGTGGATGCTGTGTCTGTCTTTGGATGCTGTGTCAGTCTATGGATACTGTGTGTGTGTGTAGATGCTGTGTCAGTCTGTGGATGCTGTGTCAGTCTATGGATACTGTGTCTGTGTGTGGACGCTGTGTCTGTGTGTGGATGCTGTGTCAGTCTATGGATGCTGTGTCTGTCTGTGGATGTTGTATCTGTGTGTGGATGCTGTGTCAGTCTATGGATACTGTGTCTGTGTGTGGATGCTGTGTCAGCCTATCGATGCTGTGCCTGTGTGTGGATGATGTGTCAGTCTATGGATACTGTGTCAGTCTGTGGATGTTGTATCTGTGTGTGGATGCTGTGTCAGTCTATGGATACTGTGTCTGTGTGTGGATGCTGTGTCTGTGTGTGGATGCTGTGTCAGTCTGTGGATGCTTTGTCTGTGTGTGGATGCTGTGTCTGTGTGTGGATGATGTGTCAGTCTATGGATACTGTGTCTGTGCGTGGACGCTGTGTCAGTCTGTGGATGATGTGTCTGTCTGTGGATGCTGTGTCAGTCTATGGATGCTGTGTCCGTCTGTGGATGCTGTGTCAGTCTGTGGATGCTGTGTCTGTGTGTGGAAGATGTGTCAGTCTATGGATGCTGTGTCCGCCTGTGGATGCTGTGTCAGTCTGTGGATGCTGTGTCAGTCTATGGATACTGTGTCTGTGTGTGGATGCTGTGTCTGTCTGTAGATGCTGTGTCAGTCTATGGATACTGTGTCCGCCTGTGGATGCTGTGTCAGTCTGTGGATGCTGTGTCAGTCTATGGATACTGTGTCTGTGTGTGGAAGATGTGTCAGTCTGTGGATGCTGTGTCAGTCTATGGATACTGTGTCTGTGTGTGGATGCTGTGTCTGTCTGTAGATGTTGTGTCTGTGTGTGGATGCTGTGTCTGTGTGTGAACACTGTGTCTGTCTGTGGATGCTGTGTCTGTGTGTGGATGCTGTGTCGGTCTGTGGATGATGTGTCAGTCTGTGGATGCTGTGTCTCTCTGTGGATACTGTGTCTGTGTGTGAATGCTGTGTCAGTCTGTGGATGCTGTGCCTGTCTTTGGATGCTGTGTCTGTGTGTGAATGCTGTGTCAGTCTATCGATGCTGTGCCTGTGTGTGGATGATGTGTCAGTCTATGGATACTGTGTCAGTCTGTGGATGTTGTATCTGTGTGTGGATGCTGTGTCAGTCTATGGATACTGTGTCTGTGTGTGGATGCTGTGTCTGTGTGTGGATGCTGTGTCAGTCTGTGGATGCTTTGTCTGTGTGTGGATGCTGTGTCTGTGTGTGGATGATGTGTCAGTCTATGGATACTGTGTCTGTGCGTGGACGCTGTGTCAGTCTGTGGATGATGTGTCTGTCTGTGGATGCTGTGTCAGTCTATGGATGCTGTGTCCGTCTGTGGATGCTGTGTCAGTCTGTGGATGCTGTGTCTGTGTGTGGAAGATGTGTCAGTCTATGGATGCTGTGTCCGCCTGTGGATGCTGTGTCAGTCTGTGGATGCTGTGTCAGTCTATGGATACTGTGTCTGTGTGTGGATGCTGTGTCTGTCTGTAGATGCTGTGTCAGTCTATGGATACTGTGTCCGCCTGTGGATGCTGTGTCAGTCTGTGGATGCTGTGTCAGTCTATGGATACTGTGTCTGTGTGTGGAAGATGTGTCAGTCTGTGGATGCTGTGTCAGTCTATGGATACTGTGTCTGTGTGTGGATGCTGTGTCTGTCTGTAGATGTTGTGTCTGTGTGTGGATGCTGTGTCAGTCTATGGATGCTGTGTCTGTCTTTGGATGCTGTGTCAGTCTATGGATACTGTGTGTGTGTGTGGATGCTGTGTCTGTCTGTAGATGCTGTGTCAGTCTGTGGATGCTGTGTCTGTCTGTGGATGCTGTGTCAGTCTGTGGATGCTGTGTCCGTCTGTGGATGCTGTGTCAGTCTGTGGATGCTGTGTCTGTCTTTGGATGCTGTGTCTGTCTTTGGATGCTGTGTCAGTCTATGGATACTGTGTGTGTGTGTAGATGCTG